>NC_133650.1:186012828-186612828 GCF_009905375.1 Apium graveolens
GGTATTCAGAAACAAAACTGACAGTGATGGCATAATTACAAGGAATAAGGCAAGGCTGGTTGCAAAAGGATATTCTCAACAGGAGGGAATTGATTATGATGAAACATTTGCACCAGTTGCTAGGTTAGAAGCCTATAAGGATATTTTTGGCTTATGCTGCTCACAAAAAGTTTACTGTCTTTCAAATGGATGTGAAAAGTGCTTTTCTCAATGGAGAATTGGAGGAAGAGGTATATGTTGAACAACCTCCAGGTTTTGTAGATACCAAACATCCAGATTATGTCTACAGGCTTGATAAAGCACTTTATGGACTTAAGCAAGCTCCTAGAGCATGGTATGAGACTTTAGCTCAGTTTCTTCTGGAAAGTGGATTCAACAGAGGGACAATAGACAAAACACTTTTCTACCTCAACCATGGAAAGGACTTACTTCTGGTCCAGATTTATGTTGATGATATCATTTTTGGATCTACAAATGACAAACTTTGCAAGAAGTTTGCCAAACTAATGCAGTCAAGATATCAGATGAGTATGATGGGGGAACTTAGCTATTTTCTGGGCCTTCAAGTCAAGCAGAATGAGGAAGGCACTTTTATTTGTCAAACCAAGTACACCAGAAACTTGCTAAAGAAATTTGGAATGCAAGATTGTTCAAGTGCATCCACTCCAATGGCCACTGCGACAAAACTGGATAAGGATACCGGTAAATCAGTAGATATTACTGACTACAGAGGTATGATTGGCTCTCTACTCTATCTAACTGCTAGTAGACCTGATATCATGTATGCTACCTGTCTTTGTGCAAGATTTCAAGCAGATCCAAGAGAACCTCACTTAACAGCTGTAAAAAGAATCTTTAAGTATCTTAAAGGAACAGCTGCTCTGGGATTATGGTATCCTAGAGAATCAGATTTTAAACTAATAGGTTACTCAGATGCAGATTTTGCAGGTTGCAAAATTGACAGGAAAAGCACAAGTGGAAGCTGCCAATTTCTTGGAGGCAGATTGGTTTCTTGGTACAGCAAGAAACAAAAGTCAATTTCCACATCAACTGCAGAAGCAGAGTATATTGCTGCAGGAAGCTGTTATGCACAGATTCTTTGGATGAAGAATCAGTTACTGGATTATGGGTTAACATATTTCAAAATCCCTATTTACTGTGATAATCAAAGTGCTATTGCTATGACAGGTAATCCAGTTCAACACTCAATGACAAAGCACATCAGCATAAGGTACCACTTCATCAGGGAACATGTGGATGAAGGTACAGTGGAATTGCATTTTGTTCCCACAGATCAACAATTGGCAGATATCTTCACAAAATCATTATGTGAAGCTACTTTTACAAGATTGGTAAATGAACTTGGAATGGTTTCAGGTTCTTTCTCTAAATCTGCTTAGACTTGTTCTATGTTATCAGACTTTATGCTCAGTATTTACAGAATTAATCTCATTGTATATTCTGTGCTTAATTGATAAATGTCTTTAAGTACTGACTGTTGTCTGATATATGTTTCTAAACTCTGATAAGTGATATGTTTGTTCTAGTACCTATTCAATCCTATGAGGATAACTGTGCTAGATAACTGACCTAGTAGTCTTCAATAAACAAATGATTCCATGTAAGAAGTAATTATTTCGGTGGAAATCTTATGACACTAGCAAATTCTGATAATTGAGCTTAGTTAAGTTTACTTTGTATATCTTATTACTAAGTCACAAATTAGAATAATGCTACTCATCTGTTAAGTTCTGATACTAGTAAAACTGCTGAATGTACTAAGTGCTGATAAACCTCACTTATCAAAAGAAAAAGCAAAAAGATCAAAGAATAAAATCAGGTACTCCTTTGAGATCTAGAGTAAAAATGTGGAAGGGACGACCCAAGTGCATTGCTGGTATTAAGTAAATATGCATTAGAAAAGCAAAATATTTTCTTGGTGACTTTTCACACTCTATGATTACTGGAGAAATACTCTGAAAATAGCATAAATTCTGATAAACAGTCGTGACTCACTTACACTGAGAAGCCACTGTAAAATAGAATTGCAAAAGATGCATAAAATTAGCACAAAACAGTTGAGATGGACTCAAGCATGAACTCATTCATCAATAGGTTTTAGGACAATGACAGATCTTTAGCAAAATTTTAGTTATGCCTTATTTCTAAGATGTACTGAAGTGAATCAGACTTTACTCTTTGTCTGTTTTTAGCTTAATGCACACACTAATCACTCCATCTGAATGATGAAAATTTCTGTGGTGGTCTATGTTATTTTAGATAAACAGTCATTGTGTCATTATTGCACAAATTCTGAGGACAAGTTCTAAGTTACACGTTCTGATGATTAAGTTCTGACGTCCATAACTCAGAACTTGTATGAGTATTTACTAAGATGGGCATTCCTTTTTTCGAGTTAAGAAATTATGTTCTGATGACTGTTAAGTTCTGGTATAGGTCTAAGTTCTGATTTCTCAGTCTAATCCTTTACTTGGCTTATCTGTGAATAAAATTTGATAACAGTCTCAGTTCGAACTAGAATATGTTGAAGTGGAAGATTAATAGTCACTATGATTAGGATTAATGGTATTCGTACTTGAACAGTCCACTGTTTCTTGTGTCTTGTGCGGTCTAGACCATGATTCCTCTTTCCAATGTCTGTTATTCTTTTTCAAAGTCTAGGGAGACGAGGTAGAATTAATTCTACCTGTCAGCATTAAATATCTTTGCGTCTCTTGGCATTCTCTTGCCTATATAAGCAACCACTTCACATCAGTCTTTCCATCACATTCTTCTCACACACTTATCCTCCTTTTTCTGTCAAAAAACACAATGGTCCGATACAACATGTTTTTGAACTACCAAACCTTCAATATGGAGCTAAGTTGTGCCGAGTGGCAGCAGGAGTGGCATGTAACAGCCATTCCTGAGGAGATCTGGGATTCTGTCCCACAGGAGGTGCTGACTCACCTTCTATTCTTCTATATGGATTACCATCGCCATCTGGAGCGATTGGAGGAGGAAAGGCGGGAAGCTATCCGTCAGCAAGAGCGAATCATACGACTCGCCATCTTGTTCGTCGAAGATAGGAAGAGGAAGATGACTTAATCTTGTCTTCTTCCTGTTCTTCTTCATCCTCAGCTTTGTCAGGCTTCTTAGCTAGGACTAAAGCTGTTGATGTTAGGATTAGGAGCTTAGGGAAAATCTTGTATAAGTATTGATGTAATTTCCATTTCATAAATGTATTGTCTTGATATATTAATGAAATTGTTTTTACTTCAAGATTTTGTCTCTGAGTTATTTATCTTGTGTTGATAAATCCTGATTGATATTCTGATGACCATATAACTTTTGTTTTATATTAAGTTCTGATTCATTTTCAGCACTTACATATCTAATTATCTTGGTCATTTTCATGTGATGTATTTTCAGAATTTCAATGATGTAGTGAAAAATAATTCAATCAGTGCTAACGGTTTAAATTTTGAATTAAAACTGTTTCTCTTGATAAATGGAACGGTTTTTCCTTGAAACTAGGCAACTGGGTAAGTAATGATTCCTGTTTTCTCGAGCCCAGTAACTGTCCGTTATTACTGCATGTCTGACAGGTGTCCAACGGTAACATTTTTGTTCAGAGTATAAGTACAACAGAGAGAAGATTTCTTTAATCTTTTATTTTCTTTATACTTTATCTCTCTCCTTACTTTTACTCTCCTTCTCTTCTTTCTCACGTTGGTTTTTCATACAGATATTATCTCAAACACCTACCAGGCATACTTGAATCTTATTTTTTTTTCACATGGCACCAAAGGATTTAATCATTGATGGAGCTAAGTTTGTTCCAAACAACTATGCTGTAATTCTTGATCATGCTGAAGCTCCATCTGAATTGCATTTTGTGCAAGATCTTTTTGCACACAGTGAGATTGGGTACGCATTAACACAGCCCGAAGTCTTTTCGAGTCAACAAGTTCTGACGTTTTGGCGGACTGGGCACTTTGATGATGGTGGTAAACATGGCACTCCCAGTATTGTTTTTGAAGTGGGTGATTCATCTTATGTAGTCACTCCTGGTACAATACGCAAAGCTCTACATCTCCCAGAAAATTATACTTTTTCAACTCCAGAGGAATCAGCACTTCAGCAGTTAATGGCTGATTTGGGATATGAAAAGAGTTTGGCAAAGCTTGGGCAGTTAAAAAGGGCTAATATCAGAAGAGAATGGAGTTTCTTCTTTGACTGCATCACCAAAGCTTTTGGGAACAAATGTTCGAATTTTGATGCTATCCCAATTCTGAGTCAGCACATAGGGTATGCCATTATTCATCAAACTCATTTTGATTTTGCAACTG
Organism: Apium graveolens; assembly: GCF_009905375.1. Taxonomy (NCBI): domain Eukaryota; kingdom Viridiplantae; phylum Streptophyta; class Magnoliopsida; order Apiales; family Apiaceae; genus Apium; species Apium graveolens. The sequence goes on from NC_133650.1 coordinate 186,017,181, forward strand.
GAATAATTGGTTTTATTGGGGATAGGATGACAGAGAATAGAAATATTGTCTATTTTGCTAGATTCTGTCAACTTCTATATATTTTTGTACTGATGAACCTCAATTAGTTAGTTCCTGAACCCCACCTTTTAGAGTTGCAAAATGATACTTTAATGATCTGGTAAATGCTGATACAAAGAAAAAAGTGGTTAGACCATTACAGATTCCTCAGTCTATAAAACAGATCCTAGTAAATGCTGATCCTGATACTTATAGATCTGTTTACTTTGATTTCCAACCAACCACAAACACCCAAAAACCATCATCCTCAGCACCTACCACTCATTCTACTCAACCTACCCTCAGAACTTATCTCAAATCCTATCTCTCCACTTCACAGACTGCTCAACCTTCTTCTTCAGCACCTACTGTGAAGCCTACATCCTCTAAGCCAAAGAGAACAAAGATTGTTCCTCAAATACCTCAAAAGAGGAGGAAAATTACTTTGAGAGATGAATCAGATTCTGAGGAACAGATTCCTTCTTCAGAATCTGTGGTAAATGAAGCTGAGAAAGCAACTTCTCAGAAGGATTCTGAAATTGGGGGTTCTAGGCTTCTCAAGAGGCTTAGACGAATGATAGTTCCTGAAACTCCCAAGGAATCCAAATCAACAAGGAAGTACAAGAAACAGAGGGCACAAAGGCCAGTTTCAGATGATGAGGAGGAAGCAACTAAGGAAGGGGATCAGGAATCTCTGATCTCACAAGACAAGGAATTTGCTCCAGTCACTTCTTCTCCATCAACTCCATCTCAGGAAGCTGTATCTGACAAGGCTAACTCACCATCTGTGTCTCTTGCTGATCCAGGCACAAGTGCTGAAATTGATATTCAGAACCTGGTTGTGCCTGAAATACTTTTCTTAGAAGCTCCAACAGCAAATAATCCTTCCACAACACCTGTTACTGATGCTGTTCAAACTCCAGAGTTATCAACAACACCTTCTCTGCATCAAGATGCTGATGATCAGATTTTAGGTGAGCATCAGGATATGGCTGTTGATCAGAACTTAGTATCAGATCAGCAATTAGAGGATGCTGAAGCCTCCATTGCTACTCACACTGTTGTCTTATCAGAAGATACTGATTCTTTAAGTTCTGATGCTGCAAATGTTGGAGATACTGGTGAAGCTGCTCCAACTGTCGATGCTGATGAAGCAGGTCCTTCAGGACATACTCCACCACCGACTCTTCCTAAGTCTGAACTGGTAAAGGAGTTTGTTATCATGGATGCACCAGTTGTAACACCCCCAGATCCGGGGTCGGGGATCCGGGTCGTCACGGTCTTTCTTTCCACAATATCACTTCACTTAATTAATAATAAATAACCTTATGCTGTGACCCCACACTAACACACACCACAACCCGTTATAGTCTCAGAGATGAAATTTAAATAATTACAAGTCTTTGAATCCACAATTTAAAAGTTATTACAACCCAAAATGATTACTTGATAATTTACAGTTAATTGCCATTATTTGCCACAAGTTATAATTATACATAATTGATTCTCAAAAGTAGATGGTCTGATCTACAATAGATCTACCTCTGCTGCTATAGCAGCTACAACATCAACGGGAAGACGTGGGACGCTTCCCACGCGCTTGCGCTGGGTCTGCTGGAGTCTGGCCATCTTTCCTAACTGTTGTTGTGTGATGAAGAAATAAAGCAAGGGTGAGCAGCAAGCCCACCAAAATAATATGTATAATGATTTACAATATATGAGCCTACTCATAATACTCATGAAAGTCTTGGTCAAAAGAAATGAACCAAGTTGATATCTTAATGCGATGAAGTCGGAAAATATTCAGTATATATATCTATATACATATATACCTTTCAAAATATTGGAAGTCCTCTTCCATGCATAATATACACAAAGTCCCAGTGTATAACTGTATATAAAAAAATATCGTTGCAAGGTGATCTCATATATCTAACCTTGTCTCAACGTTTTTCTGAAAATCTTAGTCATTCATAAGACAATTATTAATTAGATATAAGTTTAAAAGATGAAGTTACCAAATACTCCAATATACTTATATCTTTTCCAAATACTACTTGAACTACCACCGTTCAAGTTATAATTAATTTCAAAAGTTCATCACACTGATGAGACTACAAGATAAGACTTGAATATATTCAATCTTTGAAATATTTTGAAGAAAATGAAGTTATGAGATACTTTATTTAGTCCCGATATATATATCCACATATATATATCTCTAAAACATTTCCTGGAACCTCTGTTATGTAAAGTATGAACAGAGTTGCAATATCCAATGAATTTGGAAGGAAAAGAAAACCTTTGGCATAAACCAGATATCTTGCTGATCAGGCAAAGATACCCATAAGTAACCTTTTCTACTAGTAGATGGACGAATTCCCCACTGGTCATCACCCTGGTCATAATTAGGACCTTATGCTGGACTGCCACTCAGCCACTTATGCATTTGATGGACTCCCACTGAGCCACTTACACTATCATGGACGCCCACTGAGCCCATGTTGCTTATGCCGACTCAATAGATGGACTTACTTCCCGAACGATGGGCAAGTATTCAAGATGTTTTCTCAAAACAGCAACCTCGTTGCGAATGTAAAATACACCACTGAGCCGGATCCCTCAAGTTTTGAACGAGTATTTAAATCCCCTTTAAAAGGAAGATCTTAAATATAAAAATGAGTTTTGGGATCCGCTCTATCTTTTAAAAATCATTTTGAAGACTCGAAAACACTTTATAGAGTGTTTGGAGTAAAGCTGATTTAATGAAGTAAATCAGTCCCCAGAATATTTAGAAAATGACTGAATATTATTAATTAAATAATATTCCCATAAAGAATAATCTTTATAAAAATAATTGAAGTAGAAGTATTGAAATTTATACTTGAAACGAGTATTAAATAACCAAAGATATACTTATATAAAAGTATTATCTTTATTTGAATAATCGAAAATAAGTTTGATTATTTACACCTTATTCTTTAATAAAATAAAGAATATATTTCAGCAAATAATCGGAATCATAGATCCTCAAATGAATATTCAAAAATATTCATTAAATAATATAAACTGAGTCATAAGCCCTCGAATGAATATTCAAATAATATTCATTAAATAATATAAAAGAGTCATAAGTCCTCGAATGAATATTCGAAATAATATTCAATAATAAAATAAAGGAGTCATAAGTCCTCGGATGAATATTCGAAATAATATTCAATAATAAAATAAAGTTAAAGTTATCGAATAAACCTTATTCGATTAATAGTTTTGAAAACTATAACCATATATATATATAAATATATATATATATATATATATCCATATCCATATATACAAAATGTACTCGGGATCCTCGACTCCCGGTTTTAGAAAATATTTTCACCTTTGGGTCCCTATACTAAGGGTATATGCAAGTTACCGCTATCCTCTAGCATAGGTATTATCAACTGAACCAACAGATATATATTCCAAGAATATGAAACAGGCATGCATATATACCATATCACATGCTACAATATATCGCATCATTTGCTAATTATCCAACATGCATCTATCGCAAGATAATACAAATACATATATTCATCACAACAACAGTATAACGGATAGAATACTTGCCTGAGCGACTGGGGGTTACGAATGGCTCGGGACGAGTCTGGTAACCTATAAGCAACAAGTAAGTTGGAATTAAACCAAAGTCACTTGTAAATCTATATTTTAACTAACTTAGACTCTAACGCTCGTTTTGCGCTCACTGATTCGCTTAAGTCACTCGGGTACCCTCGGCTCCACCATTTTTAATAATTTAACCTTTACGAGTTTTAAGGCGATTCCTTCGCGAGTGTCTTACCAACTGCCTAACACACTTACCATAAATGTTTCATACATTAATTAACCCTTTTGGGTCTTTAACCTATGTTTCAAAGTAAGGCGAGGGAAAAAGTTTCGTTCGCGAAACGCCGTTACTTGAAACGGTCGTTTCTCCTAAACCGTGCATCGGAATCGAATGAACTACATATCAAAACGAAGCTCGTAACATGAGCTATCTAAACATGGCAGTGGTCATAATCTAGCAGGGGGTTCTCGGGTCCTAATGTTATGCACAAAAATAGTCTAAAGAAAATCGGACGTTACGACGGCTATGTTTACGCGATTTCCCAAATTCAAACCATTCAAAAACCATCACAATTCAACCTCAAATCAATCATACAACCAACATCCATCCAAACCATATCATAAAAGCCCCAACCAATTCAAGTTTAACATTCATACTTATGCCTAAGCTTAACTTTAACCATACTTAAGTTCTTTTAATCAAAACAATAACATTTACTAATCCAACAACATCCCAAAACTCACTAATCTCTACATACACAACCATCAAGCCTCTCATGAACTAAAATACTCATATTATGCTCTTAACATTCAATAACAAAGCTTGGTTAAGAGATTATACCTTCCTTGAAGCTTTTTAACATAACACAAGAGCTTCGAATGCCTAAAGAACCTTGATCCTTGCTTGTATAACCTTAATCTTTCATAAAAATTCAAGAAAACTAAAGTTATTTCTTGAAGGTTACTATTCACCATCTTCTTCCTTGATTTATAGAAAAAGATTGGCTTGGAATTAGAAGCTTAAACTTATAGGAAGTATGTAACTATCCATGGGGAAGCTTAGATAATTACCTTGCTAAATAGTAAGTGGTGGAGCTTGGATCTTCAAATTTTAAGAAATGGGCCGAGAGCTAGCTTGGGAAGAAAGATATTTTTGTGTTTTGTTTGATGAAAATGAAATGATTTGCTTGGTTGGTTGATTTTTGTGTTGTTTTTGGGTAATGACTTAATTAACCTTGATTTTGTGTGGTTATAATTCAACCACACTTCCTTCCCTTCTATGTCATGCTTGTGTCACCTTGCACATGTCATTATGCTCCCACTTGTCCACACCTTGTGGTTTGATGATGTCACAATCCCTGGCTTCTTGTACAAGCTTGTCTCTTGGTCACTTATTTGTTTTACGGTTCGCTTATCTTTCGTTCTCGTTTATCGTTTGAGGGATCATACCCGGGATCTTATTACTTAGGTTCCCTTAACCTTTCTCAATATATTATATTCCTTTTATGATCCTCTCCTATAATCCTTTAATTTCAATCCTTTTTATCCTGTTACCTTATACTCAATTCTCTCCGTATCTTGTGGATTTCCGGGAAAAATCAAAGTGTTCGGAATTGGATTCTGACGATCTTTACATACACTTATATACCACATAGAGTACTAATAATATCCCATAAGATCAATAACAGAACCCCTACATAGCGTGGCATGAAAAGTTTTCTCGTTCAGCAAAAACACTATTCATAAGGGTTTCAAAATTTCTCAAAAATTGGGGTTATTACAGTCTCCCCTCCTTAAAAGGATTCCGTCCCGGAATCAGATAGAAAACAAATGGGGATACTTTCTTAGCATTACACTTTCTAACTCTCGAGTCAATTTTCCCACATTGTGGTTCTTCCATCAAACTCTGAATAGTTTGATAACCCTTCTCCTAAGCACTTGTTCCCTTTTCACTCTACAACCCTTCTTGGTTGCTCCATATAGGTTACGTCGGGTTGCATATCTATGCGCTCATATGCCTCTATTTATCTGGCATCTGAATTACACTTCCTTACATTGATACGTGAAACACGTTACGACCTGCTACATGTTCGGGGTTAGGGCTAGCTCCTATGCTATCTTCCCAAAACGTCTTAATATATCAAAGGGTCCAACAAATTGTAGACTTAGCTTTCCTTTCTTTCCGAACCTCATCAATCCTTTCCAAGGGATACCTATATCATTACTAGGTCCCCTATTTCATACTCTTTATCCTTTCGTGTCAAATCAACATACTTATCATGTCCATCTTGGGCTACTACCAGCCGTCCTCTGATTAGATCTATCATATCCTTGGTCCTTTGGACTACTGCGGGTCCGAGCATCTTGCGCTCTACAACTTCATCCTAACATAAGGGAGATCGACATTGTCTTCCCTCAAGGATCTCATAAGGCGACATCTCGATAATGACATATGATCTATTGTCGTAAGATAACTCAATCCGAATTAAGTGATCATTCCAAATTCTTTCAAGTCTATTGCACAGACTCTCATTATTGTTTTTATCATTAGAACTTTTGCTTCTCAATACCCATTCTTTTCCAGTTCGTAATCGCTACTACCTTCCGTTCCTAATATTATACTGGTTATACTTTTGCTCGTTAGCGTTCTATAACCTTTTAATAACCACGTCAACCTTAGTATCACGAATGTGTTTCCATTCCGCATACTACCACCACTTTATTACTCCTTTTTCAGTTATTTCTATTTTCCAAAGTTTGATTAATCATATAGAAGTAAAGGAATTTGTTGAGAGATCACTATGATCATGAACACTTGTTATATCGCATAGTTAGTACAGAAGGTGGCCAGCCTTTAGTACTTGACAAGCAATTAAACAACATGTGGTATCCTACTAGGCTTCTATCACAAAGATAGATAGTCATTCGGCAATACCTCCCCTTCTGGAAGGGTTGTTCTTCTCAGCTTACATGAAATGAAAAGAAGAGAAAAGAACGAACTGAAGAGAATTGTATATATGAAAAAAATATACTGCCACAAAATATCTGGCTTGGAACCTACCTCTGAACTATAGAGGTTTGTCATAGGAGAACAAAACATATATGTATTTATATCAACATCAAGTATTATAGCATCGCATTTCACGTGCCTAAATATTTTCGCTATCCCGTCCATCATTCTATGGACCCATGCTCTTCCTCGAGCTTATACACAATTACCTTTGAAACTCCCTCGACATCGAAAATCGAATCTGGGATATCATTCTAGACATCATCGTTACTTGAATTCTATGCTTGCACCGCAACCTTCCTCGTATAATAATACGACTCTCACGGTTATAATCAGCTCAATACTCGCAGAATCATTGTTGCCTTACTATGGTCCACCACTGACCTACTGTCGTCATTCATTTTCCATGAAGTCTTAATAGCTAACCATACGGAGTCCATACATGTCGTATCAAATCCTTCTAAGGAGTTAACATAACCACCAATCACAATTCATGAAGAACACTCCAAACTCTGACGTACTTTCATGACATGAAGTAGATAAAATTGCAGAAGAGTTTCAATCAAAGCAACGATAGCAGGTTAATACCATTCTTAATCATATGCCTTAAATAGAAGACTTAACTCAAAGGTTCGTCTAGTCCTTTTTGAACTATGGTCCTGGCTTATCTCAAGATAGTATCTTCTGAGATAGATAGCCCGCTCATGGCGATTACACGAATTAAACCTTTACTATCTACTATTACGGTTGGGTATTGCACAGTCATCAGAAGGAATGTCAATCTTCCAACCCATAATACAACCTTCACAGTTTTAACCATCATCACTGTATTCCTCTGGCACAAGTGCCTATAATTATCCACTTACCTTTAAAGTGTCGGCCACCCCTTTGGCCTTTCCTGATAGTAAAATTTCCTTACAGTCAATGTCTTTTTAACCACCTCCAAATAAATTTTCTACCTTATTTCCGATCACTGCTTGAGTGAAGATGTTTTCCTTAAAATCTGATGAGTAAAAAAAATCACCATTTTTCCATAAGTTATTGCCTCAGTCTTTAGAGGTTAATCACTGTCACGACTGACTCTCAATCATACTTAGAACATCCTTTTATCTTAAGTCCTAATTGCCCTGAATAATTTCGACCTTTACTGGTTCGATCCATACTTTCTCGTGGTTTAACACGTACCCCCCTTGGCATCATTATAATTACGTCATATTTCCTTTATCAACATTTTTATTCTTGAGAATTTTGAATATTACCTTTCTCCTTGTAAACCTCTAAGGTTATCCTTCAATCGTTCTTCCTGTATTCCCTAGATACAGGGCATATCAAAATACCATTTACTAATACCAGAATCATAGTCTATATACTTCTGAAAAAAATTTCTCCATTGATCCTTAAAGGTTGTTACTACCTTAACCCTTTCCAATTCATACTTGTCAAAACTCATACTATCCCTATTAAGGGTGAAATGCCAACCTTTATGCATTCCCCTAGGATTCATTTTAAGTTACCGATGTTCTATCCTTAATTCCACCTTTAAAAGGTACCTGCATCCTTCCATGGATAAATAAAGTCATATATCCCTGATATGGGTATCTTATTCAATCATTCCCACCTCGATAGTAAATGCCTAATTTCACAATAACATCTGTATACAAAATGAGGTTAATCAAAATGGCCTCCAAAAGATAACAACGGTTATCCGCTTTTCTTGCCTAATCTGGTAACGATAACATGGATGTTCTGGAAGATATTGGTCGTGTTCAACGTGAACTTCTTCTTAATAATTCCTTATTTACTTTTGTTGTTTATCTCAACAGTCACCTCAATGTTGGGATATCTTTCATATCTGGCGTCTCCCTTTCTGGGTATCAAGCCACCGGTCTTACACTTCACATTCTTGAAGGTCACTTCCTTCATCCCATTTTCCTAATTTCTTACTTCCTTGTCTCCTCAGTCTATCCGCGTCTCATATTTAACCTTCGAACTATCTCAAGTTTTCCTCAAATCCTCCCAACTTACATGGGATAAAATATATGTATCTCTTATGCCTTCACCCAGCAATTTTAACTCATGGTGAATCACCCTCATCCTGATGATTACATACTTTTTCTATTTCTATTGCTACGAGTCTTTAGGGTTTCCTCATACCCAATTCCTTTATCATTCCTCAAACTCTATTGCCTCTATATTCCTTTCCACTTCAATTCCTTTTTATTTTCCTTTCTCTTATCATTATTTCATGAACCAACACAACATAAGCATTGATTTCAAATATCCCGTCATTCTGGATTCGTGTCCTCAGAACGAATCTTGATAACTTTTACAACTTAGATTCATAATTCATCATACTCGTCCGCCTTTGTTCTGGCTCTAAAGCTTTTACACTATCTCCTTATCTTTGGGGAATTACTTTCCCGAAACAATTGACTGAACTTAAATCAGTTTATTCTAACCTCTGGCTCCGTGCCTTTCTTGGTCTTTCACCAATGGGTGGTCTCTCTCTTAGGAGGGTAAGTGACAAAAACAGTCTTTTGTGGTTCGTCAATCATTTAGAATCTCAAATGATTCCTCTATTTCCTTTAGCCAGGCTCTTGCCTCGACTAGGTCAACCTGTTCCTTGGAACTCTGAGAGCTTAGAGACTTAAAGGTCCTGAAAGAATTTCTCACCGCACTGTCTCCTCAGGGTGGTGGTTGGGGATAATAGTCTAAGTTCTTTTTAGACAGGTCCATGAATTTCCGTATAGGAGTACCGTCTCGGGTCTCCTTTCCTTACTCGACTTTCTGTTTCCTTAGTATGAAATGTTTCATCCTACTCCCCATAATTGGGGTCATCTTTTAATTTAAAATCCTTATTTTCCACTCCATTATGTCATGGGTTCCTTCTATCTTGATGGTGACCTCCCTGACTATCACGTTCAGGGTTTACTCTAAATCTTATTCCTCAAACTATGGCTCTCATCTAAGTTCTCATCCTTACGCTCTTGAACTTTCGGAACCCAAATTCTATAGGAATACCTCATTATTCCCTTATCATCTTTCTCGATATTAATCTTTTATCTAATTGTTGGCTCCCTGCCTTCATTCATAACTTTTTCTGGCACAATATGATCTTTTCCAATAATTCGGGCTGTATTGCAATCTCAAACAATTTTTCGGTACCGGCTCCGGTTACCTCCACTACTATTTCCATTTTCTCAAAATCTCTTATAAACTCTCCAAAAGACATCATCATCTTGAGTCTCTCCTTTTTACTAAGGGCGTCAGCCACCACATTGGCTTTCCCCGAATGATAAAGAATCTCCCAATCATTATTCTTGATTAGCTCTAACTGCCTCCTCTGGCATATGTTGAGCTCTTTCTACGTGAAAATGTACTAGAGCACTTATGGCTTAGGTAATTCTCGCACTTCTCTCCATACAAGTAGTGCCTCCAATCTTTAGGGTAAAACTATTGCCACGAGCCTAAGCTCATGGGCGGGGATATCGAACTTCATATTACCTTAATTGTCTTGACATGTACGCGATTATCTTGTTGTGCTGTATAAGAAGCACCCTAATTCCTTATGCGAAGCGTCTCTTCCAAATCACAAAATCTCCTTTTTCCATCCGGCAACGCCAACATAGGGGCCGTCACCAACCTTTGCTTCAGTTCTTAACAGCTGTTCTCGCATTTCTCTGTCTATTCAAACTTCTCATTCTTATGAGTAAGCCGCGTCAAAGGGGCTGCGATCTTCGCAAAGTCCTGTACCAATCTACGATAGTAGCCGGCCAATCCTACCTCTGGGAGTTGCCCTAACCATGGTCATCAATTCCTCAGTGGTCCTTTATTCATTCTTGTCAGGATCCTTCACGGAATCCTCCTCAGCAACAATCCCTTCTAGGATAACATCCTCAACCGTTACATCCTCAATATCAACATCATCCGGTCCTGCGTTAGGACACTCTATCGGATCCACAATCCGATCTCCAATTAGTAATAAAATATCATCGCACTGTTGCTCCTCAACCTCAGGGTTCGGAGTCCCGCTACCATATACGATAACGAACTACGCTCCTATCACGATATTTATAAGGGTTCCCATAAGGGTTTTAACTGTCAGTACTACGTTAGGTAGCCCGACTATGAACTTGGCAAGAGTTCTTATTATCTTAGTTAACTTATTATCTTAACGTCCCATCATCTCTGAGGTTTATAACGCTTAGCTCTGATACCATTTCTGTAACACCCCCAGATCCGGGGTCGGGGATCCGGGTCGTCACGGTCTTTCTTTCCACAATACCACTTCACTTAATTAATAATAAATAACCTTATGCTGTGACCCCACACTAACACACACCACAACCCGTTATAGTCTCAGAGATGAAATTTAAATAAGTACAAGTCTTTGAATCCACAATTTAAAAGTTATTACAACCCAAAATGATTACTTGATAATTTACAGTTAATTGCCATTATTTGCCACAAGTTATAATTATACATAATTGATTCTCAAAAGTAGATGGTCTGATCTACAATAGATCTACCTCTGCTGCTATAGCAGCTACAACATCAACGGGAAGACGCGGGACGCTTCCCACGCGCTTGCGCTGGGTCTGCTGGAGTCTGGCCATCTTTCCTAACTGTTGTTGTGTGATGAAGAAATAAAGCAAGGGTGAGCAGCAAGCCCACCAAAATAATATGTATAATGATTTACAATATATGAGCCTACTCATAATACTCATGAAAGTCTTGGTCAAAAGAAATGAACCAAGTTGATATCTTAATGCGATGAAGTCGGAAAATATTCAGTATATATATCTATATACATATATACCTTTCAAAATATTGGAAGTCCTCTTCCATGCATAATATACACAAAGTCCCAGTGTATAACTGTATATAAAAAAATATCGTTGCAAGGTGATCTCATATATCTAACCTTGTCTCAACGTTTTTCTGAAAATCTTAGTCATTCATAAGACAATTATTAATTAGATATAAGTTTAAAAGATGAAGTTACCAAATACTCCAATATACTTATATCTTTTCCAAATACTACTTGAACTACCACCGTTCAAGTTATAATTAATTTCAAAAGTTCATCACACTGATGAGACTACAAGATAAGACTTGAATATATTCAATCTTTGAAATATTTTGAAGAAAATGAAGTTATGAGATACTTTATTTAGTCCCGATATATATATCCACATATATATATCTCTAAAACATTTCCTGGAACCTCTGTTATGTAAAGTATGAACAGAGTTGCAATATCCAATGAATTTGGAAGGAAAAGAAAACCTTTGGCATAAACCAGATATCTTGCTGATCAGGCAAAGATACCCATAAGTAACCTTTTCTACTAGTAGATGGACGAATTCCCCACTGGTCATCACCCTGGTCATAATTAGGACCTTATGCTGGACTGCCACTCAGCCACTTATGCATTTGATGGACTCCCACTGAGCCACTTACACTATCATGGACGCCCACTGAGCCCATGTTGCTTATGCCGACTCAATAGATGGACTTACTTCCCGAACGATGGGCAAGTATTCAAGATGTTTTCTCAAAACAGCAACCTCGTTGCGAATGTAAAATACACCACTGAGCCGGATCCCTCAAGTTTTGAACGAGTATTTAAATCCCCTTTAAAAGGAAGATCTTAAATATAAAAATGAGTTTTGGGATCCGCTCTATCTTTTAAAAATCATTTTGAAGACTCGAAAACACTTTATAGAGTGTTTGGAGTAAAGCTGATTTAATGAAGTAAATCAGTCCCCAGAATATTTAGAAAATGACTGAATATTATTAATTAAATAATATTCCCATAAAGAATAATCTTTATAAAAATAATTGAAGTAGAAGTATTGAAATTTATACTTGAAACGAGTATTAAATAACCAAAGATATACTTATATAAAAGTATTATCTTTATTTGAATAATCGAAAATAAGTTTGATTATTTACACCTTATTCTTTAATAAAATAAAGAATATATTTCAGCAAATAATCGGAGTCATAGATCCTCAAATGAATATTCAAAAATATTCATTAAATAATATAAACTGAGTCATAAGCCCTCGAATGAATATTCAAATAATATTCATTAAATAATATAAAAGAGTCATAAGTCCTCGAATGAATATTCGAAATAATATTCAATAATAAAATAAAAGAGTCATAAGTCCTCGGATGAATATTCGAAATAATATTCAATAATAAAATAAAGTTAAAGTTATCGAATAAACCTTATTCGATTAATAGTTTTGAAAACTATAACCATATATATATATAAATATATATATATATATATATATATATCCATATCCATATATACAAAATGTACTCGGGATCCTCGACTCCCGGTTTTAGAAAATATTTTCACCTTTGGGTCCCTATACTAAGGGTATATGCAAGTTACCGCTATCCTCTAGCATAGGTATTATCAACTGAACCAACAGATATATATTCCAAGAATATGAAACAGGCATGCATATATACCATATCACATGCTACAATATATCGCATCATTTGCTAATTATCCAACATGCATCTATCGCAAGATAATGCAAATACATATATTCATCACAACAACAGTATAACGGATAGAATACTTGCCTGAGCGACTGGGGGTTACGAATGGCTCGGGACGAGTCTGGTAACCTATAAGCAACAAGTAAGTTGGAATTAAACTAAAGTCACTTGTAAATCTATATTTTAACTAACTTAGACTCTAACGCTCGTTTTGCGCTCACTGATTCGCTTAAGTCACTCGGGTACCCTCGGCTCCACCATTTTTAATAATTTAACCTTTACGAGTTTTAAGGCGATTCCTTCGCGAGTGTCTTACCAACTGCCTAACACACTTACCATAAATGTTTCATACATTAATTAACCCTTTTGGGTCTTTAACCTATGTTTCAAAGTAATGCGAGGGAAAAAGTTTTGTTCGCGAAACGCCGTTACTTGAAACGGTCGTTTCTCCTAAACCGTGCATCGGAATCGAATGAACTACATATCAAAACGAAGCTCGTAACATGAGCTATCTAAACATGGCAGTGGTCATAATCTAGCAGGGGGTTCTCGGGTCCTAATGTTATGCACAAAAACAGTCTAAAGAAAATCGGACGTTACGACGGCTATGTTTACGCGATTTCCCAAATTCAAACCATTCAAAAACCATCACAATTCAACCTCAAATCAATCATACAACCAACATCCATCCAAACCACATCATAACAGCCCCAACCAATTCAAGTTTAACATTCATACTTATGCCTAAGCTTAACTTTAACCATACTTAAGTTCTTTTAATCAAAACAACAACATTTACTAATCCAACAACATCCCAAAACTCACTAATCTCTACATACACAACCATCAAGCCTCTCATGAACTAAAATACTCATATTATGCTCTTAACATTCAATAACAAAGCTTGGTTAAGAGATTATACCTTCCTTGAAGCTTTTTAACATAACACAAGAGCTTTGAATGCCTAAAGAACCTTGATCCTTGCTTGTATAACCTTAATCTTTCATAAAAATTCAAGAAAACTAAAGTTATTTCTTGAAGGTTACTATTCACCATCTTCTTCCTTGATTTATAGAAAAAGATTGGCTTGGAATTAGAAGCTTAAACTTATAGGAAGTATGTAACTATCCATGGGGAAGCTTAGATAATTACCTTGCTAAATAGTAAGTGGTGGAGCTTGGATCTTCAAATTTTAAGAAATGGGCCGAGAGCTAGCTTGGGAAGAAAGATATTTTTGTGTTTTGTTTGATGAAAATGAAATGATTTGCTTGGTTGGTTGATTTTTGTGTTGTTTTTGGTTAATGACTTAATTAACCTTGATTTTGTGTGGTTATAATTCAACCACACTTCCTTCCCTTCTATGTCATGCTTGTGTCACCTTGCACATGTCATTATGCTCCCACTTGTCCACACCTTGTGGTTTGATGATGTCACAATCACTGGCTTCTTGTACAAGCTTGTCTCTTGGTCACTTATTTGTTTTACGGTTCGCTTATCTTTCGTTCTCGTTTATCGTTTGAGGGATCATACCCGGGATCTTATTACTTAGGTTCCCTTAACCTTTCTCAATATATTATATTCCTTTTATGATCCTCTCCTATAATCCTTTAATTTCAATCCTTTTTATCCTGTTACCTTATACTCAATTCTCTCCGTATCTTGTGGATTTCCGGGAAAAATCAAAGTGTTCGGAATTGGATTCTGACGATCTTTACATACACTTATATACCACATAGAGTACTAATAATATCCCATAAGATCAATAACAGAACCCCTACATAGCGTGGCATGAAAAGTTTTCTCGTTCAGCAAAAACACTATTCATAAGGGTTTCAAAATTTCTCAAAAATTGGGGTTATTACACCTGTGCCTTGGAGTGAAACTCCTGCAGGTCAGGAGTGGACACACTGCAAGGAAAGGATGATGGAAAAGATGACCAAGGAAACTCTGGAATGGGTAGCGGTCATAGTCAAGGTAGAAGGTTTACATCAAGACAAGCTAGTCACAGAACAAGTTCTGATACTGGGAAAAGAATAAGTTCTGCTGCTGGTAAAAGGATAAGTTCTGATGAACTTCTAGATCTTGATGAGGAAATGTCAAGACAGTTATTTCTTCAAGAAAATCCAGGAATGGACTTGGAAAGTTTAAAGGAAGAAGAAGCCAGACTTAAATCAGAGAAAGTCACATCTAAATCTGAAGCTTCTGGTAAAAAGTCACTTCCAAAACTTAAAGGCATTGTGATCAAAGAAAGGACACATACTGAAGCAATATTGGCTAGATCACAACCACAGATAGATCCAAGATCCAAGGGTAAAGAAAAGGTTGGTGAACCTATCAAGGGTTATGTACCTCCTGAGGAAGATGAAATTGCTGATGAAAAAGATGATCTTGCTCTGACTTCAAGAAAAGTTCTTAAAACAACCTCTGACATGACTCAAGTTGTTCAGAGTCAAGAAATTATAAGTTCTGATATTCAGAAGAAGCAAGTAACCTCTGACAGAGCTCAAGTTAACTTGATATCAGAAAATAGATCAAAGACACTCCTACCAGGATTCACTAAAGCAAAACAGACTGAATCTTTGAAGACTACTGCAAGTGGTTTTGAAGCAAGAGTAGTTACTGGAAAGGAAGCTAGAGATAAAACTGGATTGGGAAGTGCTGATGAAAGAAGAGTACACAACACTACCAATGATCCAACTTCCTTGAGTGAACCAGGTATTGGAGCAACTCTTGAGAGATTGAATCAACTGGAATCTGTACAGATGGTTTACCATACCTACTTGCAAGAATACATCATGTTGTATTTCATGACAGATGGTAGGGTTTATCATATAAGACAAAATGCCATTCCTTTGAAGTATTTTGAAGAATTGGAGCATGTACTTTTCTTACTTCAAGTGGATGACAGAATAACAGAGACTGCTGCAAACTACTTAAAAGAACAGATTCAGAGACAGAAAAGGCTTTATTCTGTTAAGTCTGACAGCATATATGTTCCAAAGTACAGAGATCACAATGGTGATATTGTTGATATGAAGCCTAATACTGCACATATCAGAACGTATCTTGGTATTAAGGGACTTGAATTCAATCTTGAGTCTGACAAAGCTTATGTCATAAGACTAGATCAGGAGTTGAGAAAAGCAAAGATTAATGATCTCAGAGCTGCAATCTTTCAAACTGGTGAAGATACTGCAGAGCTTAAAGATGTTAAAAGGAGAATGATTGATGAACTAAGATATGCTGAGAAATGTTTGTTGAAGAACTATCTCAGAACAACTCCTGACATCAGAGAGATCAGAAAATGAAGAAGCCAAGTCGAAGATCTACAACTGCTTAAATTCTGATATTTATACAGATTGAAGTTGTTATCAGAAGTTGAAATTGGTAAAAACTTTAAGGACTGTAAGTTGTAGTTATCTAGTCTATTTCTCATGCATTTGTACTTAATGTTTTTGACATCATTAAATATCTGTTAAACTTGTATATTTTGTTAATTTACAAGTTGGGGGAGATTGTTAGATATATTTGATAATGTCATGGCTAATATGTTTTATGTTTAGCTTTCAGAATCTTACGTGAACAGGATAAATCAGTACTTAACTGTTGATCAGTACTTATACTGGAAGTCAGGACTTAAGGATATCAGTACTTATATTATCAGGAGATAATCATCAGAAGATAGATATCAGAACTTAAGTGCTGAAGGACAATCAGATAAGGACAGTAGCTGATTAAAGGAAAGAAGATCGAGATAAACATAAGAAGAGATATGCATGAAGAAGGAATTCTATGAAGAATGGAATACTTGGAAAAAAAGATATCTGATTGATATATTTTAGGAAGCATAATTATATTCCATATCAATTAGCGATTATCTTGTAACTGTGTAGAATATAAACACAGACATAGGGCTTACACTACAAGTGTTATCATTATTAGAAAAGATTATTCATTGTAACCCTTGCAGCTCTCGTGATATTTGTTCATCACTGAGAGGTAACAGTTCCATACTGTAACAGAGTTTATTGTTTCAATAAAGTTTGTTTTCTGTTACTTAAGTTCTTAAAGTTCGATTTGAGTGTACTAAACACTGTATTCACCCCCTCTACAGTGTATGTGTGACCTAACATATTTAATGAATATTACTTGAATATTCATTCGAGGATTTATGACTCTTTTTATTTTATTTAATGAATATTACTTGAATATTCATTCGAGGATTTATGACTCCTTTATATTATTCAATGAATATTACTTGAATATTCATTCGGTGACTTATGACTCACTTTATATTATCTATTGAATATTATTTGAATATTCATTTGAGGACCCATGACTCCGATTATTTACTGAAATATATTCTTTATTTTATTAAAGAATAAGGTGTCGATAATCAAACTTATTTTTGATTATTCAAATAAAGATAGTACTTTCG
This sequence comes from Apium graveolens, assembly GCF_009905375.1. Classification (NCBI taxonomy): domain Eukaryota; kingdom Viridiplantae; phylum Streptophyta; class Magnoliopsida; order Apiales; family Apiaceae; genus Apium; species Apium graveolens. Next base: position 186,034,808 of record NC_133650.1, read on the forward strand.
TATAAGTATATCTTTGGTTATTTAATACTCATTTCAAGTATAAGTTTTACAACTTCTACTTCAAGTTATTTATATAGAGATTATCCTTATGGGAATATTATTTAATAATATTCAGATATTTTCTAATATATCGGGACTGATTTACTTTATTAAATCAGCATTACTCCAAACACTCTTTAAAGTGTTTTCGAGTCTTCAAAATGATTTTTAAAGGTTAGAGCGGATCCCAAAACTCGTTTTCAAATTTAAGATCTTCCTTTTTGAAGGGGACTTGAATACTCGCTCAAAAATCTAAGGGATCCGGCTCTGTGGTGTATTTTATATTCGCAACAAGGTTGCTGTTTTGATAAATGAATTGATTACTTACCCAACGTTCGGGAAGTAAGTCCATCTAATTGAGTCGGCATAAGCGACATGCCGGGGTACGGTCTATCAAAGCGTAAGTGGCTGGGTGGCAGTCCATCAACGCGTAAGAGGTCGGGTGGCGGTCCAGCACAAGGTCCTTATGTGGTCAGGGTGATGACCGATGGGGGATTCATCCATCTACTAGTAGAAAAGGTTACTTATTGGTATCTTTGCCTGATCAGCAAGATATCGGGTTTATGCCAAAATTCTTTTCTTTCCAAAATTCATTGAATATTGCAACTCTGTTCATACTTTACATGACAGAGGTTTTCAGGAAATGTATGAGAGATATATATATGGATATATATATGGATATATATATATATATATATATATATATATATATATATATATATATATATATATCGGGACTTAATAAAGTATCTCGTAACTTCATTTCATTCAATAATATTTCAAAGATTGAATCTATTCAAGTCTTATCTTGTATTCTCATCTATGTGATGAACTTTTGAAACTAATTATAACTTGAACGGTGGTAGTTCAAGTAGTATTCAGAAAGATATAAGTAAATTGGAGTATCTTGTAACTTCATCTTTTAAACTTATATCTAGTAAATGATTATCTTGTGCGTGTCAAAGATTTTCGGAAAAACGTTGAGACAAGGTTAGATATATGAGATCACCTTGCAACGATATTTTTATACAGTAATAAACTGGAACTCTGTGTATATTATACACGTCAGAAGATTTCAAAGATTGTGAAAAGTATATATGTACATATACTGAATATTTTGTGACTTCATCGCATTAAGATATCAAACTTGGTTCATTTCTTTTGACCAAGACTTTCATGAGTACTATGAGAAGGCTCATATATTGTTAATCATTATACATATTATTTTGGTGGGTTTGCTGCTCACCCTTACTTTCTTCTTTCATCACACAACAACAGATAGAAAAGATGAACAGGACCAAGCTCCCGATTCGCAAGCGATTAGGAAACGTTCCGCAGTTTCCTATAGGCGTTGATGTCGCTGTAGCTGAGGTAGGAACTACCAATAGGCTAGGCTTTCAACTTTTGATATACCAGACTTATGTATCTTTATCAATTGTAATAATGGCAAAAAAATGTAAATTTATTCAGAAACCCTTTTAAGGTGTATTGGCATATAATTGTGGAATAAAACGACTTTTGATTATTTTTGGATATTCATCTCTGAGACTATAACTTGTGGTGTGTGTGTTTATTGTGGGGTCACAGTACAGAGTAGTTGATTATTTATTAAGATTGGGTGTTATTAAGGAAAATGGAACTCGTGACAACCCGGATCCCCGACCCCGGATTTGGGGGTGTTACATGTTTTGTAATTCTGTATAAGTGAAGTAGAGTCAAGTGGCAGATACACTCCCGGCGGATGATCTACAAGACTCCTGACGGATGATCTACAAGACTCCCGACGGATGATCAAATTCAAAATAGCTGTTGATAGTGACAACACAGTCACATGCGTTGGGTATTTGCAAAAGGAATGTGGCAGCCTGTTAAGCAGGATTTTGAGAACAAAGAAGCATTACCATTTCCATGCAAATGTGAAGATATTCAAAGATGCTGGAATAGAGTAGTGAAGTAGCATGGAGTTAGACTAGATATGTTTTGTTTTGTTATCTTGTCTTATTGTCATGTAAACTTGGTGATATATAAACCAAGTGTAACAAGTAGAATAATTAACTAAGCAAATACATTTTTTCTTAAAGAAACATATCAAAGCTGTATTTTGTAAGTATTTCTCTGTAGTTTGTTTGTTCAACTTGTAAAGCAGTTGTGAGCTATTCAAAACTTCACAGAGTTCTCAAACTTATATATATATATATATCTCTGGTGGATACTTTCTAATCCACCAGAAAATTTTAAAGCTTGTGTTTTATTACTCAGTGTTTTGATTTCCATTATCTTTCTATTCCGCACTAAAGCAAATCAAACACTATTATATGTATTAAGTTAAAACTATTTTAAAATCTAGAAAAGAAGCCAGAATTACATTCAACCCCCCCCTTCTGTAATTCTTGTTATATTTTTAGGGAATAACATAGTACATATGCCAATTCGTATAACCACAGGATCTATGATTCAGTCACTAAATCGTATAACGACAATCACTGATTTATATCACACAAATCACCAAATTATATTATAAATATCACCATCACCATATAATGTATATGAGACATATACATACAAATATATAATTTTCTATATTGATAAAAATTGTCAATCTTGTTGGCCATATAAGATATAGATATGGTGGATGAAGTGTTTCAATTAGTGATTGGAGATAAAGATTGGATGATTGGGAAAAGAGGTTGGATGATGGAGAAATGATGCAGTGGTGGACAGTGAGTAAGGGAGTGGCTGTTACATGACTTATATAAGTAGTTTCTAGTTTTTATTTTAATATTGGTTTATATTTGACCATGAGCCCAGGGAGATGATCAAATGGAAACACCCCTTAAAGTACAAACTAAAAATCCCACTATCCATCTCCCTCACTTTCACTTTTACATACCTTCCTCAACCCCCAACTCCTCCCCAAATTCAAAACCTCACCCTTGAACTTATCCATCAGCTATACGCCATCATCCCCACCATCGCCATCATCCCCATCACCCCTTTCTTCATTACCACACTGTTAGTTCCCCTCCATTTTCTCCATCTTCCTCCCTTCATCTTCTCTGAACTTTTTTATGGCATCTCTCTCTTCCCCACCTCTATCACTCTTTCCCACCTCTCTTACATGTAGCAATTAATGTATTAAAAGTTATAGTTAGTGATTTTTATTTGAAATTATGATTATTGCACGGTGATTGGGTAAACTAAAGAGATATGTGGCAGTGATATAATGGTTGTGCATAATATGTAATAACTCAATATCAATTTTTAGTGAATTTTACAATATAAATCAATGATTTTTATTGCACATATTAGTGATTTGTATAAGACAAATTAGTGATTTCAGCGTTAACCCAGGATTCCAGTAATTTGTGTAATATAAAATAGTGATTTCCGTTTAATCTCATAATAGTAGGTGGATATTGCGTGTAAATCATCAATTTATGGTAAAGTTTTAGTGGGTTTACTTGTAATAATGATGAATCACTCATTGAAGAATGGAGGAGTTGGAAATTTATACTGTGTGTATATATTATATGTATTATGTCCCGACTATTATAAATGGGGGAGGTTGTTGGGTCATTGATTATAAAATGGAGGATGATTGGTTAAAATTTGTGGGGTTGGGCTTGTTATTATATTTCTATTTTAATTTTATTTCTATTTGATCAGGACTATAATATACATTGTAATATGTAAATAAAATTTTTGGTTTCTAACAATTCTCTCTCCAGTTTAGATTATAAAGATAAAATAACCAAAAAAAGAATTCAGTTATCAATATATTGAAAAACTTAACTTTCTTGTGTTATAAATCATCAAAAAATTTATGTGTAATCTTTCACATAGTTAATAATATTTTCTTAGTTAAATTTATTTCTTAACATCATTTTCGAAATGTCACGTTCATTTCTTAACATTTTAAAAAATATTATAATTTAAATAAATTAGTAGTATTCATGTAAAAAATGAAAAATAAATTAGTATTAATATAATTTATTAGGTTATCAAAAGATACAAATTGAACTTATTTCACATAATATAAAGGGTAATGGTAAAAAATATTAGATTTTTAAAATTTGGTGACCTAGATATCAAATTTGAAATATCCAGCCAAAAATACTAGTAATATATGCTAGATTGAGTATTTAAAACACGCTATTTAAGATCTTGTATTAATTTTTTATGATTTTTGAAATTGGATATCTGAAAATAGGCTTTGTTACACCGGGTATATGTAGACCTGAAATCCTCTGGAACCCCACAAACTGATGTTGGTTAAAATTTATTATCATGGCAGCTTTTGTGTTTTGAGCAAATTTACACCTATCAATTATCATCATCAATCTATCCATTTCATTCAAACATGTCCCTTTTATTTTTCTCAACTCTTTTTGGAACCACTCTCTTTCTTTTTTCCAAAGCACCAAACGCAAATCTTTACCTAAGATGACTTCTTTTAGTACAGTTGCTGTTATCACCCCTCCACTGATTACAAAGTTTGTAACTTTACCACGAAGATACTATCTTTATCTTGCATTTCATTCATTTTCACAATTTTACTCATTTTTGGTACTATAGTGTGTGTCTGTACATACAATTATTTTTTATCTTGCATGTTTTAAACTGGGGTTTTTGCTTTTGGTAGTCTTGTCATAATGACCTTATTATTCTAGTTCATTATATAAATTGGTTGGCATGAAAATGTTAGGATAAAGAATAACATTGATGACCATATTTAATTAATGATGTTATCTTGATTCATATGTTTACAATTCTTTTGTTTCTTGATCCTTTATTGACTAGACCAAAGCCCTTTCATTTTAAATAGTTTACACATTTATTAGAGTGCAAATTGCCTTCAAGTTTAGTTTTTTATATGTGAATATGATCTTGAGTGTGTGGCATTTTTTGGAAAAAAGAACTTTCACAGTGAATGGAGTTGGAAGTTGTAGACAAGACTATTGTAGGAGATCAGGTTTTGGATGTTAAGAAAGAGGAGGGTGAAGAAGTTTTCGGTGGTGATGGAAATTCTGAAAATGCCACAAATGCTGGAGAAGGGATTGGTTCGTCCGGAGGGAAGGTTGAATTGCCTAAGACTGATTTGGAAAATAAACTGTCAAATTGTGGGAAGGTTACTGGGGCTATATCCAAGAATGTAAGGCCTACTACTAGAAAGAAAGCAACGTGGATGTCAAGGAAAGGCCAATCCTGATCCCGGGTCGATCTTTTCCTGCTAAATGTGTTCGTTCAAATGCCATAAGTAAAAGTGTTGATGGGTACTCGATACAATATCCAGTGCAAAACATTTTGCAGCAAGTTTGTCAAAATCCAAGGCGACGGTATCAAATAGAACAGCTAAACCAGTTTCTCGGCGAGCATCTGCTAGAGTGTGCACAAATGGAGAAGGCAAAGGTGCTGCTTCAGCATCTATCGGACTAGTGTCAGTTCCAAGTGTGCATCAATCGAAGGTATATATTACATTGTGTAGCATTATTTTAGTTATTTCCTTGTAAGATAAACTCTTCTTTTGGTCGTTATGTTCCGTTCTTCACTGTTTAATTTCAGTGTCTGAAGTCTGTTGTCACAAATGGAAGTGCAACATGTCCTCCAGCTGATGGCTTCTGGTAAGGGGCATCACGTGACTACATATATTGGTCAAATATGATTTTGTGTCTCATTGAATATGATTGGAGTAGGTACATGCTGAGTGCATCCTATCTTCTATACTAACTTTTATTTGTTATTTTTGTTATGCAGATCTGTTGATCAACCTACAAAATCTGATAAAATGACACTGTCATCTACTGAGGAAGATGCCCATTCTTTGAACTCATCGTACACTATCCCTCCCTCTCTCATGTTTTTATGAAATTATGTTAAGTCCCCGCTTTTGCTTTTTACACAAACGAAGTAATATCTGATTTAAGTTGTAAGTCAATTTTGGCTTGTAATTGAGGCCCTAGCTAAAACAACCCCATAATCTCGCAAGGGTCATGTTTTGTTCATCATTACTACTAGCCTTGCTGCAGCCCTATTTTTTAATTTATCATGGGTGGCTCCCTTAAGTTGGTTTAAGAAAACTTCTCTTCGATCTCAAGATAGATAGGACATAGCTCACTTAAATTTGAGCAGGTCATGCAATAACTGATAAACACATGATCAAAGATAATTTAGATCAATATAAATAATTTATTTAGTTTTAGACTAGGTTATCTGGAAAATAATGTCAAAACCTGACAGCAAAATCTTACCAACTATATTAGATTGTGGCAGAGAGTAGAGTGGAAAGAGTAGATTGCAATTCAATCTTTTTCATTGGAAAAAATTAAGGCACATAATTCGCCAACCTTTATATTTGACTCATCAATTTAATAACAATTTGACTGTAATTTTTTGTTATAAAAGATTCCCATAATTTGGCAACCTTTGTATTTTATTGTGAATGAAGAAAAAAGTCCAAATCTGAAAAATCTAAAAGAAATTTTCTAACTAGCTGTTTCTGGACATATAATTTCAATTGACATGAAGTCCAATTAAAATAAAAAAATAAAAAAATTTTGTTAGCTTTGCTCTGGCTTTTAAATCTTGTGATTCGGATTCCCAGAACTCTCAAGAAATGGCTCAGACGGTTTATAATTCAGCTCCAAATTAGATTCCAAAATTTTTAAGGCTTTCCAATCAAGGGTTCCTTGTTTCCTACAATGAAATAAAATTTATTAGATACATATCCACGTCAACAAGGATAAAAAATGAATAGTAAGTATCTAGATTATATCAAATATAAATATGGCACCTTTACTACACTGATACAAAGTTTTCTTGAATTGTTGATAGAAATGCCACGGGCTGAAAAGCGAAGAGAGGTATATCATGCTTTTCAAAATTATTCAATTTACCTTATCCACCGACCACATATAAAGCCCATCAGTGATTTATCTTCTTGTTCGGTTTTTTCAAAGCTAGAAGAGAGGATACATGCAAAACAAGTGGAAAAAATTAATATGCAAGAAAAATCAAAGGTGTTTGGGATGACATTTCACTGGATAATGTTCATGCTCCTGTTGCACAAATTTACAGCTTCTGTTTTTTCCTTATTGGACTTGTTTCATGCTATTCATACTGTTTCCTGTTTATTTTAGGAAAGCCAATCAAGAAGCAGAAATAAATACTTTGTGGAAGAGTTTAAAATTTAAAGCTGCACCGCTTCCAAGTTTCTATTAAGAACCTCCTCCTAAAGTTGAGCTAAAGAAGGTGACTATTTCACTCATTTCATACTATTGCTACTTGTCTCTGACATTGAACCCTTGGATTTGTATTGTTCCTACCTCTTTGCTATTTTAGTTCTTTACTCCTTTATGCCCTCTTTCTTTCTTTCTCGATTTATCTTTACAAAGCATTCGAGATGTTACTACCACTTTGTACACAGATAGAAGGAGAAGATGGCCTTTGAAAACTTCATAGCATTTCTCAATCTGTTAACTCCTACTAAATACGGAAGCTTTTTGCAGCTCTTTTCGTTTTTGTAAATTGTTAAATGCCTTGATGCCATTACCGTTGTTTTCGCATAGATCACCACTAGTACCACTACGTCATAAGTGGACTATTGTAATACCTAAATGATATTACAATAGGCCCAAAAAATGTTACATTAGATCTATTGTAATACCAAGGGACGTTACTTATACGAGCATTACAATAGACACCTTAATGTAGCACTTCATTGATCTAATGTAACAGAGAATAAAACGTTACAATAGACAACTACTGTAACACTAAAAGGCCCAAATGTAACACAAATTAGTGATACAATAGCTTTATAAGATTGCATAAATTGGACCCACATACTCAATTTCAACGATATTTTTATCTATTATAACCCCAAGTTTTTAATTTTGTAATATTAGAATTTATAATGCTACACTGTATATGAAACATACATTACATTAGAATAAGCAAATATAACAGTTAATTTTTAAATTTTTGAAATATAAACTCAGTTTCATCAACAATCCATAATAACCTTAATCTCCAAACCAATACTACTACATAACATTTAAACTACGTCAACATCAACTTCTCCAAACCAATACACATCACAACTAAGACAAAAGTAGTACATAATCAAGGTACTCAAGGTACTGAATACCAAAGTACTACATAATCACTACATATCATACTATGGTCAGCTTCATCTGCACGAGTGTCAGTCATTCGCACATCACCAATGTCATAATCAAGATGCAGAATGAAGGGACTGCACATGTAAAACAAAAACAACAATCAAAATTCATAATTATCCTACATTGAGTTTCCAGAAAAGATTGGTTTAACGATACAGTTATGAGATATATTGAAAAAAAGCAATCTAGATGTTCAATTCCTCTTGTACGACACCACTGCTACTGTATCCATCTACAGAGGGGTTAGCCATACAAACTACAGAGAAGTCGTAACAACTGTAGAATGTAAAACTCCACCACTAAATCCATATGTAAAGCTACCGTTACAAGAGAATGTAAAAAAGAGATATAACATAGATACTCAACTTGATGATATGTTATATTTCCATGTTTGTGTTATCAAGGAAGTAAAAGAAGAAACTCTGTACTTTGTAATCAGAGATATATTATATGCTACTATACAAAAAAAGAACTCAAAGTGATGCCTAAAAAATATTTTAGACATATAGAAGCAGGAACTATAATGTGGTTCAACTATAGTGAATCAACTTGTCTATACTAATGTAGTCGAAGGATTGAGTTCATCAACAACACAACATAATTATTCTACAATATAGGAGAGTTGATCACCTAAAATAAAACTAACAATAAGGTTATATCTACATAATAAATTATGAGATTACTTTGAGAAGTACAAAACCAATCAGCTTGTGATCACATATATATCTTTATTAAAAGGTGTGAAAACAAAAAGCTTACAAGAAATCTTCTATCACAAGGCAACAAACACCATTCACACCCATCCTATTTGTAGCTTCCAGATATTTGATGTCCAGGCGAAATGATTCACATTATACGAGAATAATAATAAATATACCAAATAAGATTGTATTAGGACTATTCCGATAAGTTTTAAAGAAATATAAAGTTGCCGGCTAAGGGAAAGTAAAAAAAGCACATACATTATATGATTCTCAATTTCTAGTTTTAGTAAATACTAATCACAAAATTAGCCAATTACGGTTGCACTCTGTTTATTGTTAGATGTTGAAAATATTAAAGATATGCATGTAGCCACTGCTTCAAAAGATAAGACCACAAGGTTGTGGAAGGTAAATTTATTTTCATATCCCTATAGCAGGGCAACATTCTACAGACTGAGACTGCAACAATAGTGAGATTTTTATCAATAGTTTGATGTAGAAGATACTCTGGATCATTCCGTGAATATTAGATCATTTAGATCATTGCGCGAACATAATGCCTTTGTTCAATCCATCGCAGGACAAGTGTCCAGAGATATGGTCTTGCATGATCACTCTCTCTATTTCATATTTAAAATTTCAGTTCAAAATAAATAAATTGTAATAATGTAATAATCAAGGTAGACAATAGGAAGGCACTCTATTTTTTTATCTGCCTGCACCAAGCAGCCTGCTGCTAAAAATATCACACTAAGTTGATGCACCTATGAACAATCCTCTCTCTTTTTTCCAGTTCAATCGTCAATAACTTCCAGAATATTTACGAATATTTCTTGTGTAAGCAAATGGCAATTACTGTTGTCCAAAACAAGTTAAAGAAAGCTTTTGCACTCTCCAGTGCAAGTTTGATTGACTAGGTTCGTCATTGGCTACAAAAATTTCAGTTCAAAATAAATAAATTGTGATACCTGAATTTCACAATACGTTAATTGTTCTTAATGTTCAATAACGTAATCAGGATCATCATCCATCATACGTCAAAGCCTTCCGATATCAGCAATATAGATGGTCTTTTGGTCCCAACAATGTTCAGTTTGGAAAATAGAACATAAATTCCTTTAAAACCAAAACAAACACAATGAACCTTCTCTGGAACCCGATTTCAAGACTCTCAACTCTCAGAGCTCATTATATTGTCCCAAAAATCTATTCCTATTTCTTCGTAAAGAAGCCCTATTACTGCTGCTCCACAAAATAAAAAGAAAATTGAATTAGAAACAAAAACAATATCGAGGAGCAATGAGGAATAACTGTAGCATCTATTCTACTGTTCCATATTGACAAGTCTTCATAAAAATCAAAAAAATAATACTAAATAATATATATGGAAACATATAGATACATAACATGTAACATATATTAGCTAAATTAATTGAAATGATATGAATAACCTGTGGAAATGATGAATTTCAGTTTGAATTGTAGATTTCCATGGCTTGGAGGTGTGATTCAAATGAAGCAATACAAGTCTGCTCAATAGTTAAAACCACAACCAAACCCTTAATCTTGTCATGTCGTCGCCCAAACGCCATCACTTCTCTAAAAACTCTAATAGACTAAATATTCACAATAAAATATATGTTAATCAAAAAAAATATGACTTTATATTTAAATCAGAGCAGAGAGGTAAATATTTATCACTAAATCCAAGAAAAAGAACTAAAGCCTAAATTTGAAGCTCTCAAAGAGAAATGAGAGAGTCGATGTGAGGGAGTGTTTTGTCTGAGGAGTGAGTATTGTCTGATTGACTTTTCTTTGTCCAATAATTCAGTTCCGGGGATTGACGCCTTATAATTCATCTAGTAAATTGTGTACTATTTTATATTTCTTTTTAATTTTAATTAATAAAATTTTATTTATTAAATAAAAGATAAATAAAGTAACTTTTGTATTTATGTACAATTTATTTTTATAAATTTTATTATATTATGTATTACATTTTTCATTCACTAATAAACTAAAATATAATTTTAATACTAATTATTGATAATATTTTCACTTAAATATTTTAAAATTTTAAAAAGTATCTAATGTAACACCAGGTGTTGGTGTTACATGTCGTGCAATACCGACATTTCTCTGCAACACTAGCTTTATAGTTATTGTAACACTAATTGAGAGGTGTTACAATAGGACACAAAATTGTTAGCTAATGTAACGCTGTTTGTAACACTTGTATTACAGTAGCCCACTTATGGCGTAGTATACACTGATATTGTTACTTTTCTTGCAACGCTACTTGTCCAAAAGCACAAAATGTTAGTGTTTGTGCCCTAGAGACAACACTATGATGTTTTAGTTTAAGATATTATGATTATTAATGTTTATGTTCTATCGATTATTCTCTTTATAATTTATTAATTCTTAATTTACTGCGATATAAATGTCAGATTAATAAATATCCTTGGAATATGATATGCAATTCTATATCTCTAAGTACGTGTCTTAGAAACGAGATTATGAGAATAGTATAAATATTCCTAAAGGTTCATAGTCGAGTATTATTATTAAGGGACAATAATAATGCATTAATACTGGTGTGTTTGTTGACTGATGATCACATCTCATTGATCATAGGTATAGTGATACTAAAGTCAAAAACACATGCACATGTATATGTACATGGTGTTGGACATACCCAATGTGAGATTCTACATGTGTGTTGTGTCATAAGTAATTCTCACAGTGATAATGATGTAACGGTCCTTAGACCTGAAGTCATTATATTTCGATAAGAGAATTAATATACATTCATTCCATTAAAAGTTATCTGTAATATCTGGGATATATCGTGTAATTATTAATTATTATGTATGTTTAGTATTTATTTTGTGAATTATTTGTTAATTGTTAAATGTGTTTGGATGTTTAAAAATAATATTAATTGAGTACTTTAATTTTTATATGTCCAAAATAAAATATAGATAATTGTCATATCTTCCTATTTATTTTTATGTTGATTTATGATTTTATAGAAAATATATGGATTTTATAAAATCTTTTTCCGAGTATTTAAAAACTATTTTATACAATCGGGAACTAACCGACGTCATCCGTTTTTACGTTTTTATAACCCGAAACTCTTCCGAGAAAACCTTCCTAACCTAATTGCAATATTCCAAGCAATTTCTATGTTTCAACTTTTTCGATCTGGAGTACGGTTTGTACTGTGCGGGTCTCAGCGCAATATTTTCGATACATTATTCATTTCGGTAAATCAATAAAACTCGTATTTTTGATAAACGAGATCTTTTTATTAAAATATCACAATTATCACCTCGTAATACGTGTAATCAGATGCTGATACCAAGACCGCAGTACAAATTGTACTGGTTTGGATAATTATCTCGAAAACCGGTACCGTTTGGATCAGGTTTTATAAATAAACGTATCATTTTATATCTGAAATGATCCAACGGGATACTAATTTTCCGTAATTATAAATAGCCTTTACCGTATTTTATTTTGGTACCAGAAATCATTTGCAAACAGTATTTATAGAGTTTTTACAGAGAAAATACTATAATTATATTTTGTTCTTCGTAATCAAACACAAATTCGGAGGCGTTATCGATATCCGATTTGGCGTACTGTTAGGTCCCAATGTGTTTGTAGAAGGGGGGGTTGAATACAAACGTTACCAAATAATCGAATAAATGCGGAATAAAAAATGTGAAACAAAATTCAAGTTACATAAAAATATTATTAAACTTGAAAGGTGTTACAACAACTGTATCGATTACAAGGTATTAATCTCAAATCAATTATCACAAATCTAGAATAAATTCGACATGAACTTTTTCTATTTTTGCAATAATTAGAATCAAATGCTAAACGCGATTTGAGATTAAGTTCTAGGGATTTTGATCCGCTAGATTGTTACACAAGAACAAGATAAATAATTCTAGTGGTTTGGATTTAACATTAACAAACTAGAATTTTGATCTTGATGTAAGCAGAGAAGAAAATAAAATGTTTCAAGGCGGCTGCTTTCTTTTCTTTGTTCTTGAATGTGTTCTGTATGATTGAGATGTTTTTGAGTTGAATGACTTCTGCTTCTATTTATCAACAGCCGAATTAATTGAATTGGAATGACAATCCTTTAAGCTTGTATGACAATCGGTGAGACTATCCTTTTGAGCTAGCAAGACAATCGTTTGAACCAGCATGACTATCGGTAGGACAATCTTTTGAACTGGCATGACTATCGGTAGGACAATCTTTTGAACTGGCATGACTATCGGTAGGACAATCTTTTGAACTGGCATGACAATCGGTATGACAATCCAGATTGTCATGCTAGTTCATTTTCAATTGTCTTGTTGATTTAAGATTGAATTTAATCCAATTAAACTTCTGAAAATTCCTAAAATTAATTCTGAATTAATTAATCAATTAATTTAATTAATCAATAAATTAATCTTTGCAGATATAATTTATTTACTTAATTAAATTATATGACTTAATTAATTAATAGAGAATTAATACTAACCCTGAGCAGCATCCATTCTTCTGAATATCTTCTGAAAATCACTGAGAATTATGAATCAATTCCGCCACTTCAACTTTGACACTCGATGTACTGTCTGGTTCATGAGTGACTAACTTCCGTGACGTTTCTTCATGTCTTGACTTTGACGCTTTGATTTTCTTCAGATTAAATCCTTGTAATTAAAGATACTCTGACGAGATCTCTGTCACTTGATTAAATCCACGATCTTGATTTATATCACTGAGGCATGATCAACTTCTTGAACTTCTTCCAGTGAATTACCTCCTCAAGTCTGTAGATGAACCTTGTTTCTGAATCCTTTGATAGATATTACTTTGCGAGATCTCTCTGACGGTCGATCCACTATTTACTTATTACATTCTTATTTGAGTTGAGTTGAATCCTCGAATATACAAATAGGCTATGACATATGACTTACAATCTCCCCCTATTTGTTTGTTAGACAATAACACACAAATACCTAGAGGATAACTCAACTAACAAATAAGAAAAAGATATAAACATACATGCAAAGTAAATAGCAGAAAAGTTCTGGATGAGATTTAACATTTTCCAGATTCCAAGTAGATGTTCCTCTAGACTGAACATATCTTCAAGTAGTTCCATCTTCATTTGTACAACCACATTTCCTGTTGAGAAGCCCATATCTCTTGCTTCTCCCCCTATGAGAATCAACTGATTAAAGAAGATCACCTTCGTTTTACCACCTCTCCCGTACAATAGGATCCGCAGATAAAAACCAATGGTACTCCCCTAACTGCTTCTTCCCTTACTAGGAAATCACCTTGTGTTTACCACCTCTCCCGTACAATAGGATCCGTAGTTAGAAACAACAATGGTGTGGTGTAGTGTACATTTTTAGGATCTTTTTCTTCCTCCCTGCTATTTCTCCCCCTTAGTTGAGGAATCCTCCAAACTATTACTTAAGCTTTTATCTCCCCCTTAAAGAAGGAATGTATGCCGTCGTCTGAAGGAGTTCTCATATTTCACTTGGTTGGAAAAGAAATAACAAGTAGTTTCTCTTTCTTCCTCACTGTGAGTGTGTGATTGTGTTTTAGTGTACCTCACATGTGTTTCACTCTTCTCTCCACTCGTGTTTACACTCATTCTCACAAGTGTATCACTCTTCTCTCATAGCTCCATAATCCAGCTGTACCTGCAAGGAAAATCACCTTAGCCATCCTTAAGGATGTCACAGGTGGTGCAATGGGAGTTCACAAATCCCCATCCTTGTTAAACTCGTCAGATGAATCTGAGTCATAAGTTACAAGTTGCTAGTTTCCCTTTTAGGGTTCCAGATTTGAATTCTGGGAAGGTAAACAATGATCCAACGAATTTAGCATAAAGATCAAAGTTCCCTTCTAATGTCTGTGAAGACATTTCCTTGTGACTTATCAGGTAATATCTGAATCATTTTCAACAAGTTGCCGATCTGCGCCTATGTCAGATCCACTATCCGCAGATGCATCCAGGGGATTTAAGCCTGGGGAGGTAGACACTGACCACTGACATATGGCTTTTGGATCAGTATCCTCTCCTAACACCTGTAAAGGCAATTGGTCCATTAACGAACCTTAAACAATCGAATCTGACCTTAAAATGGTCGAAACTCTGGTTTCCGTCAACTCATCCTTTGTGTGTGTAACCTCTCCTTGTGCATCAAGAATTGATTATATTTGAAGTGGTGACACTACATCGGATACCTTGGCCGACAGGCAAAATTCAATAGACTCACCCTGTTGAGAGAATGAATCTAGTAACTGTTTTTGTGCCTTTTCAGCCATTACATCTTTTTGAGAAGATGTATGGGGGCTAGCAGTTGTCTCGGTTTAAATACTACTCATCTATGTAGGAGACAGAGCTACTGGGTTGACTACAGAACCTTCCTTATGTGGTGCACTAGGCACTATCTCCCTCACGCTCAATCATACTACATTTAGTGGTAAGAGAGTGTTGGTTGGTTCTGTTTTTGTGTTTGTCTTTACAGTCTGGGATAGACGTTGTGGGTTTTCAACCTCATGACTGTCAATGAAAGAAAGTCAATGGAGACTGAACCTGTAACACAGAATATATGATAATAGAGAGAAAATGATTTACAATAGTGATTTCAAAAGATTTTACATGAAATAAGAAATCACTAATGTAGAAAGAAGTTTAATTTTTGTTTTTCAAAATGAATGAGTTTTTGATAAAACATTGATCACTTAGGGTAAAGTCTAAGTAATTATCATTCATGTCAAAAGCTTACAAATATCTGCAACATAATGTTAACAACATATCATTGACCGATACTTGTCAAGTACTTTAGATACTAATTGTTATGTTGCATAATCAATATACCACTGCACATATAAAACAATATGATTGTGCTTAGTGATAAGATAGTTATTAATATGACGACTCTACTTATTCATATAAAATTATAACTTCTGTTAGAGTGCCATACCATGTCCTTGACGATTGCTTGAGCAGTATACTAGTTCATACCAACCTGAAGTGAGATTGTGAAGAAGAAATTGCATAGTCTAATAGATCTGCAGCTGCAAAGTCCATGAACTGTGGTGCAGTGACTTTCTCTTTTGACTTACCAACCAGGAGTACACTTGTACACATCTTACTAGAGTACAATTCCAAGTGTAATGTGCAGCAGGTGTCTGATATGTCGTAATATTCTCAATTCTTGTCACTGGTGCTATATGTTAGATACTGCTTCCTGATAATAACCTAGCACAATATACAAAATTACAATGATAACATTCCCAGCTTGCAAACAGCCATATCCCTCAGATAAACCTTTGCTGTTATCTCCAAAGGTAACCAGGGGGCCAGCTTTCTCAATCCTCATTTGATAGCAGGGCTCTATCTCCGGTCATATGTCTTGATGATCCACTGTCAAGAATCCACACTACCGGTTACACCTGTTTAATGCCCTGCACTTCAAATGGATTAGACCTTCTTCGGAACCCAAACTTGGTTGGGCCCGGCATACTTGTAGAATTGTCCTTTGTCAGGCAAAACAACATTTTTAATTTTAACGATCTCAACATCCTCAATGACTGAACATTTGACCTTGTAAACAGCCTTAACAAATTTCTGTTTAAGCTTAGGCACAAATGTCTCCTTTCTAGCCTTAGAAGGACTAGCAGTCTTAGACCTATCATGCTTCTTGTTATTCATATGCTGAGGAGTAGTACTCTTATCATTAGACACATGCTTACCATTAAAATAAGCATACATCATATTAAAAGCACAAGACATACAATTAGCAACACTACATGCTTTATGAGAGTGATTAACAGCAGGTAATTTATGCATGGTAGACATGGCATTATTGTTATCCAACTCATGTGTGTTTGAGTTAGTCTCAGTTGCTTTCACAACTTTGACTGGAACTTTCGACTCACTTGACTTGGAAACAATCTTCTCATAAGCATGATCCTCAGCACGTATTTCTTCTTGAATAACAGAAGAGGTCGCATCAAATGGTTCAGCAATTGATGCTTTATAGAGGGGTTCATCAACACCCTTAAGCACATGTGGTACTTCCCTCCCTTTAGCACAGACATGAGGAAGGGAGTTTATGCCTAATTCTCCAATAGCAACATTGTAATCATAACCTATTCCAGATGTTTGATTAACAGCTTGCTTACTGTAGAACTCTTTAGCCTTCGAACAAGAATTGAAGTAGGCTCTAACCTTAGTCTCAAGATCGGTGATCTTGTCTTTGAGAATAGTTTCGAGTTTTCTATAACAGTCAACTCTATTCTCTAGAAAAGATACCTGTTCTTTTAATTTGTCTTTATTAATGTGCACAAGTCTTAATTCATTGACCTCTTTCTCAAGGTCTGTGATCTGTAAACTTAACAGTTCATTATCACGACGTGCACAATCTAAGTTACCTCTTAGATGATAAACCATTTCAGCATCAGAAAGTTTTACCTCTATTCTTGACGATGAAACTTTTCTATCAATAGCCATAAGAGCAAGATTTCCTTCTTCTTCATCTTCACTGTCAGTATCATCCCAGCTTCTTCCCTTTGCCAGATAAGCCCTTTCAGAGTTCTTTCTTATTTGCTTTGGCTTCCTACATTCTGTGGCAAAGTGTCCCAACTCATTGCAGTTATAGCATCTAATGGTGCCCCGATCAACCATCCCTGTTTTGTATCCACCACTGCTGGTGTTAGAGGATGAAGATCCACCTTTCTGGAATTTGTTGTAGTTGGACTTGTACTTAAGCTTGGGATTCCTCCTGAATCTGACATTAGAGAATCTCTTGACAATTTGGGCCATTGATTCGTCTTCCAATTGCTCCAGCTCTTCCAAGGAATAAAAATCATCACTAGATTGATTTGTAGTAGGAGGATCATATTCTGCTACTAACTCATTTTCCTCACCCTTGGAAAACTGTACCATTCTTTCTAATTGTTGAGATTGTTGTTGTTGTTGACCTTCAGCTACAAGTGCAGTAGATGTGCTGACCATTCTATCCTTCCCGTAGACTTCCTTCTGTTGAATCTGCTCCAACTCATAGGTTTTTAACACTCCATAGAGCATGTCCAAAGAAATCTCACTCAGATCTCTAGCTTCTCTAATGGCAGTGATTCTATGTTCAAGATGAGCTGGCAGTGTTAAAAGGAACTTTTTGTTGACCTCCCTGATTGAATAATACTTTCCATTGATGTTCAGGTTGTTGATCAACGCATTGTACCTCTCAAACACTTCAGTAATTCCTTCTCCTGGATTTGATTTGAAATGTTCATATTCAGAGGTTAGGATTTCCAACTTGTTCTCCCTAACTTCCTCTGTGCCTTCATTAATCACCTCAATAGTTTCCCACATGTGTTTGGAATTTTTACAGTTCATCACATGTCTGTTCATCAAGGGATCAAGGGAATCAATTAATATTAATTGAAGGCTGGCATCCAAGGAGGCTTCTTCCTTCTCAGCAGGAGTAAAATCTTCAGGCTCTTTTGGATAGGTTCTAGCTTCAGTAGTCACCACACCATCTATTATTACCTCCGGTTCAATAACCATCGGAGTTTTTATACCCTTCTTTAACAAGTTTGAATATTTGGGATTTGCAACTTGTAAAAATAATAGCATCTTCTTCTTCCACATGATATAATTCTCTTTATCAAATTGTGGAATTTTAACGGTTCCAACTTTATGTGAAGTCATTATGAATTTTTGAATAAATAAAAATTCAAGGAGTTGAAAAATCACAAAAGTCTAGGATCTTGATTTGTTCGTTAATCAGAAGGCTCTGATGCCAATTGTTAGGTCCCAATGTGTTTGTAGAAGGGGGGGTTGAATACAAACGTTACCAAATAATCGAATAAATGTGGAATAAAAAATGTGAAACAAAATTCAAGTTAAATAAAAATATTATTAAACTTGAAAGGTGTTACAACAACTGTATCGATTACAAGGTATTAATCTCAAATCAATTATCACATATCTAGAATAAATTCGACATGAACTTTTTCTATTTTTGCAATAATTAGAATCAAATGCTAAACGCGATTTGAGATTAAGTTCTAGGGATTTTGATCCGCTAGATTGTTACACAAGAACAAGATAAATAATTCTAGTGGTTTGGATTTAACATTAACAAACTAGAATTTTGATCTTGATGTAAGCAGAGAAGAAAATAAAATGTTTCAAGGCGGCTGCTTTCTTTTCTTTGTTCTTGAATGTGTTCTGTATGATTGAGATGTTTTTGAGTTGAATGACTTCTGCTTCTATTTATCAACAGCCGAATTAATTGAATTGGAATGACAATCCTTTAAGCTTGTATGACAATCGGTGAGACTATCCTTTTGAGCTAGCAAGACAATCGTTTGAACCAGCATGACTATCGGTAGGACAATCTTTTGAACTGGCATGACTATCGGTAGGACAATCTTTTGAACTGGCATGACTATCGGTAGGACAATCTTTTAAACTGGCATGACAATCGGTATGACAATCCAGATTGTCATGCTAGTTCATTTTCAATTGTCTTGTTGATTTAAGATTGAATTTAATCCAATTAAACTTCTGAAAATTCCTAAAATTAATTCTGAATTAATTAATCAATTAATTTAATTAATCAATAAATTAATCTTTGCAGATATAATTTATTTACTTAATTAAATTATATGACTTAATTAATTAATAGAGAATTAATACTAACCCTGAGCAGCATCCATTCTTCTGAATATCTTCTGAAAATCACTGAGAATTATGAATCAATTCCGCCACTTCAACTTTGACACTCGATGTACTGTCTGGTTCATGAGTGACTAACTTCCGTGACGTTTCTTCATGTCTTAACTTTGACGCTTTGATTTTCTTCAGATTAAATCCTTGTAATTAATGATACTCTGACGAGATCTCTGTCACTTGATTAAATCCACGATCTTGATTTATATCACTGAGGCATGATCAACTTCTTGAACTTCTTCCAGTGAATTACCTCCTCAAGTCTGTAGATGAACCTTGTTTCTGAATCCTTTGACAGATATTACTTTGCGAGATCTCTCTGACGGTCGATCCACTATTTACTTATTACATTCTTATTTGAGTTGAGTTGAATCCTCGAATATACAAATAGGCTATGACATATGACTTACACGTACATATACTAAAAACGAAGCTACTGAAATCTAGAATCCAAATCTTTCATCAATTTCAACCCAGAAACATCAGAGGATTTTCTATTTAATTATTTATATTCGAATTTCTTGGTATTTAAATTATGAATTTTTGTTCCAGAGATTGTTTGTATGATTTGATGATTGTATGTGGTAGAGCTTGTTTTCCTGATCATTTTGGTATATTATACTCTTGATTTGGAGTTCAATAACATGTTTAATTTTGGGTTTGATTCTCGGAATTTAGAAATTAGGGTTTATATTACTTTGAATATTTTCAATTCGATTTGGGGGAAATCTTTGTTAGGGGTTTTCAGTCGATCTTAATGGGTGATTTGTGTTCCATATCGAATTTGCAATCAAACCATGTATTTACATATCACAACCGATTCCTGATAAGTACGGAGTTGCCTTTTAGGGGTTTGTGATGATTGTTACTTGATTAGTGTTTCTGGGAAGGCTGTAAATGAATTCCAAGAAAAAACCAGACCAGAACGTATCGATTTGAGCATTAATCGGGGTTGTCGGAGTTTCCCGACCTCACCGGATTCTGCAAAAATTCCGGCGGGTCTGGGTTGTGCTTGGCAACCCGATTGTTGACCCGTTTTTTTTATTAAAAACCCGGTTTTGATTCAAATTACTCCTAAACCCAAGTTGTTTTGGCGTTTTTACAAGTTAGTACATGAAGTTTCCAAAACTTTACAAATTTTGGATTCCTGTTTTGAATTCTTTCAAATTTCGGATATCTTTTTATAAAATATTTTCAAAATTGTTTTTAATTTCAAAAAAATCCGAAAATGATTATTTTAATTCCAAAAATCATTATTTTAATTCCAAAAATTATTTTCAATTCAAAAATAAATCTGAATTAATTAGTTAATTAATTTCAGTTAATATTTAATTGATTAATTGATCAATTAATTCGAAAATTAATTGATTAATTAATTTAATTAATTATTAATTGATTTAATTAATTATTTAATTAGATTTAATTATTTAAAAATATTTTAAAAATTCCGAAAAATAGTTTTGAGCTTTAAAATATTATTCTAAATTGTTTTCAAGGCTCGATAATTATTATAAAATTATTTTGAAGGATTTGTCCAACCGAACCCTGTTTATAACTCTGAAATTGATCCAACGACCCGTTTTAATTCTGAAATATGTTTAAATCATTTTAAATATTTGAAAGCCTGTTTATGACCCGAAACTCCTTTATAAATTATATGTCATTGATTATTTGACGTGTTATGTGTTATATGTGACTTGTTGTTTGACTGTCGATCTATATGTTCGATGTTTACTTGTTTATAGCGTAACTTTCAATCCGTTAATCGGATTTGGGTGACACGAAGGGTAGATAGAAGTGTATGTCGAATAGAATCATATGAGTTGAATATTGATAGATGCTTATGATATGTGAGCAGAAGAGGCAAGGCGTAAGAAAGGGAAACAGATAGTCGAGGAGTAAGACGGTTGTGATTGGAAGTTAGTACAGTATAGCAAGCTAGTATCAGGCAAGTGTTCTGAACTTTCTCGAGATATATTGTAGTTGATTGCTAGTCTTGTTCTATATTGCAAGTGCTATGAAGCACTGAACCCTAAACCCTGATTCCAGCTATTGATCTTGAGCCGTAAACCTTATTCTTTCTAAACCATTGATTGTTGTATACCCAAATACGAACCACAAATATACGATACTACTCCACAAATATATACAAACTAAATACCAGACACTGAACCGAAATACTTACATATTCAACCCATTGTACCTTATGCTTTGAAAGACCAAATCCTTGAAACTTTGAAACGTTGATTCCTTTATTATCCAATTCTTTCATTACCTAACAGCCAAGCTTTGATATTGCCATATTGATCCTTGTGAAGAGTGAAACCATTTCATTATCGAACCTCCAATGTTGTTTGTGATTCTGTTTATTGTTTTATATTATTTATTCTGTTATTATGTTAGAATTAGATTGTTTTTATAAAATTGTGGACCAGATTCGTGGTCAGACCAGATTAATGGTCAAGTTAGGTCAATGTGTGCCTTGGATCTAGTAGTTAGAGCAGTGTTGTGTGCTTTGCTCGGGGTTAGTGCGTGACTGATCAGCAGCCTAACCTTGGTTTTTAAAACAAAAATATAATATCCAATTCTAAATCATAATTCATTGTTCACTTGATATCATAACCCTTTTCACTTGATGATCTTTATTCTCAGTCTTGTCATTGAGACTTGCTGAGCTAGTTAGCTCATTTGTGCGATGTTGTTTATGTTCTTTTCCAGTTAAGAAGGAACCAGTTGGTAGCGAGGATCCCCAACCCAGTGCGAGAGCTAGGGGTCCAGGTTGATCGAGTTAAGCTAGCAGACATCTTTTGGGATAAATTAAGTTTGTAAAAGTTTGTAATAATGTTTAATACTCAGTTCTGAGTTTGCATAGTTGGGATTTGGAACTTTGTAATATAAAGTGTGTGTGTGGCTTGTGTACATACTTTAACCAGTTGCGGTCCGTGACAGTTGGTAAGTAGGGTCACTGCATATTATTATTATCTTTATTATTGTTATAAGCAGGTTATAAATAAGGTGGGTCTGTGTGTGGACCCCAAACTTCTTATAACGACTCGTGTATTTTTATTTTATTTGGAAGTGTAATAAAGGTTTAAGTAACAAAATAAAATATGTGTATTGGTTTTTGGCAGTAGTGTTGATTTTTATTTAATTATTTATGATTCATTGATATGTGGAATTGAATTGTGTGATTTACTAATGATTTATACAATTTTATTTGACTTGTGATAGTGATTTTATGGTAGTTTTAATTCCATAAATATTTTGGATTATCTTTAAAATTATTTTTCTAATTTTATAATTTCAATAATTATTTTTAGGACTTTATAAAATTTAGAAATCAACATTTTATTATTTATTTATTTTTTTATGATTTTCTGAGTGCGTTTGGTTGTAAAATCCATATTTAATTATGGAAATCTTCAAAAATTACGAAACTCATATTTTATGAAGGTTATAATATTCGGAAAATTTTAAAATTATTTTAGATATTTTCGAGAATCATTTCGCGTGCGCGTCGTTTCGTTATTTGTTAAAAGCGGGTACAAAGTGCACCTTAAAAAGTGTTTTAAAAATTGCGAAACTTATGTTGCATAAACTTCGAGATATTTATGACATTTTAAGTTTATTTTCATAATTTTCTGGGATTATTTTTTGTGCACCTTTGTCTGTTAAATTTGAATTTTAGGACAAAACCGAGCTTCAGAGTCTCCGTATCTATCTTAAGTATTGCATGTCAGTTTCTTATTAACCGGGGGACACGTGTTATGTCTCATGTTGCAATATCTGTTAACAAATAAAATAAAAAAAATAAAGAAACAACCCCCCGGTTGTTCACTATCTTCTTCGAGTCTCTTTACTCTCTATTCTCTCATTCTCTCTCTGTATCTTACATCTCTCTCCCTCTAAACTCTCCTCCTCCTCTGTCCCGTTCCTCGCCGTACCTGTTCTCGGTGGTTCCACCATTTTTGGTGAGTTTCCGTCCAGTTGCTTTGGTCTCGCCGCCGCCGTGATTTCTCCGGTGAGCTTAGTGGTTTCGATCAGTCTTGGTGGATTATGTGTATATATATATACTGTTGTATATATATGTGTGTGTAATTTATGATGTCTATGTATCGAGTGTTTGTGTGTGTGTGTGGGTTGCGGCGGCGCGTGGCCGCGTGTGTGCGATGCTGTGTGTCTGTGGGCTGGCCTCCTTGCTGGGCTTGACCTGTTGCAGTTGGGCCTGTTGCAGTTGGGCCTGGCTGTTGTTGTTGGGCCTCTAACAGTGAGGCTAGTGGTGTGTAGTTGGATTTGTTTTGTTTGGGCCTTTTGTTGGGCCTATTCGCGCAGCAGATTGGTTATTGTAAATTGATTTTTTTATTTAATTTTCTGCAGGGAAATAAATGAGTATCATTCGTGAAATAAAAGAATTTCGTGGTGAGAAAATAATATTAATCGGTATAATTTATTTGGGAACCCGTATTATATCGGGCGCTAATAAAGTGTGCCGTCATTGACGATGAACTTCGGTGAGTCAACGGTGGACGGTGATGACGATGTTCTGAGTCCTAAACCTTATAAATAAATAAAATGATTCGTATAAAATGTTTTTGAAAATAAATTGTGCGTAAATATAGAATTGGTATAGAATGCAAATGTGGATCATTGAGAATTGTTGACGTCGATTATAATCGACGGGTAGTCTTATAAATAAAGAAGTTGCTGCCAAAATTTTCTAAAAATATATTTGTAATCGTACATAATTATGTTTTACGTGCTACCCCTATTTATGTTCGAGAGATATGATTACATGATTATGTGTATAATAATAATATGAGTCGGGTTTTCGGATTTGGGTTATTAGGATTTGAGGATATCAAGCATGTCGGTATAACTAATTAGGGTACTCTCAATTTGTAGATACCAGTCAAGTTTTCCCAGGATCGAAGTCAGCGTGAAAGCTACTTAGGGTTTTGTAAAGCGTTGCAAGGCAAGTACCCCTGACCATTCTTTTATGGTTCAGTGCATATGAATAGCTAAATGTTTTATTCTCGTAATGGAACAGAAATGTTTTAAGTTGCGTATCCCCGTAGTTATAAATCACTTTTTTCAAATTGTTTTGGGGAGAAGTAACTTCAAAAAGGTACCTATCTTGAATGGAATGATTTGCAAAATGGATTTTATTTGTGTGCTGGTTAAACAAAGGATTTTGAAAATGAGATAGGTACAAGTGTTTTGAACCTGGATCGGATCTTGGTTTTGGGGTCAAGTTAGTATATTCTAATAATAATTCTATTGTTTATATTTTTGGTAATTATGTTAGTGACGTCAACTTCTGACCCCGGGGTTAAGGCCGTCACAGTTGGTATCAGAGCTACAGGTTCAAGTCCCTGATTCAGGTTAGGGATTGTATCGAGTAGGTGATAATGTGAGTCTTTAGGAGTGAGTCAGCAACTCATATAGAGGAGCAAACCTTTAGAGTCAGTCGAGGGTTCCGACTGCGTTACCCTGGCATCTATTAAATGTTTGATAGAATTGCCTTGACCTGGTTGTGTCTTGCCTGCATATTTATTATGTTGACAGTGGCCTATTGCGATTTCGAGCTCTCCATCTCGGGAGAATCCCTCTGATTCGGATAGGTCAGATTCCGAGAGACCCCCTGATGCTGTTACCGAGGAGACCCCTATGCCTCCTCCACCAGTCCCTTCTTTTATGCCTCGAGACATCCCTGGATCTGGTCCTCGTCCCCGTTGGATATGTAGGTCTGTGTCTGCTGTCAGGGATTTCCCTCCCGGCTGCGGTCCCAGTTCTTCCATGATGAGACCTCCGGTACCTCCTGTGGCCCCTAGTGGTACCTCTTCACCAATCCCTTACCATGTTCATAGGGCGGTGAATACTTCCTTTATCAGAGATCAGAGTCCGGAGTTTGCTGCTCAGTTTGATCAAGTACCTGTTGCACCTTTCCAGGGCATCCATGCCCCTTCCCCTGAGGTGCGAGCCCGTGTGTGAGCATTGACCCAGATGGCTGTAGAGAGGGCTAGATCTGTTGACCGTTTCATTAGTTTAGAGTTCAGAGCTGTGCAGTATCAGGACCTAGTGAACTGGCTAGTGTTTGAGCTAGGTTCCATTGGTGACAGTGGTAGTGGCTAGACAGAGCTGCAGTAGAGGGATGTAGAGCTCAGAGTTGACCCCTAGGTGTTCTGTAGTTGTTTACTTTGTATATGTACATTATGTTGTGATAGTTTGTAGTAGGCGAGACTGCTATGACAACCAATTTTGGTGTGTATTCAGATGGTTCTTTTCAGTTGGATTTTCAGTTGTACTAGTTGGATTCTGTTGATTACTGTATTTCAGCTGCTTTATCTTATTGTTCAGTTTTTTTATATATATATTGTGCGTTGCTATTATTGTTGTTATTATTATTGTTGTTTCTGTTGCTGGCATTTTTTTTAGACTATAATCATTCACTCAAGACGGATCCAATTAAACCGGGGATGAGAATATTATCTTTGTGGCAACGCTCTCCTGATGCATAAATATAAACTGCTGGAGCAATCCATTTTCTTATATATGACTATTATGTTTCAGGAGATGCCACCAAAGAGAAATTCTCAGCCCAATAACGGATCTGCTGGGAATCCTTCCATGAGTGACTTGATGAACTTGTTGCGTCAGCAGACTGTACAGCTGGCCCAACAACAACAACAATTCCAGCAGCAACAACAACAATTGCAACAGCAACAACAACAGCAACAGCAGCTCATACAGCAACAACAACAGCAAATCCAACAGCAGCAACTACAAATTCAACAGCAGCATGAGATGAGAGGGGCAAATCAAGGTGTTAGTTTTAAGTCTTTTCAAGCAGTCAAGCCCCCAGAGTTTAAAGGAGAAGTAGATCATGTTGCTGCCAGGATATGGTTAAAGGAAATGGAAAAAGTGTTTGCGCTCACCAAGGTGAGTGCGGATTTAAAAACTGATTATGCTAATTATTTTATGAGGAATGATTTGAATTATTGGTGGGAATCTACGCGAGCCCTAGAAGGAGAAGGTCCAGTTCCCTGGACCAGATTTACAGAATTGTTTTTGGAAAAATACTTTCCAGACTGTCTCCAAAGTCAAATGGAGATGGAATTTTTGGAACTAAAGCAAGGAGATAGGAGTGTCACGGAATATGAAGCGAATTTTACGGAGTTGGCCCGTATAGCACCGGAATATGTGAGTTCAGAAGCTCAACGAGCGAAACGGTTTCAACAAGGGTTGAAGCCAAAAATAAGGAGTGGAGTTGTAGCCTTACAGCTTAAGAATTATACTTCAGTAGTCCAGGCTGTCCTAGTGATAGAGAGTGATCAGAAGTTAGCTGCAAAGGAGCAGGGTGAGAAGAAGAGGAAATTTGAAAGTGGACCTGCTAAGTCAGAATCATGAATAGCAAGTCGGAAATTCCAGCGTTGGTTTGGCAAGAATAAGAATAAGAAGTTTAGAAGGTAGAATTTTCCCCAAGCTAAACCCGGTACAACATCAGTTAACTCTGCCCCGACGAGGATGAGTAAGCCAGTGGCTGATTGTAAGATATGTGGGAAAAAGCACAGTGGACAGTGCCGAGAGAATGTTAATTATTTTAAGTGTGGACATAAAGGTCACTATTCCACAGAGTGTAAGTCTGAGATTCAAGGAGTTACTTGTTTTAGTTGCGGCAAAGTGGGACACATAGCTAGGAATTGCAAATCAGTGATGCAAGGTAATGCCGGAAGGAGTGTGTCTCAAGGTCCAGCAACCAGTACTGCTAGAGCTAGGACTTTTAAGATGACCCAGAAGTCTCCAGTTCATGACTCCGATGTGGTTGCAGGTACACTTATTCTTAATTCCGTACCTGTTAATGTTTTGTTTGATTGGGGAGCGTCCAAATCTTTTATATCTGTAAATTGTGTGAATAAAATGCAATTGATGTTAGAAGACCTAGTCGAACCCCTGACCACAGAAGTGGCTAATAAAGATAAAGTACCTGTAAAACAATTTTGTCCTAGTTGTTCCCTAGAGATTTCGGGGTATATGTTCCCTGTTGACTTAATACCCTTCGAGTTGGGAGACTTTGATGTTATTTTAGGCATGGATTGGTTATCTTTACATAAGTCAAATATAGATTGTAAGAAAAAGAGAGTTACTATGTACACCCCAGATAATAAAAGGATCAGCTACCAAGGGCAGCGACAAGATAGGAAGTTCCTTTCAGTGATGCAAGCAAAAAGATTGATGTGGCAAGGATGTGAGGCGTACTTGGCTCATATGGTGGATACGAAGAAAGATACCCCTATCTTGGATGAGATCCCTATAGTAAGAGAATTCCCTGACATTTTCCCAGAAGAGTTACCAGGATTGCCACCTGATCGAGAGATAGAGTTTTCCATTGATTTGATACCTGGAACTGAACCTGTTTCTAAGGCTCCATACAGGATGGCCCCGATGGAAATGAAAGAATTGGCTAAGCAACTTCAGGAATTATTGGATAAGGGAGTTATTCGACCCAGTGTTTCCCCGTGGGGTGCTCCAGTGCTATTTGTGAAGAAAAAGGATGGAAGTATGAGATTGTGCATTGATTATAGAGAGGTTAAAAAGTTGACAATAAATAATAAGTATCCTTTGCCACAAATCGATGATTTGTTTGATCAGCTTAAGGGAGCATGTTACTTCTCAAAGATTGACTTAAGATCTGGCTACCACCAACTGAAGATAAAGCCTGAAGATATCCCCAAGACTGCATTTAGAACACGGTATGACCATTACGAGTTTCTAGTAATGTTGTTTGGATTGACGAATGCGCCAACAACTTTCATGGATTTGATGAATAGGATATACAAGGAGTATTTAGATAAATTTGTTATTGTATTTATTGATGACATCCTCATATATTCGAAGAATCCAGAAGATCACGCAGTGCATCTACAAATTGCCCTTCAGAAATTAAGAGAAAAGCGATTGTATGTGAAGTTTTCTAAGTGTGAGTTTTGGCCGACGGAAGTACAGTTTCTTGGACATGTGGTGAGTAAGGAAGGTATCGAAGTAGACCCGGTAAAGATCGAAGCCGTATCAAAGCGGGAACAACCGAAGACACCAACGGAAATAAGGAGTTTTCTTGGATTAGCAGGATATTATCGAAGGTTTGTGAAAGATTTCTCGAAGATTGCATCCCCACTAACCAAGTTGACCAGGAAAAATGAGAAGTTCGTTTGGACGAAAAGTGTGAAGAGAGTTTCCGGGAATTAAAACGAAGATTAGTGACGGCTCCAGTGTTAGCATTGCCAGATGAGACGGGAAAGTTGTAATCTATAGTGATGCTTCTTTGAAAGGATTGGGATGTGTGTTAATGCAGCATGACAAAGTGATTGCTTATGCCTCCAGACAGTTAAAGCCCCATGAGCAGAAATATCCAGTTCATGATCTTGAATTGGCGGCTATAGTATTTGCTTTAAAGTTATGGCATCACTACTTGTATGGCGAGAAATGCGATATTTACACAGACCATAAGAGCCTGAAGTACATATTCACGCAGAAAGATTTGAATATGAGACAGAGAAGGTGGTTGGAGTTGATTAAGGACTATGATTGTTCGATTAATTATCACCTAGGTAAAGCCAATGTGGTGGCTGATGCTTTGAGTAGAAAAGAAAGACTGAATATGGTTAAGATTGCGGAGGAATTAGCTCAAGACTTAGAAAGAATGGAAATTAAGATTCGAGTATCTGGCGAAAGCCAAGAGCAACTATATGAAGTTACTTTTCAGCTAGCATTGATGGAAAAGATCAAAAGGTGTCAGGAAGGAGTTATGGAACAAGAGTTGGATCCTTTGACAGGAGAAGAGATGTGTACTCAAAAAGATAGTCAAGGTTTATATAGATTTTCGTCCAGAGTTTGGATTCCTAATGTAACGGAGTTGAAGAACGAAGTACTGCAGGAAGCGCATAACTCTAGGTTTTCTATTTACCCTCGTAGTACCAAGATGTACCAGGACTTGAAAAGGAATTTTTGGTGGCCAGGAATGAAGAAGGATATTGCCAATTGGGTAAGTAAGTGTCATGTATGTCAAACGATGAAAGCAGAGCATCAACGACCCAGTGGATTGTTACCACCTTTGGAGATTCCCCAATGGAAATGGGAAGAGATTGCCATGGATTTTGTCGTAGGATTGCCAAGGACAAGAGCGAACCATGATGCTATTTGGGTAATCATTGATAGGTTGACTAAGTCGGCGCATTTCCTTCCGATCAATGAAAGATATTCGTTGGAAAAGTTAGTCAAGTTGTACTTGGATGAGATAGTTACCAAATATGGAGTGCCTGTTTCTATAGTGTCGGATCGAGACCCGAGATTTAATTCCAGGTTCTGGACTAAATTTCAAGAGTGCCTAGGAACGAAATTGAATATGAGCACCGCTTATCATCCTCGGACGGATGGCCAAAGTGAGAGAACGATTCAGACCATAGAGGATATGTTGAGATTCCGTGTTCTAGATTTTAAAGGTAATTGGGATGAACACATACCTTTAATTGAGTTCTCGTATAATAACAGCTACCATGCCAGTATTGGAATGCCACCTTACGAAGCTTTGTATGGACGAAAGTGTAGGTCACCGTTGTACTGGGATGAGGTAGGAGAAAAGAAAGTGTTAGGTCCTGAGTTGGTTTAGCAAACCAAAGATGCCATAGTGTTCATTCGGAAAAGGTTGGAAGCAGCCCAAGATAGACAAAGGAAGTATGCAGATTTACATAGGAAAGATATGGACTTCGAGATAGGAGCTCTAGTGTTACTAAAGGTGTCACCTTGGAAAGGGTTAGTACGATTTGGTCAGAAGGGTAAAGTTAGCCCTAGATTTGTAGGACCCTTTGAGGTTTTGAAGAGAGTGGGAAAGGTCGCTTATGAGATAGCGTTACCACCGCAGTGGCAGCACATTCATAATATGTTTCACGTATCTATGTTGAAACCCTATGTTCCTAATTCAAATCAAGTCATAGAATATGAATCGATTGAACTTCAACCAGACTTGTCCTATGTGGAATAACCGGTTCAAATCCTAGACCGTAAGGAACGAGTCCTTAGGAATAAGTCAATTCCTATAGTAAAAGTTTTATGGAGAAATCCTCGAGTAGAAGAGTCTACTTGGGAATTAGAGTCAGACATGCTTGATAAATATCCTCATTTTTTTAGCTGAGTCAGATTCCGGGGACATAATCTTTTTAAGGGGGAAAGGATATAACGACTCGTATATTTTTATTTTATTTGGAAGTGTAATAAAGGTTTAAGTAAATAAATAAAATGTGTGTATTGGTTTTTGGCAGCAGTGTTGATTTTTATTTAATTATTTATGATTCGTTGATATGTGGAATTGAATTGTGTGATTTACTAATGAGTTATACGATTTTATTTGACTTGTGATAGTGATTTTATGGTAGTTTTAATTCCATAAATATTTGGATTGTCTTTAAAATTGGTTTTCTAATTTTATAATTTCAATAATTATTTTTACGACTTTATAAAATTTAGAAATCAACAGTTTATTAATTATTATTTTTTTTTATGATTTTCTGAGTGCGTTTGGTTTTAAAATTCATATTTAATTATAGAAATCTTCAAAAATTACGAAACTTATATTTTATGAAGGTTATAATATTCGGAAAATTTTAAAATTATTTTAGAAATTTTCGAGAATCGTTTCGCGTGCGCGTCGTTTCGTTATTTGTTAAAAGCGGTTACAAAGTGCACCTTTAAAAGTGTTTTAAAAATTGCGAAACTTATGTTGTATAAACTTCGGGATATTTATGACATTTTAATTTTATTTTTATAATTTTCTGGGATTATTTTTCGTGCACCTTTGTCTGTTAAATTTGAATTTTAGGACAAAACCGAGCTTCAGAGTCTCCGTATCTATCTTAAGTATTGCTTGTCAGTTTCTTATTAACCGGGGGACACGTGTTATGTCTCATGTTGCAACATCTGTTAACAAATAAAAAAAAAGAAAGAAACAACCCCCCCGGTTGTTCACTGTCTTCTTCTAGTCTCTTTACTCTCTATTCTCTCATTCTCTCTCTGTATCTTACATCTCTCTCCCTCTAAACTCTCCTCCTCCTCTGTCCCGTTCCTCGCCGTCCCTGTTCTCGGTGGTTCCACCATTTTTGGTGAGTTTCCATCCAGTTGCTTTGGTCTCGCCGCCGCCATGATTTCTCCGTTGAGCTTGGTGGTTCCGATTAGTCTTGTTGGATTATGTGTGTATATATATATAATGTTGTATATATATGTGTGTGTAATGTGTGATGTGTGTGTATCGAGTGTTTGTGTGTGTGTGTGTGCCAATGTTTGTGTGTGTGGGTTGTGGCGGCGCGTGGCCGCGTGTGTGCGATGCTGTGTGTCTGTGGGTTGGCCTCCTTGCTGGGCTTGACCTGTTGCAGTTGGGGCTGTTGCGGTTGGGCCTGTTGCAGTTGGGCCTGGCTGTTGTTGTTGGGCCTCTAACAGTGAGGATAGTGGTGTGTAGTTGGATTTGTTTTGTTTAGGCCTTTTGTTGGGCCTGTTCGCGCAGCAGATTGGTTATTGTAAATTGATTTTTTTTATTTAATTTTCTGCAGGGAAATAAATGAGTATCATTTGTGAAATAAAAGAATTTCATGGCGAGAAAATAATATTAATTGGTATAATTTATTTGGGAACCCGTATTATATCGGGCGCCAATAAATTGTGCCGCCGTTGACAATGAACTTCGGTGAGTCAACGGTGGACGGTGATGACGATGTTCTGAGTCCTAAACCTTATAAATAAATAAAGTGATTCGTATAAAATGTTTTTGAAAATAAATTGTGCGTGAATATAGAATTGGTATGGAATGCAAATGTGGATTGTTGAGAATTGTTGACGTCAATTATAATCGACGGGTAGTCTTATAAATAAAGAAGTTGCTGCCAAAATTTTCTAAAAATATATTTGTAATCGTACATAATTATGTTTTACATGTTACCCCTATTAATGTTCGAGAGATGTGATTACATGATTATGTGTATAATAATAATACAAGTCGGGTTGTCAGATTTTGGTTATTAGGATTTGAGGATATCAAGCATGTCGGTATAACTAATTAGGGTACTCTGTATTTGTAGATACCAGTCGAGTTTTCCCAGGATCGAAGTCAGTGTGAAAGCTACTTAGGGTTTTGTAAAGCGTTGCAAGGCAAGTACCCCTGACCATTCTTTTATGGTTCAGTGCATATGAATAGCTAAATGTTTTATTCTCGTAATGGAACAGAAATGTTTTAAGTTGCGTATCCCCGTAGTTATAAATCACTGTTTTCAAACTGTTTTGGGGAGAAGTAACTTCAAAAAGGTACCTATCTCGAATGGAATGATTTGCGAAATGGATTTTATTTGTGTGCTGGTTAAATAAAGGATTTTGAAAATGAGATAGGTACAAGTGTTTTGAACCTGGATCGGATCTTGGTTTTGGGGTCAAGTTAGTATATTCTAATAATAATTCTGTTGTTTATATTTTTGGTAATTATGTTAGTGACGTCAACTCCTAACCCCAGGGTTAAGGCCGTCACACTTCTGACCCGGGTTTGGAGGGTGCCACATTATCCTTGACCGGGTAATGATAAAAGTGGACATTGGGTATATTATGAATCGTATGAGAAATATGAATGATCTAGAGGGGATTTAACCCTCCTATTTTAGGAGTGATATTATTGGCCTCTTGTGTGAGCTAGACTATGAAATGCGTGGCCACGCTCAAATGTTGATTTAATATGATAGTCTACTCATTGATCAAGGAAACTTGGATTAAACTATGATGAGGATGACACATTACATGCCTCTAGTTTAATCTATAATATTTTGTTAAATGGATTATATTACATTATACATTATTCGCGAAAGGTTTAATAGATCACCAATTCAATTATTATTACTTGGGTAGAAATGATGTATTACTAGATGTCGCTCATTGTTTACGATTTTAAATTATATTTAAAATTCGTTGCCAATGTAATAATAACCTATAGGGTGATACACAAAGAATGCTTGAAGGATTATTTAATTTAAATTAGATTTAAATTAAATTAAAGTTGGTAAGTAGGGTCACTGCATATTATTATTATCTTTATTATTGTTATAAGCAGGTTATAAATAAGGTGTGTGTGTGTGTGTTGACCCCAAACTTCTGACCCGGGTTTGGAGGGCTCCACATGTTTGGTATCAGAGCTACAGGTTATAAGTCACTGACACAAGCCTAGGTTGACGGGAATGGATAAAGTGTTAGGATTAGAAGTAAGAAATAGAATAATAGAACGTCGAGAGGTTGACTGATACAGTATAATAGGTATTAGTATGATTCGCGTCATGGTTCGAGATTCTTATATTGCGATATGATTTCAGATAACAGCGATGGCCGACTCTTTCATCCCCGTATCAGCAGATCACTCAGAGCCCTCAGTTGGAGTACCATCTTCAGATCCACGTCCTGTTGATCCACCAGTGTTGGCTATTTTACCTCCACCTGTGTTGCAGCCCGTACCACTACATGTTATTCCACCCCCAGGCATGAGGCCACCTATCAGAGGACCCCCACCAGCTGATTCAGATTCCACTGGGCATTCAGTTGCGAGTGCCCCATTCCAGTCTACATTGCATCCAGTTCCTTATTATCGGTATGAGGCTCTTTTATTGGAGTGTGATTCCTTGTTGGCCCAGATTCGAGAGCTGCAGCATATCATCAGGACTACAGATGTTGATCGTGGTGTGAGGGAGCTTCGAGAGGAGATCCATGTGACACGCAGGATTCTTGAGGCTAGGCTACATGGAGCTACACTACCTGGCCGAGGCCCTGATGCACTTATGGGATGGGCAACTGAGGTAATGGAGGACTTTGAGAGGCTGGGAGGACCAGATTTTCCTTGGAGTTGAGTCAGAGTTCCAGAGATAGAGATGCTGATCAGAGCTGTTATGTTTGTGTAGTATGTACAGTAGTGTGTAGTATGTATCAGTAGACTTTTGGGTTGTATTTATAGACTAGATATGCTGACTAGTGAGTAGGTTGTTGTACCCTTTTGCTTTTACTTCCGAAGCGTCTTTACGCTAGTACTACCTAAAACTTTTGATCTATATATATATCAGTACCTTTTTATTTCCAGCATTGTCATTTACTTTACTGCACCTATTTTACTTTACCTTACTTTTTGCACCAGTTATACCCCTATGATACCATGTACCCTGTTCCCTTAACTATTTTTATTCTGTAAAGAAGCATGCAATTTACTTAGTTCAACTGTTACAACTGTTCTCAAAAAGAGATATTTCTGTTTTACAAAACTTCTCTTTTATGCAAAAGATTTGATTTAAAAGCTAAATAAGTTGTTTGATTCTTTACAGAAAAATGCCTCCCTGAAGAAATACCCGCACCAACACCCAGAATGAAGAAACCAACAACAACAACAATAATAACCAAGATGATACAAACCAGAATGTAAACCCAGGACCCATAGACCCAGCAATAGCCCAGATTCTTCATATCTTGGCCCAACAAATAGTTCACCTAGCACAACAACAACAATGACAGACTAATCCCCAAGTAACTTTCAAAACTTTTCAGGCGGTAAATCGACCAGAATTCAAGGGTTCCTTAGATCCGATTAAAGCAAATGTTTGGATAAAGGAAATAGAGAAGTCATTTGCTTTAGTGAAAGTGAAGGAAGAACAGAAGGTAGAGTTTGCAAGTTATTACTTGAAGAATGAGCCAACCTATTGGTGGGAGACTGTGAAGACATTGGAAGGTACCGATGTTATTACTTGGGAGAGGTTTAAGGAATTGTTTTTAAAAAAAGTATTTTCCTCAGTGTGTCCAGGATCAGATGGAGCTAAAGTTTTTAGAGTTAAAGCAAGGAAATATGTCGGTGGCAGATTATGAGAGTAAGTTTGAAGAGTTGTCAAGTTATGTCCCGTCATATGTGGATACTGACAGGAAGAAGGCTAAGAGATTCCAGCAAGGTCTGAAGCCATAGATTAGAGGGAAAGTAGCCATTTTTGAATTGGATACCTATGCAGGAGTTGTACAGAAGGCCATGATTGCAGAGACAGAGAGTGAGATGTCACAGAAGGAAAAGGAAAGTAAGAAAAGGAAATTTGAAGGGAATGAAGGTCAGTCACAACCAGGGAAGTTTCCAAATTTTAAGAAAGGCAAGTTTCAGGGAGAAATTTTAATTTCAAGAGACAAAATGCAGGCGACGGAGGCCAGGGCAACCGTCCAGCCAATGTGAATCAGCCGAATCAGTTAAAGTTAACTTTTCCAGATTGTCAAGTATATGGGAAGAAACATGGAGGAGTTTGTAACAAGTTGAATGTAGTTTGTTTCAAGTGTAATCAGAAAGGGCACTATTCGAGGGAGTGCCGAAATCAGCTAGCGAGAGAGCCAGCAAACAAGGATCGGCCTATCCGGAATCCAGCAGTTAAGGTTCCAGCTATTGGATTTACGTGCTTTAAATGCGGAAAGCCGGGACATATAGCCAGGGATTGCAAGACGCTAGCCCTAGTTAGTAATGCCTTGAGAATTTTGGGATCTACCCC
Source organism: Apium graveolens (assembly GCF_009905375.1). Lineage (NCBI taxonomy): Eukaryota > Viridiplantae > Streptophyta > Magnoliopsida > Apiales > Apiaceae > Apium > Apium graveolens. Next base: position 186,071,076 of record NC_133650.1, read on the forward strand.
AGCAGTGAATGAGACTCCAAGGGCTAGAGTTTTTGATATGTCTGTGAAGGACGCTATCCAGGATACTGATGTCGTGGCAGGTACGCTTAATGTGAATTCTTTATGTGCCAAAGTGTTAATAGATTCGGGAGCAACTCGATCATTTATTTAACAAGATTTTGTTAGTAAGTTAAATTGTCCAGTTGAGTATTTAAATGAAATAATGACTGTGGAATTATCAAATCAAGAACGTGTATCTATTAATCAAGTATGTGGGAATTGTAAGATTGAGATTTATGGTAGTAAGTTTTGTGTAGATTTGATACCATTTAAGTTAGGAAAATTTGACATTATCTTAGGAATGGATTGGTTATCTAAGCACGATGCCCAGATAGATGTCGAAATAAGAAGGTAATGGTGAAGACGCTAGACGAAAGGATAGTCACATTTAAGGGCCAGAAGCAAGTAAAGAAATTCATAACGATGATTCAAGCCAAGAAGTTACTACGACAAGGATGCGAGCATTTCGTTGTTTATGTGATTGATAAAAGGTAGGAGCCAGCAAAACCTGAAGATATTCCAGTAATTAATGAATTTCCAGAAGTATTTCCCGATAAGTTACCAGGACTCCCTTCGGATAGAGAAATTGAGTTTGCGATCGACTTAGCACCTGGAACGGAACCAGTATCCAAGGCCCCGTACAAAATGGCGCCCGTTGAGATGAAGGAACTAGCGAAGCAATTGCAAGAGTTGTTAGAAAAAGGAGTAATCAGACCCAGTGTATCCCCGTGGGGTGCACCGGTATTATTTGTCAAGAAGAAGGATGGAAGCATGAGACTGTGCATCGACTATCGGGAGCTCAACAAGCTTACAATCAAGAACAAGTATCCGTTACCCAGAATTGATGATTTGTTTGACCAATTGAAGGGAGCCAAGTACGTCTCCAAGATCGACTTAAGATCGGGATATCATCAACTAAAGATTAAGCCAGAAGATATACCAAAGACAGCTTTCAGGACACGGTATGGACATTATGAATTTTTAGTGATGTCTTTTGGATTGACCAATGCCCCGGCAGCGTTTATGAACTTGATGAACAGAATTTTCAAGGAATACTTGGACAAGTTTGTTATTGTGTTTATAAACGATATTTTGATTTATTCAAAAATAGAAGAAGATTATGCAGAACATTTAAGAATAGCTTTAGAGATTTTAAGGAAAAAGAAGTTATATGCTAAATTCTCGAAGTGTGAGTTTTGGCTACAGGAAGTTCAATTCTTAGGACACATAGTCAATAATGAAGGGATCAAAGTGGACCCAGCGAAGATTAAGGCAATTACAAATTGGGAAAGACCGAGAACACCAACAGAGGTAAGAAGTTTCTTGGGATTGGCGGGATATTATCATCGATTCGTTCAAAATTTCTCAAGGATTGCAACACCATTGACAAAGCTTACACGGAAGAATGAAAATTTTTTATGGAACGATAAATGCGAAGAAAGTTTCCAGGAATTGAAGCGAAGATTAATCACGACACCTGTTTTGTCACTTCCCGACGATCAAGGAAATTTCGTAATTTATAGCAATGCTTCTCATAAAGGACTCGGATGTGTTTTGATGCAACATGATAAGGTGATTGCGTATGCGTCAAGGCAACTGAAACCACACGAACAAAAATATCCTACTCATGATTTGGAGCTAGCAGCCATAGTTTTCGCTTTGAAAATTTGGAGACATTATCTATATGAAGAAAAATGTGAGATTTACACGGATCACAAAAGCTTGAAGTACATATTCATACAGAAGGAGCTTAATATGAGACGGAGGAGATGGTTAGAATTGATTAAGGATTACGACTGCATGATTAACTATCATCCCGGTAAAGCAAACATTATAGCGGACGCGTTGAGTCGGAAAGAAAAATTAAATGTGTTATCAGTACCCGAAGAAATATATAAGGAATTTCAGAAACTGGAATTGGAGATTAGGGTTTGCAAGCCTGATGAAGCGAAAATGTATAGTATAACTTTCCAGCCGGAGTTGTTAGAGAAGATAAGGAAGTGTCAAGAAGAGGTAATGGATCAGGATATAAATCGTTTGGTAGGTGAAGAATTGTGTACGCAAAAGGACGATCAAGGTATTCTTAGGTTTTCTTCTAGAATTTGGATTACACCAGTGACGGAGTTGAAGAATGAAATTTTACAAGAAGCTCATAATTCAAGGTATTCAATCCATCCAGGGAGTACCAAGATGTACAGAGATTTAAAGGAAAATTATTAGTGGCCAGATATGAAGAGGGAAATTGCGGAACGGGTTAGCAGATGTTATACATGTCAGAGAGTTAAAGCAGAGCATCAGAGACCAAGTGGATTACTACAGCCATTGGAGATTCCAGAGTGGAAGTGGGAGCATATTGCCATGGATTTCATAGTTAGATTACCAAGGACAAAGGCTAATCATGATGCCATTTGGGTTATCGTGGATAGACTTACCAAGTCAGCTTATTTTATTCCTATAAATGAAAGATTTTCACTCGACAAGTTGGTCCATAATGTACCTGAAGGAAATTGTAGTTCGTCATGGAGTTCCTGTGTCTATCGTATCCGATCGAGATCCGAGATTTAATTCGAGATTTTGGAAGAGTTTTCAAGAATTATTGGGAACGAGACTGAATATGAGTACGGCTTACCATCCGCAGACGGACGGCCAAAGTGAAAGAACAATCCAGACAATCGAAGAAATGTTATGTGTTTATGCTATTGATTTCAAAGGAAGTTGGGACGAGCATTTAACCCTGGTAGAATTTGCTTACAACAACAGTTATCAGGCCAGTATTGGGATGCCACCCTATGAAGCCCTTTATGGACGCAAATGCAGATCTCCAGTATATTGGGACGAGGTAGGAGAACGCAAAATACTTGGACCTGAATTCGTGCAGCAGACAAAGGAAGTTGTTGAAGTTATCCAGAAGAGATTGATAGCAGCACAAGACCGTCAAAGGAAATATGTAGATCAATCAAGGAAAGACATGGAATTTGAAGAAGGGAATTTGGTATTACTGAAAGTATCACCGTGGAAGGGATTAACGAGATTTGGAAAGAAAGAAAAACTGAGCCCAAGACATGTCGGACCTTTTGAGATTCTAAAGCGTAATTACGAGTTGGCGTTACCCCCACACATGGAGCACATTCACAATGTTTTTCACGTATCGATGCTTAAGAAGTATAATCCAGACTCCAGACATATAATCGAGTATGAGCCAATAGAGCTTCAGGCAGATTTGTCATATGTAGAGAGTCCGATAGAAATTTTAGAGGAAAGAGAGAAAGTACTGAGAAATAAAGTGGTAAAGTTAGTAAGAGTATTGTGGAGAAACCCAAGGGTTGAAGAGTCAACCTGGGAGTTAGAAAGTGATATGAGAGCAAAGTACCCTCATTTGTTTTCTTAGGAGATTCTGAGGACAGAATCCTTTTAAGGGGGGAAGGATGTAATATCTGGGATATATCGTGTAATTATTAATTATTATGTATGTTCAGTATTTATTCTTTGAATTATTTGTTAATTGTTAAATGTGTTTGGATGTTTAAAAATAATATTAATTGAGTATTTTAATTTTTATATGTCCAAACTAAAATATAGATAATTGTCATATCTTCCTATTTATTTTTATGTTGATTTATGATTTTATAGGAAATATATGGATTTTATAAAATCTTTTTCCGAGTATTTAAAAACTATTTTATACAATCGGGAACCAACCGACGTCATCCGTTTTTACATTTTTATAACCCGAAACTCTTCCGAAAATTCCTTCCTAACCTAATTGCAATATTCCGAGCATTTTCCATGTTTCGACTTTTTTGATCTGGAGTACGGTTTGTCCTGTGCGGGTCCCAGCGCAATATTTTCGATACATTATTCGTTTCGGTAAATCAATAAAACTCGTATTTTTGATAAACGAGATCTTTTTGTTAAACTATCACAATTATCACCTCGTAATACGTGTAACCAGGTGCTGAGACCAAGACCGCAGTACAAAATGTACTGGTTTGGATAATTATCTCGAAAACCGGTACTGTTTAGATCAGTTTTTATAAATAAACGTATCATTTTATATCTGGAATGATCCAACGGGATACTAATTTTCCGTAATTATAAATTGCCTCTACCGTATTTTATTTTGGTACCAGAAATCATTTGCAAACAGTATTTACAGAGTTTTTACAGAGAAAATACTATAATTATATTTTGTTCTTCGTAATCAAACACAAATTCAGAGGCGTTATCGATATCCAATTTTGGTGTACATATACTTAAAACGAAACTACTGAAATCTAGAATCCAAATCTTTCATCAATTTCAACCCAGAAACATCAGGTGATTTTCTATTTAATTATTTAAATTCGAATTTCTTGGTATTTAAATTATGAATTTTTGTTCGAGAGATTGTTTGTATGATTTGATGATTGTATGTGGTAGAGCTTGTTTTCCTGATCATTTTGGTATATTATACCCTTGATTTGGAGTTCAATAACATGTTTAATTTTGGGTTTGATTCTCGAAATTTAGAAATTAGGGTTTATATTACTTTGAATATTTTCAATTCGATTTGGGGGAAATCTTTGTTAGGGGTTTTCAGTCGATCTTGATGGGTGCTTTGTGTTTCATATCGAATTTGCAATAAAACCATGTATTTACATATCACAAACGATTCCTGATAAGTACGGAGTTGCCTTTTAAAGTTTTCGCCGGAGTTTATGTTGATTTTGGTCGGAGGCTGTGTTCCAGGCATGGTTTGTGATGATTGTTACTTGATTAGTGTTTCTAGGAAGGCTGTAAATGAATTCCAAGTAAAAACCAGACCAGAACGTATTGATTTGAGCATTAATCGGGGTCGCCGGAGCTTCCCGACCTCGCCGGATTCTGCAAAATTTCCGGCGGGTCTGGGTTGTTCTTGGCAACCCGATTGTTGACCCGTTTTTTTATTAAAAACCCGGTTTTGATTCAAATTACTCCTAAACCCAAGTTGTTTTGGCGTTTTTACAAGTTAGTACCTGAAGTTTCCAAAACTTTACAAATTCTGGATTCCTGTTTTGAATTCTTTCAAATTTCGGATTTCTTTTTATAAATTATTTTCAAAATTGTTTTTAATTTCAAAATAATCCGAAAATGATTATTTTAATTCTAAAAATCATTATTTTAATTCCAAAAATTATTTTTAATTCAAAAATAAATCTGAATTAATTTCAGTTAATATTTAATTGATTAATTGATCAACTAATTCAAAAATTAATTGATTAATTGATTCAATTAATTATTAATTGATTTTAATTAATTATTTAATTAGATTTAATTATTTAAAAATGATTTAAAAATTCTGAAAAATAGTTTCGTGCTTTAAAATATGATTCTAAATTGTGTTCAAGGCTCGGTAATTATTATAAAATTGTTTTGAAGCCAGATTTGTCCAACCGAACCCTGTTTATTACTCTGAAATTGATTCAACAACCCGTTTTAATTCGGAAAAATATTTTAAAAATCATTTGAAATACTTGAAAGCCTTTTTATGACCCGAAACTCCTTTATAAATGATATGTCATTGATTATTTGACGTATTATGTATTATATGTGACTTTTTGTTTGACTGTCGATCTATATGTTCGATGTTTACTTGTTTATAGCGTAACTTTCAATCCGTTAATCGGTTTTGGGTGAAACGAAGGGTAGATAGAAGTGTATGTCGAATAGAATCGTATGAGTTGAATATTGATAGATGCTTATGATATGTGAGCAGAAGAGGCAAGGCGTAGGAAAGGGAAACAGATAGTCGAGGAGTAAGACGGTTGTGATTGGAAGTTAGTACAGTATAGCAAGCTAATACCAGGCAAGTGTTCTGAACTTTCTCGAGATATATTGTAGTTGATTGATAGTCATGTCCTATATTGCAAGTGTTATGAAGCACTGAACCCTAAACCCTGATTCCAGCTACTGATCTTGAGCCGTAAACCTTATTCTTTCTAAACCATTGATTGTTGTATACCCAAATACGAACCACAAATATACGATACTACTCCACAAATACATACAAACTAAATACCAGACACTAAACTGAATTACTTACATATTCAACCCATTGTACCTTATGCTTTGAAAGACCAAATCCTTGAAACCTTGAAACGTTGATTCCTTTGTTATATAATTCTTTCATTACCTAACATCCAAGCTTTGAAATTGCCATATTGATCCTTGTGAAGATTGAAACCATTTCATTATCGAACCTCAAATGTTGTTTATGATTCTGTTTATTGCTTTACATTGTTTATTCTGTAATTAGGTTAGAATTGTATTGTTTTTATAAAATTGTGGACCAGATTCGTGGTCAGACCAGATTAATGGTCAAGTTAGGCCAATGTGTGCCTTAGATGCAGTAGTTAGAGCAGTGTTGTGTGCTTTGCTCGGGGTTAGTGCATGACCGATCAGCAGCCTAACCTTGGTTTTTAAAATTAAAATATAATATCCGTTTTTAAAATTAAAATATAATATCAAATTCTAAATCATAATTCATTGTTCACTTGATATCATAACCCTTTTCACTTGATGATCATTATACTCAGTCTTGTCATTGAGACTTGCTGAGCTAGTTAGCTCATTTGTGAGATGTTGTTTATGTTCTTTTCCAGTTAAGAAGGAACCAGTTGGTAGCGAGGATCCACAACCCAGTGCGAGAGCTAGGGGTCCAGGTTGATCGAGTTAAGCTAGCAGACATCTTTTGGGATAAATTAAGTTTGTAAAAGTTTGTAATAATGTTTAATTCTCAGTTATGAGTTTAAATAGTTGGGATTTGGACGTTTGTAATATAAAGTGTGTGTGTGGCTTGTGTACATACTTTAACCTATTGTGGTCCGTGGTAGTTGGTAAGTAGGGTCACTATATATTATTATTATCTTTATTATTATTATAAGCAGGTTATAAATAAGGTGTGTGTGTGTGTGGACCCCAAACTTCTGACCCGGGTTTGGAGGGCGCCACATTATCCTTGACCGAGTAATGATAAAAGTGGACATTGGGTATATTATGAATCGTATGAGAAATATGAATGATCTAGAGGGGATTTAACCCTCCTATTTTAGGAGTGATATTATTGGCCTCTTGTGTGAGCTAGACTATTAAATGCGTGGTCACGCTCAAATGTTGATTTAATATGATAGTCTACTCATTGATCGAGGAAACTTGGATTAAAATATGATGAGGATGACACATTATATGCCTCTAGTTGAATCTATAATATTTGGTTAAATGAATTATATTACATTATACATTATTCGCGAAAGGTTTAATCGATCACCAATTCAATTATTATTACTTGGGTAACAATGATGTATTACTAGATGCCGCTCATTGTTTACGATTTTAAATTAGATTTAAAATTCGTTGCCAATGTAATAATAACCTTTAGGGTGATACACAAAGAATGTTTGAAGGATTATTTAATTTAAATTGGATTTAAATTAAATTAAAGTAATTTGAATTATTTATAATATTAATTAAGTTTGACTTAATTAATTAGATAAATAATGATATTCAAATTTATTAATATTAATTATGAAATTTATTTGTTAAATAATTAAGTGAGACTTAATTATAATACAAATAAGAATATCGAATTAAATATAACTCCTAATTAGTTAAGAGTTATAATTCATTTTTCTATTCTCTATATAATATCTCTTGTGTGGCTGATTTTTAGTGTGCAATACTTTTACTAAAACCCTAGCCACCAAGAGAGAAGATGGAGAGAGCAAGAAAAAATGAGTTTGTGCTAGTACACATTAAATCCTTGAGGTCAAGCATTCGTGTGGATACTGATAGAGCGTAGATCGCGAAAGCGGGATGCGTGGTGATTGAATAAGCTTTGAATCGCCATTAGTCAACCAATTGGTAAAGCTTCTTAAGGTAAACAATAAGATCTACGAATTAAATATATGTTTTTCGCATGGATCCTGCGGTGGGTTTCGAAAATTCTGATTTTTTTACGTTTTTAATTACTGTTTCCCTTGCGTTTATGTGCTCGAAACCCAACAATGGCATCAGAGATACTTGCAAAAAGTGTTTAGTTCGTTTATGTGTTTACTGGTTTTATGATGATAACATGTATACAATATTCCATGACTGTTATGTATGTGATTTTATATATTTTACATGTTGTTATGTTTATATATGCGTATGAATATATATGTTTTGAATATATGATATTCATGAGAGTTGTATAATCATATGATGATTATATAATCTGTATATATACTGATATATACATGTTTTGTATTTGTTCTTATTATAGGAATCGTATTTGATACGATTCTGAATCGGATGCAGCGAATTTGCTGAAATCTGGGTATGGTGTCCGATTTTGGCAAACGAATATGCTATTTCATATGAAATTGAGCGTCTGAACATAACTGATAGCTCATGCTATTCTTAGGGTGAAAACACGCACTAATATTCACGCAAGTATACGCGTTCGCAAGTAATATAGAATACTTTCTAGTTCGTTCCCTCAGAGACTCAGACTAATTTATTGTCTAATTAAACTCACTCACCAATGTATGATTACTTCTCAATGTTAAGATAATAACACTTAAAATTGTTGATCAAATATTAACTATAATTAACTACTTAATTAACCACTTAACTCACACTTCAATTTATCAATAATAAAACACCCATGAGATCACAACTTCATTATTACTTCCTTCTATAGCCATTGTTATTACCTTTAGCATGTGACAGTGATGACATTAATCGAATAACACGAAACTGATAAAAGCCAACTTTCATTGTACTAATACCATTCTACCAAGCATCCACAATTAAGATAGAAGTTGAATAGTCATCAATTATGTTGAGTTCCTATATGTCTACAGAAATTGACAACACAACGATTTAAGTACAAGTTATTCCTTTTGATTACATAGGGCAAATAAAACTGTTAGAGTTACCCACTAATCATGCACAACGTACATGTACCTATGCTAGCATGGCAAGTTCTAAATCTCAAGATCCATCGTCGCTTCACAAGAGATTAACACCCTATCTTATATGTTCGCGACGCACATAAGACGAATACGCACAACCAATACTAGATATCATGCAATCATCACACACTAAAGTATTAAACAATTAACTAAAGAATTCTATAATAAATCCGTTGTAACCCCATGATCACGATTAGCCCATAATAGAACTCATCGCCATCATGGGTTCATATGAAATCATGATAAACAAACACAAGAAAATAATAACTAAACTAATTATATTAAAACAGAGTACGTCACAAGAGTAAATAAGTCAAAGCAAGAAAACTAGCATCCAACGTTACAACGAAACAAGAATCACAAGAATATATGCTTCCTCTTCGTTGCGGTGTGCTAAATCGGTCTTCTTCCTTATCTCCTTCGCTCCTTGCGTAAAACACAATCTAAAACATAATCTCCTTAATACTCTCTATGAAAACGTCTCAAATCTACCTATATAATAGTCCCATAAAACTCAGATTACATAGAAGTTGGAAGCCACACAGAAGTAGAAGTCTAAAATATTTCAGCTTTTTTCCCCGACCCTGCGCGGCCGCTCAGCATTTCTGCGCGGGCGCGCAGGCTACTGCGCGGCCGCTCAGCATTTCTGCACGGGCGCGCAGGCTACTGCGCGGCCGCTCAGCATTTCTGCACGGGCGCGCAGGACCCTACTGGAAAAATTCCAAGCTTGCTCCGTTTCTTCGCCGTAATCTGCCCATTCCTTTCCTCTCGCAATGGTGAACACATGCCAAGGCTTATTCTTGATGATTCCTACCCCAAAATGCAACTAATACCCTGAAATGCATAAACACTAGAAAAACGCATCAAATACACAAAATACTTGATTTCAAGACACCAATTTAAGCCATTTTAAGACGTTCTAAGTGGTATAAAATGCCACTTATCACACCCCCAAACTTAAATCGATACTTGTCCTCAAGCGTCACAGACTCAAAACAAATAAAAATATGCATGAATGCAATCTATATGAAAATGCAACGGTCCCCCTTACTACAATTAACCAACCAAATTGTCACATCTCAACGAATGCAGTTAGACATCTAAAGATCAATAAACTCATGCAACCGGACAAACAGCCAGAAACGTGGTGTGTGCAAATGCTTAACAGATATGCTTCGGAACTAGACCAATTACTATGACTAGACTATCCTCAAGGCAATCCTACGATTATACAAAGAATAAAAATTCTAGGCACAAAGTGATATACAACACTACAAGAACTCTGGAGCTTACTACGGAATTGTGCTTTTTATTTACAACTCAAATGCTTATTTGACCGTGCAATGAGTGAGGTCCCCAAAAGACTTATACAATGGTATCCATGTAACGAGCGTTAGGTTAGCGGATCCCAGACTCTAAAAGCCTTAGGTCACTAGGCACAAAGTCCCCTAAGAACTTAATAACTCGAATACCAAAGAGCCCACTCTTGATCAGTTATGCAGAATTTTTTTTTTTTTCATAACTTCTGAGCAAGTGCGTTTCGCTTCATCTTACTCAACCCTAGACTACTCGCAACATAAGCGAGCCGGCTACTAGCCATTTGACGCCTAGCCACAACTAGCAATAACTTCCATATTTTTTTTTCTCCAAAAAATATTTCTTTTTCATGTTTTTATCACTAAGAACCTATAATCGAATTCTAAGCATAATAAATAGATTGACCTTGAAAACAACCAAATCATAACAACAATCTAGCCCTTACGCATTCTTTAAGACTCAGTGGATTTACAATTGTTTCTAGCATGCATATCAACCTACATAACTTAATATCACTTTAATGCTATCACTACACTCGCATCAATATCATAATTCAGTCGATACATCATTATAAAAGGGATCATAGTAAATGCATGAGCTACATGACATTCATAAAAAAAAACTATATGGCATAAATTATGCAACTATATGAACTAACTATCATGAATATGCTACTAAATGACACACACACAATATTCCTTTAACTACCACCCCCAAACTAAAAATCTTCACTGTCCTCAGTGAAAGTAGTAGAAAGGAACACAGGGTATACCTACTCGGAGTCATCATCATCACCCTCAGCGGGTGGAGTATCAGGCGGCGGGTATGCAGAGTCCTCACCAAAAACTGGCCACTGGATATCAGCTCCAAGGCCTCGAAAAGCAGTCCCTAACGCAAGGGTGAGCTCCTGAGCAAACCTACTCTGCGTCTCATACATGGCATCCATCCACCGTGAAAGCCTCCTATACTGGGCATCACCCATCCTAGCACCCTCCTGAGCTCTCGACGAACCAGCCTCACCACGCCCTGGCCTAGCCATAGTAGCACCTCGTGCTGGACGCCCTCCTGGAAGACGATAACCCAGCCCATGCTCCTCAGGCTCACCACCGGTCCACTCCTGCATCCCATTCAGAGTGCCAGAATCTATCGGAGCTGCTGGCAACTGCAACTGCTCATGAGCCGGCCAGTTCACTCCCACTGCTCGGCATAGCTTCATAACCGTGGATGCATAAGGGATGTTCATATGCTTTGCTCCCCTCAAAAACTTCAGAATCCCTTGGTAGATAAACTCACCAAGGTCCACATAGAACATCTTAAAATGGATTAAATTGGTGTCTTGAAATCAAGTATTTTGTGTATTTGATGCGTTTTTCTAGTGTTTATGCATTTCAGGGTATTAGTTGCATTTCGGGGGAGGAATCATCAAGAATAAGCCTTGGCATATGTTCACCATTGCGAGAGGAAAGGAATGGGCAGATTACGGCGAAGAAACGGAGCAAGCTTGGAGTTTTTCCAGTAGGGTCCTGCGCTCCCGCGCAGGGTCGGGGAAAAAAGCTGAATTATTTTAGACTTCTACTTCTGTGTGGCTTCCAACTTCTATGTAATCTGAGTTTTATGGGACTATTATATAGGTAGATTTGAGACGTTTTCATAGAGTGTATTAAGGAGATTATGTTTTAGATTGTGTTTTACGCAAGGAGCGAAGGAGATAAGGAAGAAGACCGATTTAGCACACCGCAACGAAGAGGAAGCATATATTCTTGTGATTCTTGTTTCGTTGTAACGTTGGATGCTAGTTTTCTTGCTTTGACTTATTTACTCTTGTGACGTACTCTGTTTTAATATAATTAGTTCAGTTATTATTTTCTTGTGTTTGTTTATCATGATTTCATATGAACCCATGATGGCGATGAGTTCTATTATGGGCTAATCGTGATCATGGGGTTACAATGGATTTATTATGGAATTCTTTAGTTAATTGTTTAATACTTTAGTGTGTGATGATTGCATGATATCTAGTATTGGTTGTGCGTATTCGTCTTATGTGCGTCGCGAACATATAAGATAGGGTGTTAATCTCTTGTGAAGCGACGGTGGATCTTGAGATTTAGAACTTGCCATGCTAGCATAGGTACATGTACGTTGTGCATGATTAGTGGGTAACTCTAACAGTTTTATTTGCCCTATGTAATCAAAAGGAATAACTTGTGCTTAAATCATTGTGTTGTCAATTTCTGTAGACATATAGGAACTCAACATAATTGATGACTATTCAACTTCTATCTTAATTGTGGATGCTTGGTAGAATGGTATTAGTACAATGAAAGTTGGCTTTTATCAGTTTCGTGTTATTCGATTAATGTCATCACTGTCACATGCTAAAGGTAATAACAATGGCTATAGAAGGAAGTAATAATGAAGTTGTGATCTCATGGGTGTTTTATTATTGATAAATTGAAGTGTGAGTTAAGTGGTTAATTAAGTAGTTAATTATAGTTAATATTTGATCAACAATTTTAAGTGTTATTATCTTAACATTGAGAAGTAATCATACATTGGTGAGTGAGTTTAATTAGACAATAAATTAGTCTGAGTCTCTGAGGGAACGAACTAGAAAGTATAGAATACGCGTTCGCAAGTAATATAGAATACTTTCTAGTTCGTTCCCTCAGAGACTCAGACTAATTTATTGTCTAATTAAACTCACTCACCAATGTATGATTACTTCTCAATGTTAAGATAATAACACTTAAAATTGTTGATCAAATATTAACTATAATTAACTACTTAATTAACCACTTAACTCACACTTCAATTTATCAATAATAAAACACCCATGAGATCACAACTTCATTATTACTTCCTTCTATAGCCATTGTTATTACCTTTAGCATGTGACAGTGATGACATTAATCGAATAACACGAAACTGATAAAAGCCAACTTTCATTGTACTAATACCATTCTACCAAGCATCCACAATTAAGATAGAAGTTGAATAGTCATCAATTATGTTGAGTTCCTATATGTCTACAGAAATTGACAACACAACGATTTAAGTACAAGTTATTCCTTTTGATTACATAGGGCAAATAAAACTGTTAGAGTTACCCACTAATCATGCACAACGTACATGTACCTATGCTAGCATGGCAAGTTCTAAATCTCAAGATCCACCGTCGCTTCACAAGAGATTAACACCCTATCTTATATGTTCGCGACGCACATAAGACGAATACGCACAACCAATACTAGATATCATGCAATCATCACACACTAAAGTATTAAACAATTAACTAAAGAATTCTATAATAAATCCGTTGTAACCCCATGATCACGATTAGCCCATAATAGAACTCATCGCCATCATGGGTTCATATGAAATCATGATAAACAAACACAAGAAAATAATAACTAAACTAATTATATTAAAACAGAGTACGTCACAAGAGTAAATAAGTCAAAGCAAGAAAACTAGCATCCAACGTTACAACGAAACAAGAATCACAAGAATATATGCTTCCTCTTCGTTACGGTGTGCTAAATCGGTCTTCTTCCTTATCTCCTTCGCTCCTTGCGTAAAACACAATCTAAAACATAATCTCCTTAATACTCTCTATGAAAACGTCTCAAATCTACCTATATAATAGTCCCATAAAACTCAGATTACATAGAAGTTGGAAGCCATACAGAAGTAGAAGTCTAAAATAATTCAGCTTTTTTCCCCGACCCTGCGCGGCCGCTCAGCATTTCTGCGCGGGCGCGCAGGCTACTGCGCGGCCGCTCAGCATTTCTGCGCGGGCGCGCAGTACCCTACTGGAAAAATTCCAAGCTTGCTCCGTTTCTTCGCCGTAATCTGCCCATTCCTTTCCTCTCGCAATGGTGAACACATGCCAAGGCTTATTCTTGATGATTCCTCCCCCGAAATGCAACTAATACCCTGAAATGCATAAACACTAGAAAAACGCATCAAATACATAAAATACTTGATTTCAAGACACCAATTTAAGCCATTTTAAGATGTTCTAAGTGGTATAAAATGCCACTTATCACACCCCCAAACTTAAATCGATGCTTGTCCTCAAGCGTCACAGACTCAAAACAAATAAAAATATGCATGAATGCAATCTATATGAAAATGCAACGATCCCCCTTACTACAATTAACCAACCAAATTGTCACATCTCAACGAATGCAGTTAGACATCTAAAGATCAATAAACTCATGCAACCGGACAAATAGCCAGAAACGTGGTGTGTGCAAATGCTTAACAGATATGCTTCGGAACTAGACCAATTACTATGACTAGACTATCCTCAAGGCAATCCTACGATTATAAAAAGAATAAAAATTCTAGGCACAAAGTGATATACAACACTACAAGAACTCTGGAGCTTACTACGGAATTGTGCTTTTTATTTACAACTCAAATGCTTATTTGACCGTGCAATGAGTGAGGTCCCCAAAAGACTTATACAATGGTATCCATGTAACGAGCGTTAGGTTAGCGGATCCCAGACTCTAAAAGCCTTAGGTCACTAGGCACAAAGTCCCCTAAGAACTTAATAACTCGAATACCAAAGAGCCCACTCTTGATCAATTATGCAGAATTTTTTTTTTTTCATAACTTCTGAGCAAGTGCGTTTCGCTCCATCTTACTCAACCCTAGACTACTCGCAACATAAGCGAGCCGGCTACTAGCCATTTGACGCCTAGCCACAACTAGCAACAACTTCCATATTTTTTTTTCTCCAAAAAATATTTCTTTTTCATGTTTTTATCACTAAGAACCTATAATCGAATTCTAAGCATAATAAATAGATTGACCTTGAAAACAACCAAATCATAACAACAATCTAGCCCTTACGCATTCTTTAAGACTCAGTGGATTTACAATTGTTTCTAGCATGCATATCAACCTACACAACTTAATATCACTTTAATGCTATCACTACACTCGCATCAATATCACAATTCAGTCGATAAATCATTCCAAAAGGGTTCATAGTAAATGCATGATCTACATGACATTCATAAAAAAAACTATATGGCATAAATTATGCAACTATATGAACTAACTATCATGAATATGCAACTAAATGACACACACACAATATTCCTTTAACTACCACCCCCAAACTAAAAATCTTCACTGTCCTCAGTGAAAGTAGTAGAAAGGAACACAGGGTATACCTACTCGGAGTCATCATCATCACCCTCAGCGGGTGGAGTATCAGGCGGCGGGTATGCAGAGTCCTCACCAAAAACTGGCCACTGGATATCAGCTCCAAGGCCTCGAAAAGCAGTCCCTAACGCAAGGGTGAGCTCCTGAGCAAACCTACTCTGCGTCTCATACATGGCATCCATCCACCGTGAAAGCCTCCTATACTGGGCATCACCCATCCCAGCACCCTCCTGAGCTCTCGACGAACCAGCCTCACCACGCCCTGGCCTAGCCATAGTAGCACCTCGTGCTGGACGCCCTCCTGGAAGACGATAACCCAGCCCATGCTCCTCAGGCTCACCACCGGTCCACTCCTGCATCCCATTCAGAGTGCCAGAATCTATCGGAGCTGCTGGCAACTGCAACTGCTCATGAGCCAGCCAGTTCACTCCCACTGCTCGGCATAGCTTCGTAACCGTGGATGCATAAGGGATGTTCATATGCTTTGCTCCCCTCAAAAACTTCAGAATCCCTTGGTAGATAAACTCACCAAGGTCCACATAGTATTCCTCATTCAGAATTCCCCACAACAGCTGTGCTCTCTCAACTGTGACCTCGTGTGCATGTGAAGAAGGCAAAATATTAGCACATATAAATGCATTCCATGCACGGGCATACCTGTTCATGGCGATCGCCGGAAAGTGATGATACTCATTATTGGCTGGACTGCGGTTCCAAACTGTGCCCAGTCGACAGAGAGTCGCACAAATCAAATCCAAGTCAAAATCCTCAGCAGTCTTTTCATTCCAGTTCTCCTCCTCGGGCTTCCTCTCTCGCTGTCCAATCACACGGCGAATCGCCGCAGGATGATAATCAACCGTCAGCCCACGGACTACAGAAAACCCATTCTTTTCAGCCTTCGCGTTCGCGTAGAACTCGCGAACAACGCTCATCGGTACTGCTTCGGGTGACTCACAAAAAGCTATCCACCCCTTCTCTGCAATCATGGGCAACAACTCACCATCCCTCCCTGATGGTAAAAACCCCCTCTCCTTCAGAATCGGCTTACCCAACAGCCTAGTGTACTCCTCCTCCACAGCTCTGTCAGTTAACCGAGGCCTTGCAGCAGTGCCCCTCGATGAATCAGCAGTAGGAACTGTGCTGCTGCTGTCAATAGTGCGTGCTCTCTTGGGTGCCATTGATTCGTGAATAGAAGTGTGTAAAAACTGATTTTTGATGTTTGTGAGAGGGTTTAAGTGTAGGAAGTTTTGTGGGAGATATGTAGGATAGGTGTATGTATATATAGGGTGTGGATTAGATTAGGGTTTGGGAATTAAGGGATAAAATCATGGGGTAGTGGGAACAATTCATGGGTTTATGGGCTAAAACTGTTTTTGTGTTTTTATTATTTTTTTTTATTTTTTTTTTATTTTTTTCTGAACTGCAAAAAATTTTCTGGAACTCGACCCCTGCGCGGCCGCTCAGCATTTCTGCGCGGGCGCGCAGCAAGCTGCGCGGCCGCTCA
Organism: Apium graveolens; assembly: GCF_009905375.1. Lineage (NCBI taxonomy): Eukaryota > Viridiplantae > Streptophyta > Magnoliopsida > Apiales > Apiaceae > Apium > Apium graveolens. Next base: position 186,088,092 of record NC_133650.1, read on the forward strand.
GCATAGCTGCGCGGGCGCGCAGAGGGTCTCTGGAAAAATTTTTTTTCAGCCCCTGTTTTCTGATTTTTTTGTGTTTTTGGATAGGTTATTAACTTCTAAGGGTTCCTGTAACAACAATTCATGGGTTGCCTCCCACGCAGCGCTTCTTTTTCGTCATTAGCTTGACGTTCCGTACCTTTTTCAAGTAGTTAACAAAATGGCACTAACCACCTCTCGGTTTGCCATGTCCCCATAGTAGTGCTTCAACCGCTGACCGTTAACCTTGAATGCTTGGTCCGAATCATTCTCAAAAATTTCCACCGCTCCATGTGGAAACACAGTTTTGACAATAAAAGGTCCAGACCACCTTGATTTCAACTTCCCAGGAAAAAGTCGGAGCCGAGAGTTGAATAAAAGAACTTGTTGCCCTGGCACAAATAACTTAGGATGTAGCTTCCTATCGTGCCACCTCTTCACCTTTTCCTTATACATTTTGTTATTCTCGTACGCTTGAAGTCGAAATTCATCAAGTTCATTAAGCTGAAGCATTCTTTTCTTACCAGCTGCATCTAAATCCAGGTTCAATTTCTTTAATGCCCAGTAGGCCTTATGCTCAAGCTCCGCTGGTAGATGACATCCCTTACCGTACACCAACTGAAATGGTGACATCCCTAGTGGAGTTTTGTATGCTGTTCTGTAAGCCCAAACAGCTTCATCGAGCTTTAAAGACCAATCCTTCCTTGACAGACAAACAACCTTCTCTAGAATGCGCTTTATCTCTCTGTTAGACACTTCCGCTTGACCATTTGTTTGCGGATGATAGGCAGTAGCTACTCGATAATTCACATTATAACGCTGCATCATAGAAGTGAACTTACGGTTGCAAAAATGCGATCCTTCATCACTTATGATTACCCGAGGTGTTCCAAACCTTGTGAAAATTTGCTTATGAAGAAAATTTAGTACTACCTTTGCATCATTTGTCGGTAAAGCTTTAACTTCGACCCATTTTGAGACATAATCGACTGCCAGCAAGATGTACTGATTATTGCAAGACGAGATAAAAGGCCCCATGAAATCGATTCCCCACACATCAAAGACCTCGACTTCAAGCATCACATTTAATGGCATCTCATCCTTCCTTGACAAATTTCCCACTCTTTGGCAACGATCACACCTTAAAACAAACTGATGAGCATCCTTGAACAAAGTAGGCTAGAAAAAGCCTGCTTGCAGAATACGAGCTGCCGTCTTCTCACCTCCATAGTGTTCACCATAAACCGTGGAATGGCAGTCTCGTAATATCCCCTCTGTCTCACAGAATGGGATACATCTCCTGATGATCTGGTCAGCTCCCTGTCTAAACAAATATGGTTCATCCCACATATACCACTTCACCTCATGCAGAAACTTCTTCTTTTGCGCGGATGTCAAATTAAGAGGCATTATATTGCTGACAAGATAGTTTACAATATCTGCAAACCATGGTTCTTCCTCCTGAATTGCAAACAACTGCTCCTCCGGAAAAGATTCATTGATTAACGTCCTATCTTGTGAAGTAGAATCGGGATTCTCCAACCTAGAGAGATGGTCAGCTACTTGATTCTCGGTACCTTTTCTATCTTTGATCTCTAACTCAAATTCCTGAAGTAAAAGCACCCAACGAATGAGTCTCGGCTTTGAATCCTTCTTAGAAACCAAATAGCGAATAGCTGCATGATCAGTGAATACTGTTACTTTCGTACCAAGCAGATAAGATCAAAATTTCTCAAAGCCAAAGACTATAGCCAAAAGCTCCTTCTCAGTAGTGGTGTAGTTCAATTGGGCACCATTTAAAGTCTTACTCGCATAGTAGACCACATGGAAGAGATTTTTCTTGCGCTGTCCCAGAACTGCACCTACCGCATAATCACTCGCATCACACATCATCTCAAACGGTTCTGTCCAATCTGGTGCTGTAATAACTGGTGCAGTGATCAAACTCTTCTTGAGAGTCTCGAATGCTGCCAAACATTCATCATCAAATTTGAAAGACACATCTTTCTCAAGCAAATTGCACAACGACTTAGATATCTTTGAAAAGTCCTTGATGAATCGCCGATAAAAACCCGCATGACCAAGAAAACTACGGATTCCTTTCACAGAATTGGGTGGGGGAAGATTTTCAATGACTCCCACCATGGCCTTGTCCACCTCCAGACCCTTGCTAGAGACCTTATGCCCAAGGATAATGCCTTCACGCACCATAAAATGACATTTCTCCCAATTAAACACTAAATTAGTTTCAACGCATCTTTTGAGTACGGCGCGCAGATTATTCAAACATTCATCATATGAGTGTCCAAAGACGGAGAAGTTATCCATGAACACTTCGACGTTATTTCCAATCATGTCAGAGAATATAGCCATCATACATCTCTGAAAGGTGGCCGCGGCACCACATAACCCAAACGAAACTCTACGAAAAGCAAATGTGCCAAATGGACAAGTGAAGGTAGTCTTTTCCTGATCCTCTGGTGCAATACAAATCTGATTATACCCGGAATAACCATCCAGAAGAACAAAATACTCATGTCCCGCCAATCTGTCAAGCATTTGATCAATGAATGGAAGAGGAAAGTGATCCTTCCTTGTGGCTTTGTTTAATTTCCTATAATCCATGCACACTCTCCATCCTGTAACTGTTCGAGTAGGGATGAGCTCATTCTTTTCATTTGCGACCACAGTGATACCTCCTTTCTTAGGTACACATTGTACGGGGCTCACCCACGAGCTGTCAGAAATAGGATAAATGATGCCTGCATCTAGCCATTTCAGAATTTCTTTCTTCACCACCTCCTTCATGATCGGGTTCAGTCTTCGCTGCTGTTCCACAGTTGGCTTACTACCTTCCTCTAATAGAATTTTATGCATACAATATGAAGGACTTATCCCCTTGATGTCTGCTATGGTCCATCCTATAGCCGATTTGAATTCTCTCAAAATTCTTAAGAGCTTGTCTTCCTCACTACCTGAAAGGTCAGCTGAAATAATAACAGGTAGCGTAGATGAATCACCTAAAAAAGCATACCTCAAGTGTTCAGGTAATGGTTTGAGCTCCAAGGTAGGTGCTTCCTCTATTGATGGTTTGAGCTTCCCTTCAGCATTCTTAAGGTCAGAAGTACCAAGAGATTCAAATGGTATGTCCAGCTTTCGCTTCCAGGGAGAAGCGTTCAGATATTGTAATTGCTCGTTGCTATCTTCATCATCACTGTCAAATTCCCCCACTAAGGCCTTTTCCAATGCATCAGACATTAGCATGTGCTCGAGTTCCGAAGTAACCGCGGAATCAATCACATCCACTTTTAAGCACTCCTCATCTTCTGTAGGGAATTTCATCGCCTTGAATACGTTGAAGGTCACATCCTGATCTTGGACCCGCATAGTAAGTTCCCCTTTTTGTACATCTATCAAGGTACGGCCAGTGGCCAAGAAAGGCCTCCCCAAGATTATGGGAATCTTCTTATCTTCCTCAAAATCCAGAATAACAAAATCTGCTGGAAAGAAGAGCTTATCCACCTTGACGAGCACATCCTCAACTATGCCCCTTGGGTAAGTAATGGAACGGTCCGCCAATTGTAGCGACATGTATGTGGGTTTTGGATCAGGCAGATCCAGCTTTTTAAAGATCGACAAGGGCATCAGATTAATGCTTGCTCCCAAATCACAAAGACACTTGTCAAAAGTTAGATTGCCAATGGTGCAAGGAATGGTGAAGCTTCCTGGATCTTTCAGTTTTGGTGGTAACTTTTGTTGCAGAACAGCGCTGCATTCTTCCGTGAGAGCAACGGTTTCAAGGTCATCCAGTTTCACCTTCCTTGAAAGAATAGTCTTCATAAACTTCGCATAACTAGGCATTTGTTCCAGAGCCTCAGCGAAAGGTATATTGATGTGAAGTTTCTTGAACACCTCCAGAAACTTCCCAAACTGTCTATCCAGCTTTTGTTGCTGCAATCTCTTAGGAAAAGGTGGTGGAGGATAGAGCTGTTTCTCCCCTGTATTAGCCTCAGGCAAAGTGTGTTCAACAGTAGTCTTCCTTGGTTCCGCCGCTTTCTCCTTTTGCTTAGATTCTTCATCTCTAACTTCAGCTTCGACTTCTTTTGCCTTTTCAGCATCAGCTACTTTTCCAGACCTTAAGGTAATAGCCTTGACTTGCTCTTTAGCTTCCTTCCTGCCTGGTACTTCCGTGTCACTGGGAAGAGTGCCAGGTTGACGATTGAGCACTGCATTGGCTAATTGACCGATTTGATTTTCCAAGGTCTTGATAGAAACCGCCTGACTCTTGCACAACAGCTTAAGTTCCTCAAAATCAGCACTAGTAGGTGCAGCTGCACTTCCCTGTTGAGGATATGATTGCCTTGTAGCAAACTGCTGTGGTTGCTGGAATCCAGGTGGGTTAAACTGTTTACTCACTCCTTGCTGATATGGTGGCTGAATAGCATTCTGATTATTCCCCCAGCTGAAATTTGGATGATTTCTGTTATTAGGATGATAGGTCGCTGACACAGGCTGTTGTTGTCGCTGATAATTATTCACATACTGAACAGATTCGTTGACAAGAGAACACTGATCCGTAGCATGAGAACCTGCACAAAGCTCACAAACCATAGCTATTTGATTAACTCCATACGTAGCCAGAGAATCAACCTTTATTGATAGCGCTTGGAGCTGGGCTGCAATAGCGGTGGCTGCATCAACTTCCAGAATACCTGCTACCTTGCCTGACGTCATCTTCTGAGTTGGGTTTTGATGCTCATTTGCAGCCATCGTCTCTATAAGATTATACGCCTCAGTATAGCTTTTAGCCCATAAGGCGCCTCCAGCTGCTGCATCGAGCATGGGCCGAGATTGGGTCCCCAAACCATTATAAAAATTACCATCCAATCCGGCATTCCATGATGTGGACATTTTCTCAACATTTCCTTGTAGCGTTCCCAAGCCTCGCACATAGATTCTGTAGGTTGCTGCGCAAACTGAGTAAGAGCACTCCTCATAGCAGCAGTCTTTGCCATTGGATAAAACTTCACCAGAAACTTTTGCGCAAGATCTTGCCACGTAGTGATGGACCCAGCTGGTTCAGAATGTAACCAGTCTTTAGCCTTATCCCTCAGTGAGAATGGGAAAAGCCTCAACTTGATAGCCTCATCAGTCACGTCATTATACTTAAAAGTGCTGCAGATCTCGACAAAATTTCTTATGTGCATGTTGGGGTCTTCAGTTGCCGCTCCTCCAAAAGAAACAGAATTCTGCACCATCTGAATAGTGCCCGGCTTGATTTCAAAGGTGTTAGCTTGAATAGCCGGATGAAGGATGCTTGACTGAATGTCATCAATTTTAGGCCGAGAAAAATCCATAAGAGCTGGATCAGCTTGAACAATACGATCTCCCATGTTTACTGGTTCTTTCTGCTCAGTTCCTGAATCTGAATCCTCAAAATCTAACTTCTCCGGAATATCAAGAACTTCGTCTGTCTCCTCAGTTGTATCTAAAGTCCTCTTGCGAGCACGAGAACGAGTTTGCATAAACGCTTGCTAAAGTACCTGAAACACAACCGAAAAGAGTAAGTAACTACTACGTCCTAATCACTGAGTCCTAATGACCAATGATGGTAAGTACATAAACTAAACAAATACGCCGAGTCCCCGGCAGCGGCGCCAAAAACTTGTTAGGGCGAAAACACGCACTAATATTCACGCAAGTATACGCGTTCGCAAGTAATATAGAATACTTTCTAGTTCGTTCCCTCAGAGACTCAGACTAATTTATTGTCTAATTAAACTCACTCACCAATGTATGATTACTTCTCAATGTTAAGATAATAACACTTAAAATTGTTGATCAAATATTAACTATAATTAACTACTTAATTAACCACTTAACTCACACTTCAATTTATCAATGATAAAACACCCATGAGATCACAACTTCATTATTACTTCCTTCTATAGCCATTGTTATTACCTTTAGCATGTGACAGTGATGACATTAATCGAATAACACGAAACTGATAAAAGCCAACTTTCATTGTACTAATACCATTCTACCAAGCATCCACAATTAAGATAGAAGTTGAATAGTCATCAATTATGTTGAGTTCCTATATGTCTACAGAAATTGACAACACAACGATTTAAGCACAAGTTATTCCTTTTGATTACATAGGGTAAATAAGTCAAAGCAAGAAAACTAGAATCCAACGTTACAACGAAACAAGAATCACAAGAATATATGCTTCCTCTTCGTTGCGGTGTGCTAAATCGGTCTTCTTCCTTATCTCCTTCGCTCCTTGCGTAAAACACAATCTAAAACATAATATCCTTAATACTCTCTATGAAAACGTCTCAAATCTACCTATATAATAGTCCCATAAAACTCAGATTACATAGAAGTTGGAAGCCACACAGAAGTAGAAGTCTAAAATAATTCAGCTTTTTTCCCCGACCCTGCGCGGCCGCTCAACATTTCTGCGCGGGCGCGCAAGCTACTGCGCGGCCGCTCAGCATTTCTGCGCAGGCGCGCAGGACCCTACTGGAAAAATTCCAAGCTTGCTCCGTTTCTTCGCCGTAATCTGCCCATTCCTTTCCTCTCGCAATGGTGAACACATGCCAAGGCTTATTCTTGATGATTCCTCCCCCGAAATGCAACTAATACCCTGAAATGCATAAACACTAGAAAAACGCATCAAATACACAAAATAATTGATTTCAAGACACCAATTTAAGCCATTTTAAGACGTTCTAAGTGGTATAAAATGCCACTTATCAGCTATCATCGACTTATCTATAAGGCGTTTGACATCGTTTAGGCCCTGTAATCTGCTATTTAATGTTATCAGATTTAATTTCGAATTTTTTGTTTCTTTCAATATTTGGTTTTTATGATTAGATTATGATGAGTATGATATTTTAAGATTATATTATGTGTTTTAACATGTTATTTTGTGTTAATTGAGCATGGTGGATGGTTATGGCTTATGATCTTAGGTTAATGGTTTTGGTTTTTCAAATACGGGTTGCATGTCGTTTAATCTTGTAATTATTAAATCTTCAATGTAACTCGAGTTCTTCTTGTAAGTTCATTAGATTAGTTTTCATATTTCATTCTTGTAATGTACATGAATACATGAAGATTTGAAGATCAAGGGTAATCCTACACGGAGGCCATCCAAGGAAGCAATACAAGAAAGAAGACATGTAATAGTTAGCCTGTATTTATTTTCCACCTTAGATTGACCTAGATCTTTGTCATTAGCTTGATAAAGATCACATAGGATGAAGTCATAACCAACCACTTTTGTATATTGCACTTTACATATATATGCGCATATGATGAATGTATGTGTAGAGTAGTTTATAAAGATGCATGCTTAATTAGATTAAAGATGTATGTATTAGATACGACACCCATGCCATGCTTGCTAAACAAGATAAAATCGGTAACGATTCAAGATTCTAAAATGAACAAATGATTATGAGATTCTCGTGTTTATGAAACACAGAATAAAATACAAATTTTCTTTATTTCTGACATGGGGCGATTTTGTCAAAAGCGAGTTCTTTGAACTTGTAAGGTTGTGGGTTTTAAGCGAGACCGTTGTGACTCCCTCACTACCTGGAAATAAAACCATTGACGAATATTGATTTGAAGTATTTTATTCAAGGAAAAATTGGGAATCTCTTTATGATGGGATCATGATCGTTTTAAAATTAACAAAACCCTAAAGTTAATATTAAGTTGATCAGATGCCTTCTAATAAGTCTAATGCGTTAACCCTAGATTGATAAGGAGTGGGTTCGCCAAAGCGAGGTACTCCCATCTATCGTGGGAGATGTGTTCAAGTATATTGATACTTTTGATTATTGGGTTTGACTTAACTATGTTACCACCATAGGATTGTGAACTTGGAGGCATATAGTTTGGAGAGATTTATTAGATAAATATGAACAAATATTGTTCTACCAAGCTATCCAAGAGTTATATAGTTGATATAATTGACAAATATTGTTTACCTAAATAATCATGTTGTAGGAGAAAAGCCAAAGCTGACCTAACGCATGGTGAAATATGGATCTTGGCTCACTCGAAAGGAAATAAAAGATATTTTTTCCGAATTAATAGTTAGGGCTATTGATTTGATAAAAATAGTGGGAGATATATATTGTGAATATATATATATATGAATAATCACTTGAACATAATTTAATGATCATCTGTAGACTATGTCATTTTATGCACTTTAATATTGTAGATATCAAATGGCAAATAACACAAATAACTTCTCTAGGTAATAGTCCTTGAAAAGGACAAGCTGACATGAAATAACATCCTCGATTGATATAGGAACTTGAGGATTGTCCTCGGGTTCAAGGATGTCACTCAAACCCCTCCCTTATTTCTTCTAGCTGAGAATAAAACATGTGCAGAACAAAATGCTTACAAGAAGCAAATTAATTATGCAACTGATGTTTCATGTCTCATGCTTGTAATTATGAGTGATGATCTTTAAAAGCAACAAGAGCATAATGATGCTTATGATATGATTGAGTACCTTCAAAAGATGTTTGAAGGATAGGCTCGTCAGAAAGATTTGACAATAATATGGCACCATACATTTGCATTAATGGGAGAATCATATCTGGTTGCACCACATGTTCTAAAGGTGAGAGACATTTCGTGATATTTTGGGTTTCAAGAATGGTCTAAAGACTCAGCTTGATTTGATCAAACGATCTTTGAACAACTTTTATTCTCAGTTTGTTAAGAACAAAAAGGAATGAGATAGACATAACACTCACTGAGTTGTTAAGCATGTTTAGAACTGCTGAAAATAACACGGTAAAGGCATGAATTATGTCCATATATATGATTACATTGAATGCAAATGGGAAAGGAAAGTGGACAGGCAAGGTGAAGATTTGATCTTATTCGGTGCCAAACCAAAGTCCAATCCCAAAGGGCTTTTGAAGCCTAATAGTGGTGTTGCTAAAGGAGATGATTGTCATTTCTGTGGAAATAACTGGATGAATGGAAGTTAAATTGTCGAGCTTATTTGGAAGATCTAAAGAAGAATACTAGTAATTGTCAAGCTTCAGGTATAGGGTTATAATTGGAGCAAAAGTTGTTGCTCTAGTTGAAGGAACTCGATACCTAATTTTGCCCATAAGGCGAGATTGAGAACTTGATAAATTGTTATTACGTGCCTGCCTTGAGCGGATATATTAAGTCAATTTCTTGTCAGGACAAGAAAGGTTTTCATTTTAATTAAATAAACAATAGTTGTTTTTTTCTATTTCAATGATAAGACTTATAATGTTACACAATTAGTTAACAATTTATATGTTCTAAGTTGACTCAAATCGAACATTAGCTCTAGCATTGTAGTTAAGCCATATAATGGTAAACGCATTTCTGAGTTACATATAGATGAATACTTGGATAAGTTTGATTTTGAATCATACGGAAGATGCGAACTTTGTCTCATTGGCAAAATGACTAAAGCTTCTTTTACCTGATCAGGTGAAAGGGCCACCGAATGATTATGACTTATACATAATGATGTATGTGGTCGAATGCGTATGATGGAAAATAGGGGCTTATACTACTTCATAACATTTACTGATGATTTCAGTAGATATGGATATGTGGTTCTTATGAAGAACAAATCCGATTCTTTTGAAATGTTCAAAATACATAAGGCCGAAGCAGAAAAGAAAAGTATAAAAGTTTTACGATCAGATCATGGAGGAGAATACTTAAACCTCAATTTCAAGAGTTTCTTGAAGGAGTGTGATAGTGTATCATAACTTACTCCTTCTGGAACACCTCAATGGAATAGAGATTCTGAGAGGAGAAATCGTACCTTGTTGGACATAGTGCGATCAATGATAAGTCAAGCGGATCTTCCATTCAGTTTCTGGGGTTATGCTCTAGAAATGGCTGCATATACACTTAACCAAGTTCCGACTAAAGCGGTTCAAAATACTCCGTATGAGATATAGAGTGATAAATGTCATAGCATGTCATTTATGAAAATTTGGGGACGTGAAGCGTTTGTAAAACATTTAGCCTCTGACAAGCTTGGACCAAAATTTGATAGATGCTATTTTGTGGGATACCCAAGTGAGACTAGGGTATAGTTTTTATAATCCTACCGAGAATAAAGTGTTTGTTACTCGGGCCGCTGTATTTCTTGAGGGAGAACTACTTTCTAAGAAAATCAGTGGGAGGATTATACATCTCGATGAAGATCGAGAACCATATGATAACCTTGAACCAGAGTTGGAATAAGATCAGGATGTACATCAAAATGTTGAAAGTAATCCTATTTAGGAAACAAATGTTATTCATAGATCTAGTAGAATTCACCATGAGTCCGGGAGAACTTATGGATTTCTTTTGACTCAAGATGGTGATGCGATGCTAACGAATAATGATAAACCTATCACCTACCAAGATACTATGAACAGTTCAGACTTCGAGAGATGGCTAGAGGCCATGAAATTCGAGATGGAATCCATGTATCAAAATAAAGTATTAAATTTAGTTGATCCACTCGAAGGGGTAAAACCTATAGGGTGCAGGTGGGTTTTCAAGTAGAAAACTGACATGGATGGTAAAGTACAGACCTATAAGATGCGACTAGTGGCAAAAAGTTTCAAACAAATTCATGGTATAGACTATGATGAGACTTTTTCACCGGTTACTATAGTCAAGTCCATCAGGATTTTGTTAGCAATAGTTGCTTACTCTGACTATGAGATTTGGAAAATGGATGTCAAAACTGCTTTCTTATATGGGAGCCTTGAAGAGGATGTATATATGATACAACCTGAGGGTTTTGTCGATCCAAAGTTTACTAAGATAGCTTGTAATTGCTTCTATCTATTTTTAGATAGAAGCAAGCCTCAAGGAGAATGAATATTCATTTTGATAAAACAGTCAAAGTGTTTGGCTTTATTCAAAACGAAGATGAACCATGTGTTTGCAAGAAGGTTAGTGGGAGCCATGTGACATTCCTAGTATTATATGTAGATGATATATAACAAATAAGAAATGGCATACCTTCTCTACAGGATGTTAAGACTTGGTTGAGAAATAGTTTCTCGGTGAAAGACTTAGGCGATGCTACCTATATATTAGGGATCAAGATCTATAGAGATAGATTGAAAAGATTAATCAACCTATTCGAAGTACATACATTGATAAAGTATTACATCATTTTATGATGCAAGAGATAAAGAAGTGATATGTTTCGATGTCTCATGGGATAGTGATCTCAAAAGATAATTTTCCCCTAAATCATTAGATAATAAGGGTCGTTTGAGAAAGTTCCAAATGCGTTAGCAATTGGATCTATAATGTGTACAATGATATGTATTTATCCTGATGTTTTATATGTTTTGAGCATGACGATCAGATACCAGTCTAATCCAGGTGAGGGTCACTTGATAGTTTTCAAGAATATTCTTAAGTACTTAAAGATGACTAAAGATTTATTTTTGGTGTATGGAGAAGATAGGGAACTGGTTGTAAAGGGTTACACTGATACTAGTTTCTAAACCTAATTTTTGGACAGACAAGGATGATTACGAGTTTATGTCTGTTTTGTGTTTTGTTTAAATATAATTGATGTTAGCTTAAATAGTTCACAACAAGAACATTGATGATATTTTGGAAGTTGAATATATTGATTTTTTTTTGAAACAGCCATGGAGACTGTTTAGGCATGTCCTTAGGCAATATCGTCTTATTAATGAGATTAATGATTAAGAAGATATAAATGTAAAGTGCATATTAATGATGGTGTTGTAGACCCACTGACTAAGACTTTGTCTAGGCAGAAGTACGATGGTCATACTAGTTTCATGAGTATTAGAGACATGGGTGATTGGCTCTAGTGCAAGTAGGAGATTGTTAGTGTTTATGCCCTAGAGACAACAATATGATGTTTTAGTTTAAGACATTAGGATTATTAATGTTTATGTTCTATCGATTATTCACTTTATAATTTATTAACTCTTAATTTACTGCGATATAAATGTTAGATTAATAATATCCTTGGAATATGATATGCAATTCTATATCTCTAAGGATGTGACTTAAAAATGAGATTATGAGAATAGTATCAATATTTCTAAGGGTCCCTAGTCGAGTATTATTATTAAGGGACAATAATAATGCATTAATACTGGTGTGTTTATTGACTGATGATCATATCTCAATGATTATAGGTCTAGTGATACTAAAGTCAAAAACACAGGCAGATGTATATGTATATGGTGTTGGACAGACCCAATGTGAGATTCTACATGTCTGTTGTGTCATAAGTAATTCTCACAGTGATAATGATGTAATGGTCCTTAGACCTAAAGTCATTATATTTCGATACGAGAATTAATATACATTGATTTCATTAAAAGTTATCCTTGACCAGGTAATGATAAAAGTGGACATTGGGTACGATATGAATCGTATGAGAAATATGAATGATCTAGATGGGATTTAACCCTCCTGATTTTAAGATTGATATTATTGGCCTCTTGTGTGAGCTAGACTATGAAATGCATGGCCACGCTCAAATATTTATTTGATATGATAGTCTACTCATTGATCAAGGAAACTTGGATTAAACTATGCTGAGAATGACACATTACATGCCTCTAGTTTAATCTATAATATTTGGTTAAAGGGATTATATTACATTGTACATTATTCACGAAAGGTTTAATCGATCACCAATTCAATTATTATTACTTGGGTAGCAATGATGTATTACTAGATGCCACTCATTGTTTCGATTTTAAATTAGATTTAAAATTTGTTGCCAATGTAATAATAAACTATAGGGTCACACACAAAGAATGCTTGAAGGATTAATTAATTTAAATTGGATTTAAATTAAATTAAATTATTTGAATTATTTATAATATTAATTAAGTTTGACTTAATTAATTAGATAAATAATGATATTCAAATTTAGTAATATTAATTATGAAATTTATTTGTTAAATAATTAAGTGAGACTTAATTATAATACAAATAGGAATATTGAATTAATAATAACTCATAATTAGTTAAGAGTTATAATTTGTTTTTCTATTCTCTATATAATATCTCTTGTGTGGCTGATTTTTAGTGTGCAAGACTTTTACTAAACCCTAGCCACCAAGAGAGAAGATGGAGAGAGCAAGAAGAAACGAGTTTGCGCTAGTACACATCAAATCCTTGAGTTCAAGCATTCATGTGGATACCGATAGAGCATAGATCGCGAGAGCGGGATGCGTGGTGATTGAACAAGCTTTGGATCTCCATTAGTCAACCAATTGGTAAAGCTTCTTAAGGTAAACAATCTGATCTACAAATTAAATATATGTTTTTCGCATGGATCCTGCGGTGGGTTACGAAAATTTTGATGTTTTTTACATTTTTAATTACTGTTTCCGTTACGTTTATGTGCTCGAAACCCAACACAAAAAACATTCGGGCATGCCGAAACAGTATATGAACTACAGGAGTAAGGATTTGTATCTCACAAAAATTTCCTCATTGATTCTAAGATTTAGTTCTTTATTTTTTTATTGAAGGACACATAACAACCTTTAGATTGATATGTTTTTCGCCTAAGCCTCCTTTCCTTTTAACTCACTCTTCCTCCTTGCGTTTGTTTTGGTGTGTCATTTATCATAATAGATTCCAACCACCCGTGCAAAATCTCCAAAACTTGGAAGAAGAAAAAGTTATAGTGGTGTAAGAAACTTCTTAGAAGATGGATCAGGTCTTAGCCATCGTGTCAGCAAAGAATATGACGCTTCAACCAAGATAATGAAGGTGAACTATGAGAATGGTAATGGTTCTACAAAGAAACCAATTCGGAAATCCTTGCCTAATCTTCACCCACGGATGTCCATTTCCGCTAAAACCGAAGAAAAGTCTGGTAAGTTGAAACAGAGAGAAACAATAGTAGATGGTGAAGATATGAAAACAACCACAAATAAAAATCAAAAAAGTAAAACCCAATCTGTAAACCCTCCTAAAATTGTGGATTTAAACCTTGAGAAGAAATCTACCTGGGATGATGAGTTACTTGTGAATTCAGCCAAACTTTCCGTGCAAGAAACTGAAGTAATTATGAATTTGGGTGATCCAGATGTTCCACTTCCCAACCTTGCTTTAGGAGGTTAATAACCTTATTTTGATCATTTAAAAACTTGTCCTTAGTAGGTCCCATATATTTATGGTTTATTTATTTTGTGCATTGATAAGTGGATTTTATATCCAATTGGAATGCTTTATTACAAGCTTAAATTGGTGTTTTGGACTCAAGTTGTTGGTATTTTGATGTGTTTTTGTGTTATTGCATTTCAGGTATCAGTTAAATGAAGAAAAGAGCTTTTAAAGGAAATATGATGAAAAGTGATCAGAATTGGAAGCCAAGGCCATTGTCAAGTTGTAGAGAATCTCAATAGCTTCGCGTGGGCAGTTGAATCGCCTAATTCTGACGAGTAGAACTCAAGTTATGGTCAAAACAAGATTCATCAGAATATTTTTCCAGTCAGTAGCTGAGCGGCCGCTCAGCTCTCAGAGAGCTGAGCGGCCGCTCAGGGCGCGGCTGGTCGCTGATTTCGCTGAAAAAGCCTTTTTTGAGTAGAATTTGACGATATTAAGGGTCCAGGTCCACTAGGGGCGTATATATACTTAAAAAAAAGGGTTTTCATCATCCGGGAAGATTGGGATACCAAGGAGAAGACCTAGAAGCACAGAACAACTCCGAAAAAGAAGATCTTGTTTTCAACTTGTGATTCTTTGAATTAGTTGTAACTTTGGATGCTCGTTTTCGTTCTTGTTGAACCTAGATCTCGTTTATTCGTACTTTGATTATTATTTAGTTTATTAAGACCTTGTTTATACCATGCTATCATTGGAACCCATGGTGACGATGAGTTCGATTATGGGCTAATCGTTGTCATGGGATTCTAGCGGATTTACTTATGGATTTCAATAGTTAATTGTTTCGATATCTTGGTGTGTGGTGATTGATTGATATCCTAGTATGGTTGTGCTTATTCGTCTTATGTGCGTAGCTAACATATAAGATAGCGTGTTAATCTCTATTGAAGTGACAGTGAATATAGAGGTTTAGAACTTGCCATGCTAGCATAGGTTCATGTATGTGTATGCATGATTCGTAGGTAACTCTAACCGTTTTACTTGCCCTATATAATCAAGATAGATAACTTGTGCTTAAACCGTTATGTTGTAAAATTCTATAGACATATAGGGTCTCAATATAATTGGTGCCTATTCAGCTTGTATCTCTTTTGTGGATGTCTGGTAGAATGGTACTCGTGCAACGAAAGTTGGCGTTTATCAGTTTCGTGTTATCTGATTAGTGTCCTCACCATCACATGCTAAGGTTAAGAACGAGAAGGTTATTGAACGAAGTATTTAATGAAGTTAGGATCCCATGTTTGTCATATATAGTAATTCAACTTCAATTCTCTTAGTTAATGTTATTTAGTATAATCTCTTAGTTTAATAAAAACCCAATTTTTTATTTGTCTTAGCATTGAGCGATAACCATACATTGTTGCATAGGTGCATAAATTGAACTTAACCTAAACCAGTCTCTGTGGGAACGAATCTGATTTATATCTTATACTACTTGCGAACGCGTATACTTGCGTGAATATTAGCGTGTTTTCGCCCTAACAAGTTTTTGGCGCCGCTGCCGGGGACTCGGTGTTAATTTTTACTATGTGTTTGTCATCAGTGGTCGTTAAAGTTCACTGACTCGGATTCTTTTACTTTCACGGTTTATTTGTTTGTGTTTCAGGTACTCATTATAATGGGAGATCCAGCAGCACGAACGAAAGCCTTGATGGATTTTTCTCAACCCAAGATCAATGACATTCAATCTAGCATTGTCCGGCCAGCTATCACAGCTAATACCTTTGAGATCAAGCCTGGCATAATTCAATGGGTACAGACTTCAGTCCAGTTTGGGGGTTCTCCAATGGAAGATCCCAATACACACATTAGGGATTTCATTGAAATATGCGACACCTTCAAGTTCAACGGTGTTTCTGAAGATGCTGTGAAGCTGAGACTGTTCCCATCCTCTCTGAAGGACAAGGCTAAGAGCTGGTTACACTCTCTACCAGCTGGTTCGATTACTACTTGGGAAGATCTTGCTCAGAATTTTCTTACTAAATTCTTCCCTATGGCGAAGACAGCTGCAATGAGGAACGCTATTACTCAATTTGTGAAACGGGAGAATCGCTATGTGAAGCTTGGGAGTGCTACAAGGAGATGCTTAGGAAGTGTCCTCATCATGGAATTCCTGATTGGATGATCATCACTTCTTTTTACAATGGGTTGGGAGCACAGTCCAGACCCATGCTCGATGCAGCATCAGGCGGAGCATTATGGGCAAAGAGCTATAAGGAAGCTTATGATCTAATTGAACTGATGGCTGCTAATGAATATCAGTATCCAACCCAGAGATATCCACAGGGCAAGGTAGCAGGAGTTCTTGAAGTGGATACAGCTACGGCTATCACTGCTCAACTAAAGGCGTTGTCTATGAAGATCGATTATCTGGCTAACTATGGTGTTAGGCAGATAATTAGTGTTTGTGAGCTGTGTGCAGGTCCGCATACGAAAGAACAATGCGCTATATCTAGCGACTCAGCTCAGTTTGTGAGCAACTTTCAGAGATCTCAGCAACCAGTTCCAGACACTTATCATCCTGACAACTAGAATCATCCTAACTTTAGCTGGAGCAACAATCAGAATGCGATGCAACAGCCATTCCAGCAGTTTGCAAATAAGCTATTTAACCCTCCTGGTTTTCAGCAACAATTTACACCAAGACAACAACTCCAACTTCAACAACAAACTAATGATGCAGGTCTATCTTCGAATGAAAAATATGAATTGGAGGAGTTGAGGCTTATGTACAAAAACCAGGCTCTTATATGCCAAAGCCAGGCTGTTTCTATCCAGAATCTGGAGAACCAAATAGGGCAAATTGCTAATGCCTTATTGAATCGACCACCAGGAACGCTTCCTAGTGATACAGAAACAAATCCAGGCAAGAGGGAAGTTGAAGAACAGGTGAACGCCATCACCTTAAGGTCTGGAAAGGTCGTAAGCCCCCAAGTTCAGCAAGACGAAGAGCCAGAAAAATCTCAAGATTCAGAAAATGCAGTTGTGGCTGAAGAAGATGTGCAGAAGGAAGTAGAGGTGGAACCAAGGAAGGCTACTGTGGAACACACTCCTCCTGAGGGTAATACAGGGGAGAAACAGATTTATCCTCCACCTCCTTTTCCTAAAAGGCTGCAGAAGAAAAAGTTGGAATCTGGAGGTGTTCAAGAAACTTCATATCAACATACCTTTCGCTGAAGCTCTTGAACAGATGCCTAGCTATGCGAGGTTTATGAAAGGTATTCTCTCTCGGAAAGTGAAGCTCGATGACTTAGAGACCGTTGCTCTAATGGAGGAATGCAGTGCTGTGTTGCAACAGAAGTTGCCTCCGAAGCTTAAAGATCCTGGAAGCTTCACTATTCCTTGCACCATCGGAAACTTGTCGTTCGACAAGTGTTTATGTGATTTAGGAGCTAGCATCAATCTGATGCCCTTATCTATCTTCAAGAAGCTTGGTCTGCCTGAGCCGAAACCAACATACATGTCATTGCAACTAGCTGACCGTTCCATCGCTTATCCACGAGGTATAGTGGAGGATGTCTTGGTCAAGGTGGATAAACTCTTCTTCCCTGCTGACTTTGTAATTCTTGATTTCGAGGAAGATAAGAAGATTCCCATTATCTTGGGAAGACCATTCTTGGCTACAGGCCGAACTATGATCGATGTGCAAAAAGGAGAGCTTACGATGAAGGTTCATGATCAGAAGGTCACTTTCAATGTGTTCAAGGAAATAAAATTACCCACAGCTAAAGAGGAGTGCTTTAAAGTAGAGCAAATTCAGGTTTTGAATGAACCTCTGTGGAAGAGGAAGTTGGATGTGCCATTCGATTCTCTTGGGTTAGCAGAGCTGAAAATTTCTCAGGATCGTCTCGAGTTGTCTATTGAAGATGCTCCTACACTTGAGCTCAACCCACTACCAAATCACTTGAGTTATTCATTCTTAGGTGCACCCCCTGACAAGGGGTTGGGATATATCTTTGATGATGTAGAGGGTAGCCGAACGGATCCTCCAGTGCCTATAGAGGGTTCTTCTCATGTGCAGCAGGTAGTTGATAGGACTGGTGTTGGTGACGAGCAGTACAAGCGAGTAATTAGGCGTATGGAGGCCATGCACGACATTCACCGTCATTTTGCTGAAGATTTGACACACGCTTTCGGTACTATTTTCTGAGACACTAGTGGCGAGGTTGATTGGCCACCTGATCCTCCACCCGATGAGGGTGAATCTCTCGCTAATTAGGTATGCCTGAAATCCTTATTATTACCTTCAATGAGGACATTGAAAATTTTAAGTTTGGGGGTGATAATGTAAGGATTAGTAGTGTGTGTCCATATAGATTCATATAGATTTATGTTGCATGTTTAGTTGTAGTTCATTCATATTTTTGCATGATTGTTCAATGAGGACATATTTGTTTGTTTTTATGTAATTTCATATAGTTGCATTTGCATGCATATTTAGCATGATCCCTTAAGATGAACTATGATATTGTATAAGTTGATGTTGATTTGAGTGTGGTGATGAGGAATAGAGGGATGTTTAAGTCTTAATGAATTGATTTGCATGCCAGAAATAAATATTTTCACAAAGTCTTATAGGGTTGCTTTTGATCTAGATCATGATCATACTTGTTTATTGTTGAGATTTAATCACTTGGTTATATTTAGAATTTGTGATATTCTCGTAGTGACGTAAACACACTGATTTTTTTTATCTGAAGAAAAACTTGGATTTCATTGCTAGTTGTTGTAAGGCTAGGTGTCAAATGGCTAGTAGCCGGCTCATATTTTTATGAGTAGTCTAGGGTTGAATCAGATGGAGCGAAATGCACTCATTCAGAAATTGTTGAAAAAAAAGGAAAAAAAAAAGAAAAAAGAGAAAAAAAAAAGAAAGAAAAAAAAGTATGTGTTTATGTACAATTGATCAAGAGTAAGCTCTTTAATACTCGAGTTATTAAGTTCTAGGGGACTTTGTGCCTAGTGACCTAAGGCTTTTATAGTCTGGGATCCGCTAACCTAACGCTCGCTACATAGGTATTATAGTATAAGTCTTTTGGTACCTCATTCATTGCACGATCAAATAAGCATCTTTGCTATGTGTTCAATAATAGTGTGAATCCTTGTATAACTCTAGTCGAAAGGAGGTGTTGTGAGTCATAATGCGTTTATTGTCTATTCTGTTTATAAACTTTTGATTGTTTCAATGATAGATAAGTTAGGGTTATTGATCTAGTATCGAGAGTATATCTGTTAAGCATCCACACACGCACGTTTCTGGTTTGTGAGTTGGTTTATGGGATTTATTCAAACTCTGTTTCAAGTTATTGCATTCTTAGAGGCATTGGCTTATTCATTTGGTTATGGTTATTCTGAGGGGATCGATTGCATTGTCATTTAGTTGCATTCACGTAGTTGCATTCATGCATTAGGTTTATTTTGTAGTTTTGAGTCTATTTATGCTTGAGGACAAGCATCGATTCAAGTTTGGGGGTGTGATAAGTGGATTTTATATCCACTTGGAATGCTTTATTACAAGCTTAAATTGGTGTTTTGGACTCAAGTTGTTGGTATTTTGATGTGTTTTTGTGTTATTGCATTTCAGGTATCAGTTAAATGAAGAAAAGAGCTTTTAAAGGAAATATTATGAAAAGTGATCAGAATTGGAAGCCAAGGCCATTGTCAAGTTGTAGAGAATCTCAATAGCTTCGCGTGGGCAGTTGAATCGCCTAATTCTGACGAGTAGAACTCAAGTTATGGTCAAAACAAGATTCATCAGAATATTTTTCCAGTCAGTAGCTGAGCGCCCGCTCAGAGAGCTGAGCGCCCGCTCAGGAGAGCTGAGCGCCCGCTCAGGAGAGCTGAGCGGCCGCTCAGGGCGCGGCTGGTCGCTGATTTCGCTGAAAAAGCCTTTTTTGAGTAGAATTTGACGATTTTAAGGGTCCAGGTCCACTAGGGGCGTATATATACTTAAAAAAAAAGGGTTTTCATCATCCGGGAAGATTGGGATACCAAGGAGAAGACCTAGAAGCACAGAACAACTCCGAAAAAGAAGATCTTGTTTTCAACTTGTGATTCTTTGAATTAGTTGTAACTTTGGATGCTCGTTTTCGTTCTTGTTGAACCTAGATCTCGTTTATTCGTACTTTGATTATTATTTAGTTTATTAAGACCTTGTTTATACCATGCTATCATTGGAACCCATGGTGACGATGAGTTCGATTATGGGCTAATCATTGTCATGGGATTCTAGCGGATTTACTTATGGATTTCAATAGTTAATTATTTCGATATCTTGGTGTGTGGTGATTGATTGATATCCTAGTATGGTTGTGCTTATTCGTCTTATGTGCGTAGCTAACATATAAGATAACGTGTTAATCTCTATTAAAGCGACAGTGAATATAGAGGTTTAGAACTTGCCATGCTAGCATAGGTTCATGTATGTGTATGCATGATTCGTAGGTAACTCTAACCGTTTTACTTGCCCTATGTAATCAAGATAGATAACTTGTGCTTAAACCGTTATGTTGTCAAATTCTATAGACATATAGGGTCTCAATATAATTGGTGCCTATTCAGCTTCTATCTCTTTTGTGGATGTCTGGTAGAATGGTACTCGTGCAACGAAAATTGGCGTTTATCAGTTTCGTGTTATCTGATTAGTGTCCTCACCATCACATGCTAAGGTTAAGAACGAGAAGGTTATTGAACGAAGTATTTAATGAAGTTAGGATCCCATATTTGTCATATATAGTAATTCAACTTCAATTCTCTTAGTTAATGTTATTTAGTATAATCTCTTAGTTTAATAAAACCCCAATTTGTTATTTGTCTTAGCATTGAGCGATAACCATACATTGTTGCATAGGTGCATAAATTGAACTTAACCTAAACCAGTCTCTGTGGGAACGAATCTGATTTATATCTTATACTACTTGCGAACGCGTATACTTGCGTGAATATTAGCGTGTTTTTGCCCTAACATGCATATATAGTTCTTGTTTATTTCAAAACCTGTGTATAAATTTGAGCTGCGACAACTATACTCTATAATATGTTACTATTGCTTGATGTCTAAACACAGTGGATTAAACATATGTATACTCCCCTGTGGCGTCTCGCTTATTGTTGTGGTGTCTATCCATTTCTATTCTTCTATTCCTCTGATTGTAATTTTTTTGATCCGCATACTCGGTTTCTTTTTTTTTCTTCTTCTGTTTTTGTCTCTTTCTAGTTTGATTTTTTTATTCTTTAGGCTTCTCAGTTTAGTTAAAATATCTGTCAAGTGCTTCAGTACAGGATCTAGTTTATAGTCGAACCAGATGTCATCGGTTAAATTGATTCCTTGTTCACTTATATGTGTCTAGAAGTGGTTGCAGACTAGGTTCCATCAGTTGGAATCAGGAAGTTCCCGCCATGTTTAACCAGTTTGAGCCCCTATGTAGCTTAGCAATGAAGATGAGAAGCCTATGAAGACTAGAAGCCCTCTAAAGTAGATAAAATTCCTCACTTATTGTAGATATGCTATAAATATAATTTATGTATAATGTATTCCAGCTTTGCATATCAGTACATATATACTTGTTGCTTGATGCATAAAATTTGTATGGTGTATACTTTTATGCTTGATGTAGAGAAACCGCATAGTATAGTTAAGTAGATTGGAAAGAATTCACCAAAATAATTTAAATGTATCGGAATAATTTAAACAAAGTTTTTCGGAGAATGAACTCCAGGATGATAAAGTCAAAATAAATATGATAAAAATAATACTCCTGGAGTCAAAATAAATATGATAAAAATGAACTATGAGATGGTAAAGTCAAAATAAATATGATAAAGATATTTTATGAATATGAAATCTGAATAAACACACTAAAAAATCTTTATTCTTGCCCAATTCTTTTTTCTTAAGACACGATAATTCAATCTATATCTTTCATATTTTTCGAGCTCATGGAAAAATGATGACAATCAAACTTTTCCCAATTTACAACCAATATTACAATGTATTTATTTTGAAGAAGTAGTTCCGTCATGAGTATATCATTTCATAAAAATTCTCCCAAATTTACAATTTCACTGTTAGACAACTATATAAACCAAAAGACCCATTAAACATTGTTAAAATTCATATGCAACTCTTAATTTCATTCTGCATGTTAAGATATTAGAGGATACTAATTGACTTAATAGCTACGGGAATGGAAAATATCTCTGAACCACAACCTGCTACAAACTGTATGGCCTTGTCAACAATCTTTGAGGTTCCCTCAAACAACACGGATGCTTGATGAAAAGGGCCAATCTTGAAATATCATTCATGATTTTTATTAACAAAATTATTATTTTATAACCAAAAGAAATATATCTTTGTCAATAAATATCATGGATAATTCATTCAATATTTGTCGTAACATATTCAAACAGCGCAAATATAACACTATTTTTCCTCACTAGATCCAACCACCAACTTCATTCATCAAATAGATAATCGACATCATAACAAAATCATTAAAAAAACGGATACAAATCAGTAAAAATTAAAAAGAATCACCAGACTTTCATGAAAGACATCAATGCTATTAAGCAACAGATTAAAAAATTGTACATATCATAGCACTGATTTATGTGTGCGATAGAGAGTGAATGAGAGGGCGACAGAGAGGCGGCGGGGCTGGGGTGGTGACACCGGGCCTAGTACAACAGCGGCATCAGATCTGAATTTGAAGTGTATGTATATATATATATATTTATAAGAGAGAGAGTTAGCGGAGATGGGCGGTGGCGGAGCAAAGGTAACGGCGGAGATAAGGCGGCAGTGTGGGACGAGGAAGGGGGGAAGACAGCAGCATGGGATGATGAAGGGGGAGAGAGAGAGCTTGTGGTATTCCGGTGACGGTAGGGGTCCGCGGTCGGTGATGGTCGCTGGAAGCATCGAGGAAGGAGATGTCCTGGGTGGGCTGAAATATAAAGAATAAAAATTTAAAATATAGATTGTATGTTGTGATTTAAATTAGGAAAAGGATATGAGTGGCTAAGATTATATCTCAGTTCTCACATCAATGGGGGTTCTCATTTGAGCAACACCCTATATATATACTAGTCTATAACATGTACGATGCACGTATTGCTTTTAACACTCGAATAATTTTTAATAATATATTTTATCTTAAAATTATTAATATATTAATATAATTTTTCAATAGTTAAAAAAATAAATTGAAGAACATTATAAGTTATAATAATATAGGTTTTGTGATAAATTGAGACTTGACTGAAAATAAATAAATAATATATAATAATATATAATATGTTATTCACGGGACTCGAACCTTGAACTTGTAGAAATTGTTAAAAATAAAGAATATAAAATTTTAAATATAAAACGCTTTTGACAGGATTCGAGCTCTGAATCTATGAGAGCAGTTTAAAGATTAATATAGTTTTTTTATTATTATATCCAATGATTCACATCTATCTATCTTTAGATTTGACGGTTGTTATTTACCGTACCGTACCGAACAGCCGACCAACTACCAAATAGAGGGTGCTTTGCTTATAATATTGTGTATATATATATTTATATATTTCATAATTATTATTTGAACTGAAATCTTTTAATTTTTCTTATTCTTCTCTTTAACAATTTTTGCTCCTCACTCATTTAATATTAACAAATACACATGTTAGGTGTTGCACTTAATAAAACAGAAACCTTATCAAGACTATCCATTTTAGTTGATACCATTTTTTCATGATGTGGTATGTAAGGACGCAGTTTAACACCAATGTAAACTAACATGATCTAATTCGTAAGTTTTTAATATTTCAAATATGCAAACAACAATATTTGAAAAAGCGAATGGTGCATTAATCAGTATAGACGATGGAGTAAAATAAGAATATATATTGGAGGTCCACTAATTAGACACAATGTAATCTTTAGCCAGTGGATGCATGTGCATACAAATATGTATAAAGTACTGATTTATTCAGAATTATTTTGTGCATTAATATTTTGGAAATTTGATCGAGATTATTTTATGTGTTAAAAATATGATTGATGAGTCATAACAATACTTAATGTCACTACAAGTTTGTATTGTACTTATATACACGAAAAAAACTTATTTTATTATCTTCATGTGAATTTGAACTTACTTGTACCATATAAATATAATACTTAAAGTTTGACATTGCTATATACAATTTATTTATTAAGAGGTATTAGTAGTTATAATTCACATGCATGCTTAATATATTTATATTTATTTTGTTTATATATTTTTTAATATTTAATACTTAAATTTTTATAGTAGACCTAAATATTAGTATTATTGTGATATACTGTATATGTCAGTAAATCGTGTGTTGAAATATCATTAATAGGGTGTGACGGAAATAACTGAAATTGATGATAAGAAAAAATATTTTTGTAATAATAAATTATAGTAATCTAAATTTATTTCCATGTATTTACACAATAAGAGAAAATAACTTATACACCCGGTTTTGGGTATAACTTGACCCAATATATATTCTATCATTTTGTTGTCCTCGAATACTCACCTGAGGCGCTAACCACGATAACGTGTATTTACTTTAATGTTAATATACGTAAACATATGTACTCATCTCTCCCCTCAACCTCATTCCCTTTTTTTTTGTCATAGCCGGTTCTAACGACCTCTCTCCAGGTAGTTAATGGCAAAAAGGTCAATCAACTCAACCTCAACTTGCAAGTGTGTCATCTAACTCAAAAAGTTTGCAGTCAAATCACTAAACTAATTAAAAAATTTCTATCGGGCTACTTCCGTTAAAAACGTTAATAATTAAATGAAAAAATGATGTGTAATGCTAATATGGCCCATCAAGAGCTAAAAAATTATTCAACATAGAATCGGTTTGCAAATGGGTCATTCAGCTCAAAAAACTTGCAATCAAGTCATTAAATTACTTGTTTATATTATATTTTTAATTAATTTACTTGATTGGATTATGGGATAATTTTATTAATTAATTATTATAATAATGATATAAATAATTAACATATAAATTTTATTGATAATAATTTACGACAGTGAAATTGTTAAGACAATTAAGATCATATACATGAATTTGATGATTTTTTACTGTATCAAGTAAAAATTACATTTGAGAAAAAATAAGCAAAACTTACATTATTTTGTGGGTGGAATTTAATTTGTAGGTTATCTACTAGGAAATAATTATTTATTTTTTTATTTAAATAAAAGATAAACTATGATAATTTTTTATTTTTTTGATTTTAATAAAATTTGAGTTAATTATTAATAAATGAATAATAAAGACAATTATTTTATATATAAACTATGGTTTATTTCTAACTTCGTTAATGGTTATGAAATGTATTTTTTAATGCTGAACGACTAAATTGTAAGTTTTTCGAGTTCGATAACCTATCCGCAAGTTAGGCATGAGTTTAATGATTTTTCCACTATTTACTTTTTTAGTTCACAAAACATTTCTTACGTAGCAAGTGACGTGGAGCTGATAAAAAATATTTAATGGACTTCCGTTAAAGTCAAACTCAACTTAACGGACGTGCAATTTTTTTAAATTTTAGTGACCGGATCGCAATGTTTAATTGGTTGAATTGCTCATTTGAAAGTTTTTTTTAGTTTGATGATCCACTTGTAAGTTGAACGTCAGTTGAGTAAAGAAATTACCATTTAACCCATATACGCAAATATATGTTCTCGTCTCTCCCCTCAATCTCATTCCCTTCTTTTTTTTGTCATAGACTCCTCTAACGACCTCTTTCCAGGCAGTTCTTTCTCTCTAACTTCTCTTTCTTATCCATATTTTCACTTATACTTGGTAACTTATTCTTACGAGTTATTGAATGAACTTAATCAATTCAAATCTCAATTAGCACCATTAATTGTTGACCATATTCAGTTGGTGTTATATTCTTTTTACCCCCGCTCTCGTACTTATAGCTTTATTGGATAATTTGAAGACTTAAATAGTAATATGAACAAATTTATTGGAATGGATATGAGTTTCACTGCCATATCTTATGTACATGGTTACGCCCTCCTAGAGTAAGCACTCTACATTTCATGTGTACGCAGTTACCTCTAATGTATCAAAATTAAACGAGATCATCTTTAGCATATGATTGTGCGTAGTTCTCGCTCAATAGCCAAAATAAAAATGAATAAATACGTTGTTGATTATCACATATGAGATTTTATTTACGTGACATAAAAATACACTAACACATATGATGTATTTAGTTGACACAACACTTAGTTTGCCGTGTTTACTCGGTATTTTGGTCATCTCCATGTAGCTCTTTCTCTCTTCTCTTTCTTGTCCATATTTACACATATAGTTGGTAAGTTATAGTTAAGAGTTATTGAATGAAATGATTCAATATAAACCTCAATTAGCACCATTAATTCACCATCATCTTCAGTTGGTTTTATATTTTTTTACCTTGCTTTCGTAGTCATATATTTTTTGGATAATTTGAAGACTTAAATGGTAAATATATATAAATTTATTTGAATAAATACGAGTTTCGTTGTCATATCTTACGTACATGGTTACCCCTCATGGAATACGCACTCTGCATTTCATATGTACGCCGTTACTTCTAATGTATCGAAATTATACGAGATCAGGTGTAGCGTACGTATATAATACATTATTGATGTTCGCATATGAGAGTTGATTTGATATATAGATTACTCAAGTGTTTAAAAGTGTATCTTCTGTTGTCCCAAGTCATGGGTTCAATCCTCGCTCACCCGAGAATTTCTTAGAATAGATACTCATTTGCTAGGCTATAAGCCATATTTATCAAAAAAAAAATAGTGTGACACAAAAATACGCTAATAGGTGTGGCATATTTAGTGGATATAAAACATAGTTTGCCGTGATTTCTCGATATTTTGTTCATCTTCATCCCAGATTCAGCAATTTCGATCGCTCTTTTCCTATTTTAGTAATACACAGACATCACCCATAAAATAACATGATTTTATAATTTAGTTTCTCACCTATAACTATTGTATATTGCTATTGTTATTATTATTATTATTATTATTATTATTAAGCATTGTTATTACAAATATAGATATAAACCCACTACTCAAACATAAATTAATTCAATTTAAGTCCTTTTTTTTGAAATTTGTGTGGAATTTATATTATAAATTATAATATTTATTTTTACTTATAATATATGATTCACTTGTTTATATTATTAATTTGATAGATTATAATGTATGAATTATAGTTTTCAAAATTTAAACTTAGTTAAAAAATAAGTATAATTTTATTTTATACCAAAAAAATCAATCATTAACCAAAATTTTATTATGTATGCACATATATGTATGTATAATGTATGTATACATGTATGTATATATGTATGTATATATGTATATATGTAAATATGTATGTATGTATGTATGTGTTAGGAATATGTTGTAGGCTTGATGATAACTTACCAAAAAATTCTAAGTAGATAAACTAAATGAGTTTGTAACCATTAACGGATAACCATAGTTCTCTATCCGTTAATGGAGTAGCTTATAGTCAAATAAGTTTGTAGCACATTTCTGTAAACAACAAACTGCTTAGATGTTTAGAAGTTGTAGTGAATTTGAAGTCATATTGACTACTAGCAAGATATACAAAATTGGCTGGCCAATTATAAATGGAATATGCCTTGTAATTTTGTATAAATGAAAGAGGATCAACTGCTAAGGAATTCATCATCAACAGATAAACTTAAAGCTTTAATGGATGACTCAAGACACCTTCAACTTATAAGCTAATCAACTGGTATTTTTTAATGCTTAAATGGATATTCATATGCATGCATCAACGGATGTCACTATCACAGCATCAACGGATAACTAAACATAGTGTCAACGAATGATGGTGAAGCTTCAACGAATAACCAATTTAAATAGAAGTTGATAGTGACTTGAAAATCACATGCGTTGATTGTATACAAAAGAAATGTGGCAGCCTGGATTCAGGTTTTAGAAGAAAATGAAGCATTTCTATTTTCATGCAAAACAGGGATGTTTAAAAATGCAGTATCCAACTGGATTGCATTGCATAGAGAAATGAAGAAATATTTGATTGGACCTAGATATTAGGTTTTATATTTTGTCTTATTATACATGTAACTTGGTGATATATAAACCAAGTGTAGCAAGTATTTCAATTAAGAATTTTAAGCAACTATTAACAGACTCTTTGTAAGCTGTATCTTTGAGCACTATCAGTTTTAAGTTGTTATACTTGTAAGTAGTTGTGTGCATTCTTGCATCACACAGATCTTCTTAATATATATCTCTGGTGGAAATATCAATCCACCATAAAGTTTTTAAACCCTTGTTTATTTACTTTGTGTTCTTGAATACTATTATTGTTTATCCGCACTCAACCATATTGAAACATAGTTATATACATTTTAGTAAGAATTTTTCAAAGATTCAAAAAGGAACTAGAATTCCATTCAACCCCCCTTTCTGTAATTATGTAGTTACATTGTTAGGGTATAACACTATGTATATGTGTATCTATAAATGCATGTATTGATTCATAATCACTGTATAATAATGATAATAAGTTACAGATTATTATGCATGTTAAATATGCAATAATTAATAGACTTTCATAAATGAATGATGAGATATTATAAATATTATATGATATTAATGTAAGGGTTTATCATCAAAATTATTTATACTAAATTTTTGTATATAAAATAAATATATATTTATAATCAAATATATTATAATAAGTTTTATAACCAAATATATAATAATTAGTTAGATATAAATATGCATATTAATGACAAGTTAATTGAGGAAATAATTTATATAACATAATAATGAGCTATATATAAATATAAGTATTAATAGATGAGTATAGATTCTTGAAATAAATATTTTATGGATATTAATTAATGGTTCAAATGAATATAAATTAGAGTATTTATGATTAAAATTTCTCAATGAACCCCTGCGTTGTGATACTCCCTCTATTTTTTAATATTGGACGCTTTGACTTTTGACACACATCTTTAGGTACTTTGACCGTATCGCTAAAACTAAATTTTTTTTAAGAAAAATACAGAATCTAAATTTGAATTCTCAAAAAGTAATTTTAAAAAATTTTAAGTTTAGTTATAAGGTAAAAGAACCTAAAGATGTGTGCCAAAAGTTAAAACATCAAATATTAAAAAGAGAGGAAATATTATATATAACTAGCTTTATAGTCCGTGCAATACACGGGCATTCTCTAAATTGCACAAATTATTGTTGTTTTAGCTCAAGTTGTTGATTATATATCATGTTATCGTCGGTAAATGGATGATATATTTGTTTGTGTATATAAGGAGTATTTTTTTTGGGTGTGGTGGTATTGGTGAATTTTTCGACATTTGACATTAAGTTGAATCACATTTGTAGTGGTATTGTTGTCCACTGTTGAGGGCGATCCATTAGGGTTACCTTTTAATATATATTTTTATTCTTGATCTAAATAACTTGTCCCCGTCCCTCGTTCAATATTAACAAATACTATGTACATGTTAGGCACCTCCTGGTTGCACTTAAAAAGATACTTTACCGAGATTATCCATTTTAGTCGATACCATTTATTTACACTTTGGCACGTAAGGACATAGCTTAACACCAATATAAACCAACATGTTTATATGTTTTATAAATATTATAGACTAATGCTTATAGTATCCTTTTTAATATCTAATTCGTAATTTTTAAATATTTAAAAGATGTAAGCAGCATAATTTGAGAAAAATGGTGTATATTCGGTATAAGCGATAAAGTAAAATAAATATATATCTTGGAGGTCCTCTTATTACACACAATGTAATATTTAGCCAGCGCTATGCATGTGCATACTCTAAACATATATAAAGTATTGATTTGTTCATAATTATTTTATGTATTTATATGTTAAATATGATCAAAACTTTTTTATTTGTGTTATGCCCAAAATTTGGTATAAAGGATATTTGGATCAGAATCAGGTCAATTGAGATCATTAGGGAAAAAAAGACCTAAATTTAGGTAAATTAGGTCTTTCCCTCTTTCCAGAAAACAAAAGGGTGTGCCCTCATAAAGCACAAACCAAGGCCGCCCTAAATATTAGGACGCGCCCTAAATAATAAAGGGTGGCGCCAGAAGACATGACATATGAGGCGCACCCTCACTTCAACTTGAAGAAGTTCTGAAGCTGGTAATTAAGGGCACTCTAACTTATAGAAAGGTTATGGTGCGCCCTTTAGCATTGCTTGGTCAAAAAAGAACTTCAGATAGACTCCCTGGATAGAATCTTGGGATGCATGGAGACTTTAAGTGAATGATGGATGTTTATTGCTAACATATTTTCTACAGGTACTCTATTAAAGAACTCCTTCCTGTAATGCAACCACAAGAAGGTGGTGATTGGGGTCATAGACCTTTAAAGGTATGCCTGGACGGAAGGCTTCATTTGGTAGTCAATGAGTGTCCTAATTGGGGATGTGAGGTAAACTCCGGTGTGTACTTTGGGAGCTCTGTCTCTGTAGTCAATGGGTGTCCTTGTTGGGAGGCTTCGGAGTATCCTGCACTTTACACCAAAAAACTTGGGATCACTTGTCCTATAATCTGGTAGGGGCTCCTTATTCGAGGGATAAAATGCATCTGATATTTGGGGTAAACCATGGCTATACCTGCATCCACGAACTAGAGAAACAACTGGTAGCGGAGGGTTATTCTCAGCCGAGGAGATGCCTTATCTGCGAAGTCTCGAAGCCGCGGACGAGTCTTGGGCCTTTGTGGTTAGGCCTCATTGGCGAACATTCCTAAATCTAGTATAAGACAGTTTCCAGTAGGTTTTCTATTGGCATGGGCCTCGGGATGATAAATCTAAACCCATTAGATTTCTTGTTCCCCAAGAATTACGTTGACTTGATTCCCTATAAATAGGGATACGTAGGAAAATTGCAAGGGGTCAGAAGCTGAGAGCGCAAAGGATCCACCACTAACCCTAAGCAATCTTAGCCACTATTAAACATAACCACCACACTATGTTCAATTTTTTTACGAAGAACCACCGTCATAGAATTTTTTTCAGCCACAAACCTTGAATTTTGTTGCTATCAAATTTCTCTGTCAACAATATGCTTGTCTATTAAAAATTTGACTATAAGTTATACAGCACTTAATGTCACTATATTTTTGTATTATACTTAAATGCATGAGAGTTCCTTATTTTATTATATTTGTGTGATTTAAACTTATTTGTACGATATAAATAAAGTATGAATGGTTATTATACATATGTATACCAAATACATGAGAGTTCCTTATTTTATATGTGATCCAAATAATAGTATTAATGTGATATATGGTGTATGCCAGCAAATTGTGTGAAGAAATATCATTGTTAGGTAGAGACGAAAATCATTGATATTGGTGACAAGCAAAGATATTAATAATAATAAACTCTAATATTTTAAATGTAGTGCCATTTATTTATAATATAAGAGAAAATAACTGAATACCCAGTTTTGGGTATCCCTAGACCCAGTATACAGTTGTTAGTTTATTGGCCCTGAATAAACACTTGTTGCGCTAACCATGATAGCACATTTATTTTATGTTAATAAATGCATAAATATATGCTCATCTCTCCATCAACCTCATCTCATTTTTCTATTTTCGTCATATCCTCCACTAATGTCGACATCTCTCCAGGTATTTCCCTCTCTCTTCTATTTCTTGTCTATATTGGAACTTACACTTTGTAACCTACCGTTACGAGTCATTGAATAAACTGAGTTGTTAGAAGAAATTGATGACATCAGTATATAAACTATCAGAGTTTATTATCAGTATTAGATATCAGGATTTACTGAAGGTGACATCATCAGTACTTGTCTATCAGTATTTGATGATCAACATCTGATGATCAGGACTTAGTCACATTAGTAGATATCAAAGAAGGAAAGAGATTTCAGAATTCAAGGCGGTGAAGGAATTTACTTACTGAAGCAATCATACATGGATATGTATTAGGTTTCCTTATTCAAACAGAATATGATTCCTTATTGATTGTGTAACTGTGCACTATATAAGCACATATTAGGTTTACACTATATGTGTTACGAATTGGTATATCTCTCAGATAACCTAGCAGCTCTCAAGGATAATTGTTCATCCTTTACGAGAGTACTTTTGTAATAATTTTTATCTGATTAATATAAAAACTATTGATTCTGTTAAGCTTTATCGAATTATTTGCATAAACTTTATTCACCCCCCTCCACAGTTGTATTACGGATCTAACAATTGGCATCAGAGCTTGTTGTTGATATACAAACAGTTTAAGATCTGAAAATTAATCTTTAATGGCAGAAAAAGAACCACAACAACATAATCCACCACTACCACCCCAGCCACATTACGAATTAACAATAATATGAGTAGGTATGAGGCTATCAAGGTTCCAATCCTAAAGATAGATGAATATCCAATCTGGAAGGTTAAGATGACCATGTGCTTGGAAGCTACAGATCCAAAATATCTAAGCAGGATTTATGATGGTCCTCATAGGCCAATGAAGTTGGCAGTAGCAGTTGCTGGTCAAGAAGAAAAGATGGTTGATAAACCAAAGAAGGACTATACTGCAGAGGATCTATCATCATCATGAAAGATGCAAAAGTAAGATATATTCTGCATAGCAGTCTTGATAGTGTTATGTCTAATAGGGTTATTGGATGTAAAATAGCAAAGGAAATTTGGGATGCCTTAGAAGTAAAGTGTCAAGGGACTTTCACGTCGCATCAATAAGGGATAACTATGAACTTGAGAAAATATCTCTAGATGAGATCTATTGCATGTTGAAGACTCACGAACTAGAGATGGAGTAAAGGAGCAAGAGAAAAAGAACAAAGTCACGACCAGTTGCACTTAAAGTTAAAGAGAATCCAAAGGAGAAAGCTAGGAGAAAAGGTTAATCGAAAGGAAAAGATATGATTGCAAAGTCTGATATTGAGTCATCAGACTCTGATGATGATTCAGACACTGAAAATGAATCAGATACTGATAGTGATCATGACAACAATGAAGACATTGAAAAAATGGCTGCTCTATTGGTTAAAAGCTTCAAAAAGATGGTCAACAAGAAATTCAAGGAAGGAAAAAGGGTTCTAGTTCCTCAAACTCCGATAAGAGGAATGACAAAAGAAATATTGATTAGAAGGAATCAAAGACTATAAAGTTTGACAAGTCAAAGGAAAGGTGCTATAACTGTGATAGAATTGGACACTTTGCAGCTAACTCCAGAAAACCAAAGACTGAGAAGAAACAAGCCTTGATCACAAAGAAGAAAAACTAGGATGATTCATTAGATTCAGATGATGGTGTTAACTATGCCTTCATGGAAAATACTGAATATGAGGCTGACACTGCTAAATTAAAGGTACCTCAAACCACACTTGCTTTTGATACTAATGATATATGTGAATTAAAATTGTTTCTTAAATCTCTTCATGTTAGTTATAGATATCAAACTTTAGAGAATGAAAGAATTAAGAGTGAAAACTCTGAGTTAAAGAAAAGGAATGATCACCTAAAAATTGAGTTACTTTCCATGCTAGAAATTTAAAAAGAAAGAGATAATGTTGTTTATGGTAAAGAAAAACTGTTAGAAAAGCAGGCATATCATGGAAAAGGAGTTAGCTAAAGAAAAAGAGGTTATTAAGCTTTGGAATAACTTAGGAAAAAAACTCAGGAAATGTTAGAGAATGGCAGTTGGGGATCAGGATTAGGATATGTCAATAGATCTAATTCTGATAAGAAATTGAGAAGGTTAAACCAATAAATACTGATCATAAGGTAATAGTGAACAAGGTTCAGCTAAAGCCTATTAAGTTTAATTCAAGTGCTGATATTGTTAAGTCAATTCATGAGGTAGGTTCAACCTCAGCACCTAAATCAAACTTAAATACTGATAAGAGTGAACAAGTTCAAACACGATCAGTAAATATTGTTTTAATGAATCAGAAATAGCTTAAGCAAAAGCTGAAGGAATTGCACATGAAAGACAAGGAAAAAAAGCCTAGGAAAAACAGAAATGATAAAGTAGGTGTTAATGAAAATGATACTTATAAAACTATTTCCGATGCGCCCAGAAAGACATGCTTGAACTGTGGCAGTACTAATCATCTTGCTAATTCTTGCAGGAAGAATAAAGAGACAAATAATGTTCCTCCCAAATCAGAGTTTAGGAATGAAACAGTTAGATATAAACCACAGAGTCCTTATTTTCATTGTGGTAGCATGTGCACTCTATTTATACATGTAAAGAGTATCACAGATTATATTATGACTATTATAAACTAAAACCCTCTTTAAATAAAGCAAAAATTGTTTTTGCATGTGTAAATACTGATAGTAAAAATGTGAACATAAACTCTAATATGAAGTCTTCAGCTGCATATGTTAACAAACTTAAAAAGGCCAAAGGATCCAAGCAAGTATGGATCCTTAAAAATAATAACGGATTTAAAAACTGATTGCAGGGTAACAGGAGAAATTCTCTAGTCTTGGATAGTGGATACCCAGGACACATGACCGGTTATAAGTCCCTGCTATCAGAATTTAAGGAGAAGGCTTGCCCAAGTATTTCTTATAGAAATGGAAACTTAGGAAAAATCTTGGGATATGACAAAATCAAACTTGGGAATGTCATCATTGAAAATGTAGCTCTGGTTGCAGGACTCAAGCATAATTTGATCGGTGTGAGTCAGATTTGTGACAAAGGTTACCATATGAATTTTTATGAGGAATATTGTGAAATTGTCAGTAAGTCTAATGGCAAGATTGCAATGACTGGTGTAAGGCAAGGTAACTTATATGAAGCCAAGGTCTCCATAAATACTGATGGATCAGAAGTTTGTCTACTTAGTAGAGCATCTGTGGAAGACAGCCGGAACTAGTATTAAAGAATTTCTCATCTCAATTTCAAAAATATCAATGAGCTTATGAAGAAAGATCTTGTAAGAGGATTAATAAGTGGAATTTATATCCACTTGGAACACTTCATATTGGCTTAAGTTGGTGTTTTGGACTAAAGTATTTGGTATTTTTGATTGTTTTGTGTTGAGTCATTTCAGGGCACTAGTCGGAGGTAGAAATGAGCTTTCAAATGATTTTATGTTGATAAGAGATCAGGGAATGGAGTTGCGGAAGTTTGCGAGAAGATAAGAGCACAAAACAAGAAACTACAGAGTTTTCTACAGAAAGCAGGCGCACCTGCGCCTGAAGGACCGCGCCTGAAGGACCGCGCCCGTGACAGTTAATCCAGTAAGACATCGCGCTCATGCTAGGTAGAGCGCGCCCGCGCCATACACTTACTGCAGAATCCTGATTTGGGTCTGATTGGGTGATTTGAAGAGTCCAGGTCAACCGGGGGCTTATATATAATAAAAAGAAGATGTTTTTAATAACAAGGAAGCCAGAGAGAACATTAAGAAGACCAAGAGCACATAAGATGGCTAAAGAGAAAAAGAATTAGTTCATTCTTTTGTATTCTTCGATTTAGGCGATACTTTTGGATGCTTATTTTGTTCTTGTTCTAAACCCTAGTACTTTATATATTCTTGCGTAGTATTCTGAACTTATTTAGTATCATGTTTTTATTGGAATCCATGGTGACGATGTGTTCGATCATGAACTAATCATTGTCATGGGGTTCTAGCGGATTTATTTATGGATTTCAATAGTTGATTGTTTGAAATCTTTAGTGTGTGGTGATTTATGATTTCCTAATTTGGTTGTGCTTATTCGTCTTAGATGCATAGCTAACATCTAAGATTGTTTGTTAATCTCTATTATAGCGAAAGTGGATATGGAGGTTTAGAACTTGCCATGCTAGCATAGGTTTATGTATGTTTGTCATGCATGATTCGTGGAGTAATTTTAACCATCTTACCTGACCTATGTAATCATAATAGATAACTTGTTCTTATACCGTTATATTTTTAAATTCTATAGACATATAGGGTCTAAGCATAATTGGTGTCTATTTGGCTTCTATCTTGATTGTGGATGCTCAGTATTAGGGTATTCGTATATCGAAAGATAGCGTATACTAATTTCGTATATAAGTAATCAGTTTTATTCTCTTAGTTAATGCATGCCAGTATAATCACTTTAAGTAGTTAATCAACTCAAATTTGTTACTTGTCTTAGCTGTGAATGATAATCATAAATTGTTGCATAAGTGCATAATCTAAACTTAACCTAAACCAGTCTCTGTGGGAATGAACTTGACTTAAATCTTATACTACTTGTGATCGCGTACGCTTGCTGTGTTTTATTATGAACAACTTTTTGGCGCCGCTACCAGGTACTCGGTGTTAATTTTAAGTTTATGTGCTTGACATTAGTGGTCATTAAAGTTCACTAACTCGGATTACTTTACTTACTACAGTTAATTTGTTGTGTTTAAGGTACTCTAGGGAGCGTGTATACAAACACGTTCTCAGTCTTGTAAGGAAACAATTGAAGAA
Organism: Apium graveolens; assembly: GCF_009905375.1. Taxonomy (NCBI): domain Eukaryota; kingdom Viridiplantae; phylum Streptophyta; class Magnoliopsida; order Apiales; family Apiaceae; genus Apium; species Apium graveolens. The sequence goes on from NC_133650.1 coordinate 186,124,915, forward strand.
GATAAGGAAGTTGAAGAATTGGAAGAAGAAGTTCTTGAAGAAGTTAAAGAAGTCGAAGAAGAAGTGATCATTATAATGGAGAACTAGCAACAACAACGAAAGCGTTGATGGATTATATTCAACCAAAGATCAATGACATTCAATCTAGCATTGTCAGGCCAGATATCGCAGCTAATACCTTTGAGATCAAGCCTGACATAATTCAAATGGTGCAGAATTCAGTCCAGTATGGGGGGTGCTCCAACAGAAGATTCCAATATGCACATTAGGAATTTCATCGAGATCTGCGACACCTTCAAGTTCAATAATGTTTCTGAAGATGTTGTGAAACTGAGACTTTTTCCATTCTCTTTGAGGGATAAAGCTAAGAGCTACACTCTCTACCAGCTGGTTCAATTGCGACTTGGGAGGATCTTGCTCAGAAATTCCTTACTAAATTCTTCCCTATGGAAAAGACAACTGTAATCAGGTATGCTCTTACTTAATTCACGCAACAATCGGGTGAATCTTTATGTGAAGCCTTGTAGCGCTACAAGGAGATGCTTAGGAAGTGTCCTCATCATGGAATGCCTGACTGGATGGTGATAAATTTCTTTAATAATAGTTTAGGAACACAGTCAAGACCTATGCTCGATGCAGCATCATGTGGAGCTTTATGGGCTAAGAGCTATGAGGAAGCTTATGAGCTAATTGAGATGATATCCGCTAATAAATATCAGAATCCAACTTAGAGACTACCACAAGGCAAGGTAGCAGGAATTCTGGAGGTGGATACAGCTACGGCTATCGCTTCTCAGCTAAAAGTGTTGACTATGAAGGTCAATTCTCTGACCAACTGTAACACCCCCAAATCCAGGGTCGGGGATCCGGGTTGTCACGAGTTCCATTTCCCTTAATAACACCCAATCTTATTAAACAATCAACTACTCTGTACTGTGACCCCACAATACACACACACACCACAAGTTATAGTCTCAGAGATGAATACCCAAAAATAACACAAGTCCTTATATTTCACAATTATAAATTGTTACACCTTAAAAGGGTTCTGAATAAATTTACATTTCTTTGCCATTAATACAATTCATATAGATACATAAGTCTGGTACATCAGAAGTTGAAAGTCTAGCCTATTGGTAATTTCTACCTCAGCTACAGCGGCATCAACGCTTCCAGAAAACTGCGGAACGTTTCCTAACCGCTTGCGAATTGGAAGCTTGGTCCTGTTCATCTTTTCTATCTGTTGTTGTGTGATGAAAGAAGAAAGCAAGGGTGAGCAACAAGCCCACCAAAATAATATGTATAATGATTAACAATATATGAGCATTCTCATAGTACTCATGAAAGTCTTGGTCAAAAAGAAGTGAACCAAGTTTGTTATCTTAACGCGACCAAGTCGCAAAATATTCAGTATATATATACATATATACTTTTCACAATCTTTGAAATCCTCTAACATGTATAATATACACAGAGTTCCAGTTTACAACTGTATAAAAATATCGTTGCAAGGTGATCTCATATATCTAACCTTGTCTCAACGTTTTTCTGAAAATCTTTGACATGCACAAGATAATCATTTACTAGATATAAGTTTAAAAGATGAAGTTACAAGATACTACAATATACTTATATCTTTTCCGAATACTACTTGAACTACCACCATTCAAGTTATAATTAGTTCATCACATATATGAAGCTACAAGGCATAACTTGTATAGAATCAATCTTTGAAATATCATTCAAAAGAAATGAAGTTACGAGATACTTCATTCAATGGAAACACCATTTTGAAAACTCGACCCTGCCAACACTCAACAATCGCCCAGCCGTAGCCTTTCTATCGAAGTGCTCTGGGTAGTGTTGCAGAAATATCCAACTGGATGATGAACTCATTACAGGAGTTTATCGCGCCAGGAAGACCACTTACGATGATCAGTCGCAGTAGTACAAACCCACCATTTTCTACATGTAGAGGAGAACCTATCGGATTTACTTGTCAACCGAACACTGGACTCCTAAGGAATGGACCGTCTTAGCGGAACTTCCAGGCCATTTGGGCCAATATAATTAGGCTGGGCCGGCGCCACTCGACCACTTACGCCACTTCTAGTTCAGATGAAATCCATGACTCTGAAACGTAAAGCTCGTCCCCACTTTCCCCAAGTAGAAACTTGTTGATACGGCTCCGCCAAGAAGTCGTATCTAGTTGGAAAGGAAAACTCACCGATATTTCCCAGGCGATGCCTGTTAATGGATTAACTTGTTCCAAGAATTTTACTTCCCGAGTACTGGGTAAGTAATCAAAAACTCTTTTATCAAAATAGCAACCTTGTTGCGAATATAAAATACACCACAGAGCCGGATTCCTCAGGTTTTGAGCGAGTATTTAAATCCCCTTTGCAAGGAGGATCTTAAATATAAAATGAGTTTTGGGATCCGCTCTAACTTTTAAAATCATTTTGAAGACTCGCAAAACATTTTTAAGAATGTTTGGAGTAATGCTGATTTAATAAATAAATCAGTCCCAATATATTAGAAAATATCTGAATATTATTATTTAAATAATATTCCCATAAAGAATAATCTTTATAAAAATAATTGAAGTAGAAGTTGTAAAACTTATACTTGAAATGAATCTTAAATAACCAAAGATGTACTTATACGAAAGTAATATCTTTATTTGAATAATCAAAAGTAAGTTTGATTATCGACACATTATTCTTTAATAAAAATAAAGAATATTATTTAGTGAATAATCGGAGTCATAAGTCCTCGAAGGAATATTCAAAATAATATTCATTAATAAAATAAACGGAGTCATAAGCCCTCGAATGAATATTCAAAATAATATTCAATAATAATTAAACGGGGTCATAAGCCCTCGAATGAATATTCAAAATAATATTCAATAATAAAATAAAGTTATCAAATAAACCTTATTCGATTCATAGTTTTGAAAACTATTCATATATATATAAATATATATATATTATACTCGGGAGCCTCGACTCCCGGTTTTAGAAAAAGTTCACCTTTGGGTCCCCTATACTGAGGGTATATGCCAATTACCGCTTATCTCTAGTATAGGTATTATCAACTGAATCAACAGATATATGTGTCAAGAATACGAAACAGGCATGCATATATACCATATCACATGCTACAATATATCGCAAGAATTTGCTAATAACAATCATGCATCTATCACAAGATAATGCATATACAAAAGTATACATCACCACAACAGTATAACGGGTAGAAAACTTGCCTGAGTACTCCCGGATAGACTTAAGCTTAGAGTGGGCCCGATAACCTATGAACAACAACATAAGTCGGAATTAAACCCCGATCGCTTAAGAAACTAAACTTTAACCATTTAGAGTCCTAACGTTCGCTTTCGCGTTTAACGATTCACTTAAGTCGCTCGAGTACCCTCGGCTCACCATTTTTAATAAATTTACCATTAAGAATTTTAAAGTGATTATTTCGCGAGTACCTTACCAACTGCCTAATCCACTTTACATAAATGTTTCATACCCCAATTAGTCATTTAAGGTCCTTAACCAAGGTTTCAAAGTAAGGCGAGGGGTAATGATTCGTTCGCGAAACGTCGTTACTTAAAACAGCCATTTCTCCTAAACCGTACATCGGATTCAAGCGTACCACATATCAAAAAGAAGCTCGTAACATGAACTATCTAAACATGGCAATGGTCAAAACCTAACAGTGAGTTCAAGGGTTCTGATGTTAAGAACAAAAACAGTCTACGGTAAATCGGGCATTACGACGGCTATGTTTACGCGATTTCCCAAAATTTTACCAAACCAATTCAACATCACCAATCAATCCCAATACAACCATATGACAATATCACTCATCAACCACTTTAAACCATTTAAACCAAGCCCAAATCATACCATGAATCATCAAGAACAACTAGTGCTACTCTTAACTTCCAAAATCAACAAAAACACTTAACAACTAAGATCTCAACATGACAAAGCAACTACTACACTTAATCTATCATTCCATCATCATAATCATTTATACAAAACAACTTAATGCTAAGATAATTTAGAGTTATACCTTCCTTGAAGCTTTTAATCAATGAAAGATCCTTGGAATGCCCATGGAAGCCTTGATCTATGCTTAAGCTATCTTGAACTTTCATAAAAATCAAGAAAACCAAAGTTATTTCTTGAAGGTTACTATTCACCATCTTCTTCCTTGATTTATTGGAAGAGATTGTGAAGGAATTAGAAGCTTAAACTCATGGGATATCTATATATATGTATAAGGAACCTTTGATAATTACCTCATGATTTAACAAAGCTTGGATCTTGGTTTTGGATTTTTCTTTCCTTTGAAAATGAAAAAAAAAGTCGAGAGCTTGATGAAGAAATAAGATAGCTTTTTGTTTTTTGGTGAAAATGAAATGTTTTTTGGCTTGGTTGGTTGTTTTTTGATTTGTTTTGTTTTCTTACCTTTTACCATGGTAACTTTTGTGTGGTTCTAAATCAACCAACAACAAACTTGCTTTGGTCATGCTTATGTCACCATGTGATGTCACCCTCCGACCTTTGTCCTCTTCTCATTGGTTTGATGACATCATCCCCACTAATCTCTTTGATTAGCTTCTAATTACTTGGCTAATGACCGCTGATCTGTTATACGGTTCGCTTAACTTTCGTTTTCGTTTATAGTTTGAGGGATCATACCCGGGATCTTTATACTTGGGTTCCCTTAACCTTTCTCAATACAATATATTCCTTTTATGATCCTCTCTTACAATCCTTGAATTTAAATCCTTTTTATCCTGTTACCTTATACTCAATTCTTTCGATATCTGGTGGATTTTCGGGAAAAATCAAAGTGATCGAATTTGGATTCTGACGATCTTTACATACACTTATGTCCCATATAAAGTACTAATAAGATCTCAGAATAACAATAGAAGAACCCCTACATAGTGTGGCATGAAAAGTTTTCTTATTGAGCAAAATCACTATTCATAAGGGTTTCAAAAATTCCAAAATTTGGGGTTATTACACCTACTATGGTGTTCATCAGATAACTAGTGTTTGTGACCTTTGTGCAGGTTCGCATGCGACGGAGCAATGTGATATATCTAGTAAATCAGCTCAGTTTGTGAGCAACTTTCAGAGGTCGCAGCAACCTGTTCCTGCTACTTATCATCCTAACAACCACAACCATCCTAACCTCATCTGGAGCAATAATCAGGGTGGTATGCAATAGCCACAACAGCCATACCAACAGTTTGGAAACAAGCATATCGATCCTCCTGGTTTTCAACAATAGTTTGCATCAAGGCAGCAATTTCAGCCACAGGGGATGCAACATCAATCTCACGGAGGTGTTGGTCCATCCTCGAATGAAAAAATCTGAATTAGAGGAGTTGTGGCTTATGTGCAAAAGCCAAGCGGTTTCGATCAAGACTCCGGAGAATCAAATAGGGCAAATTGCTAACGCCTTATTGAACCGACCACAAGGAACACTTCCGAGTGATACGGAAACTAATCCAGGCAAGAGGGAAGTCAAAGAATAGCTTAAGGCAATCACCTTGAGGTCTGGAAAGGTCGCTAACCCTGAAAATCATCAAAACAAAGAAGCTGAAAATTTTCTCCAAAAAGGCAGCGCGCCCGCGCCCATAAGGAGCGCGCCCGCGCCCATAAGGAGCGCGCCCTCTCAAATTCCAGAAATTGAAAATTTTGATAATTCAGCTGAGAAAAATGATGGCGAAGCGGAACCGAAGAAGAATGATGCTGACTACACTACTCCTAAGAATAATACAGGGGATAAACAAGTCTATCCACCACCTCCATATACTAAAAGACTTCAGAAGCAGAAGTTCGACAAGCAATTTCCTAAGTTTCTTGAGGTTTTCAAGAAGTTTCACATTAACATACCTTTCACGGAAGCTCTAGAACATATGCCGAGCTATGCTAAGTTCATGAAGGGTATTCTTTCTCGAAAGCTTAAACTTGAGGAGTTGGAAACCGTTGCTCTAACGGAAGAGTGAGGTGTTGTAACAGAAACACCTCCTAAACTTAAAGATCCAGGAAGCTTCACAATATCATGTACTATTGGAAACTTATCTTTTGACAAGTGCTTGTGTGACTTGGGAGCTAGCATCAATCTGATGCCCTTGTCCATTATCAAGAAACTTGGTCTTCCTGATCCAAAATCGGTAAACATGCCCTTGCAACTGGCTGACCGTTCCATCACTTATCCGCGAGGAGTAGTGGAGGATGTCTTAGTTAAGGTAGATAAACTCATCTTCCTTGCTAATTTTGTCATTCTAGACTTCGAGGAAGATAAGAAGATTTCCATTATCTTGGGGAGACCATTCTTAGCTACAGGCGAAACTCTGATCGATGTATAGAAGGGTGAGCTTACTATGAGGTTTCAGGGTCAGGATGTAACTTTCAATGTCTTCAAGACAATGAAATTCCCTACTGATGAAGAGAAGTGCTTTAAAATAGAGTTGGTAGACTCTGTTGTGACTCTGTTATATCCACTTGGAATGCTTTATATCGGCTTAAGTTGGTGTTTTGGACTCAAGTATTTGGTATTTTTTATGTGTTTTCTGTTGAGTCATTTCAGAGCACTAGTCGGAGGTGGAAATGAGCTTTCAAATAATTTTATGTTAATAAGAGATCAGGGAATGGAGTTGCGGAAGTTTGCGAGAAGATAAGAGCACAAGTCAACCGGGGGCTTATATATAATGAAAAGAAGACATTTTAAATAACAAGGAAGCTAGGGAGAACATTACGAAGACCTAGAGCACATGAGATGGCTCATGAGAAGAAGAATTAGTTCATTTTTTTGTATTCTTCTATTTAGGTGATACTTTTGGATGCTTGTTTTGTTCTTGTTCTAAACCCTAGTACTTTATATATTCTTGCGTAGTATTATGAACTTATTTAGTATCATGTTTTCATTAGAACCCATGGTGACGATGCATTTGATCATGAACTAATCGTTGTCATGGGGTTCTAGAGGATTTATATATGGATTTTAATAGTTGATTATTTTAAATCTTTAGTATGTGGTGATTTATGATTTCCTAATTTGGTTGTGCTTATTCGTCTTTGATGCGTAGCTAACATCTAAGATTGTTTGTTAATCTCTATTGAAGCGAAAGTGAATATAGAGGTTTAGAACTTGCCATGCTAGCATAGGTTTATGTATGTTTGTCATGCATGATTCGTGGAGTAATTTTAACCATCTTACCTGTCCAATATAATCACAATAGATAACTTGTTCTTTTACCGTTATATTTTCAAATTCTATAGACATATAGGGTCTAAGCATAATTAGTGTCTATTTGGCTTCTATCTTGATTGTGGATGCTCAGTAGTAGGGTATACTTATATCGAAAGATAGCGTATACTAATTTCGTGTTATTTGATTAGTTATCATCATCATCGCATACTAAGATTAAAGGCATAAACTATGAATGAAGTATTTAATGAAGTTAGAATCCCATATTTTATCTTATATAAGTAATCAGTTTTATTATCTTAGTTAATTCATGCTAGTATAATCACTTTAATAGTTAATGAACTAAAATTTGTTACTTATCTTAGCTGTGAACGATAATCATACATTGTTGCATAAGTGTATAATATAAAGTTAACCTAAACCAGTCTCTGTGAGAACGAACTTTACTTAAATCTTATACTACTTGTGATCGCGTACGCTTGCGTGTATTTTGCGTGTGTTTTATTGCGAACAAGGATTACCCAATGCAGTATTTACTCGTGATGGCTTGTATGACTCATGTCAAAAAGCCAAGCAAATGAAAACATCTTTCAATAGTAAGACTGAGTTCTCTATTCTTGAACCATATCATTTACTTCACATTGATCTCTTTGGTCCAGTTAATGTAATTTCAATTTCCAAGAAGAGGTATGCACTTGTAATTGTTGATGATTATACAAGATATAGATGGGTGTATTTTTTGCACACCAAGGATGAATCGTCATTCATTCTTCTTGATCATGTGAGAGAGCTGAAAAAAGGATCAACATACAAAGTGAAGATCACTAGAAGTGATAATGGAACTGAATTCAAGAAGAGTTCTATGGAAGAGTTCTGCAAATTCAAGGGGTAAAAATAGAATTTTCTTCCCCTGGAACTCCACAACATAATGGAGTTGTTGAAAGAAAGAATAGAACTCTCATAGAAGCTGCAAGAACCATGCTAGAGGAAGCAAGATTACCTACCTACTTCTGGGATGAGGCTGTACAAGCTGCTTGCTTCACACAAAATGCAACATTGATCAATAAGCATGGAAAAACACCATTTGAGATGGTTAAGGGAAAAATCCCAAATTTGAAGTACTTTCACATTTTTGGTTGCAAGTGTTTTGTTCTCAAAACCCATCCAGACGAGCTTACAAAATTTGATCTAAAAGTTGATGAAGGCATTTTTGTTAGCTATCCATTGTCAACAAAATCTTTCAGAGTGTATAATCTGAGAACAAGGACAGTCATGAAATCTATACATGTATCTTTTGATGACAAGAAAATCACAGGTCTAGAAGATGCTGATGACCATGATGAGTTGAGATTTGAAAATTAAGTACCATATGTTGAACAGTTAAATCCTGATATACTGACAAATCCTGATATAGTAAATCCTGATATCGTAAGTCCTTATATCACTCTAAACTCTGATGATCCACATGACAGTGGAAATTCTACAAATACTGAAGCACATGTTGAGGGGTAGCAACATGATTCACATCAAGAGTCTTTTTCAAGTGATTTAACTAAGGGAACATCAGTAAATAATTCATCAGACTTTGATTCCTCAAATACTGATGGATCAAATACTGATAGCACTGCAAATACTGATTTAGGGGGAGCAGCAGGAAATGATAGTCGTACAAGTCAAAGGGACACTAGAGAGTTCATGGATCAAGGTGAGGTTCTGCTTCAAGGAGTCAACTCCCATCTGCAAGAAAATGGTCTAAGTTACACACACCTGTCTTGATCATTAGAAATCCTGATAGTGGTGTAAGAACCAGAAAAGCCACTTGTTGTGTAAGACATGCATGTACCTTAACAAGACTAAGACAATTTGTCAACCCTAAGTAAGTTGTATTGTTATCTAAATTTGTATTTTGTACTTGTAACACTTAAAGTCTATAAAAATGTCAAAGGAGCAAACTGGAGTCTTTTCTATAAACAGTGTCAAGCCTAAGAATTTTATCTGGAAGAAGATCAAGAAGATCATGCCTCAAAAGAATTATGAAGAAGCTTGGAGTTGAATAAATATGTTTTAGGAAAAATATTCTAAGTCAAGATCTCTACAAGTCCCAAATTTAGTGTTATAGAGAAGTCATTCGAGAACTCAAAATGACTTATCGAGAAGTCAGGAGAGGCACTAGAGAACTCACAGAGATATCGACAAGCCAAATTGAAGACATGGAGATTGGAGATATCGACAAGTCATTTCTTTACTAGAGAACTCAGAGTTATTGACAAGTCAATATTCATTAGAGAACTCTAAGTTATCGATAAGTCAAATTCCACTAGAGAACTCAGAGATATCGATAAGTCAAAATTCACTAGAGAACTCAGAGATATCGATAAGTCAAAATTCACTAGAGAACTCTGAGATATCGACAAGTCAAAAAGCCACTAGAGAACTCAGAGTTATCAATAAGTCAAAGTGAAGATATGAAGACTAGAGATCTCTACAAGCTAAATTCTCTTATAGAGAACTCAGAGACCTCAATAAGTCAAATTCAATATAAAGTATTAGAGATCTCGATAAGCCAATATACTTATCGAGATGTCAAGTTCTCTATAAACCAAATGGAGATCTCAAGGTAAAATCTCAAAGTACAAAATTGCAGATCAGTTCAATATTCAAGATTAACAATCAACAAACAATCCAAACAGCTGGATTGACAAGTCTACAAAAAGCAGCTTGAAGGATGTGCAAGATTAATGGTGAAGATTAACTGATAAAGGAAGATCAAGATAATCACAGGATGCTAAAGATATGCTAAGCCAGAAATAGAAGATATACTTTTCTATAATTGGAAATGACAAGTGACTGTTTACAAAAGCTAATACCATGTCTTATTGTACACTGTGTAAACCAGTAGTAACTGAATTATAGAGTTAACACTGGTCCTTTAGTCAGTTGTAACAATTTAGATAGAAAATCTTGTAACACTCTCAAGAAGAAGCTAAGCTCTTTATCATCAAAGAGCCTAGAAATTCTGTAGCAAAATATTCCTAATTTTAATATAAAATTAAGTGAGTTTTGAAGATTTGTGTTCTTTATTTTTTGCAAGCTTAATTTCTGCATGAACACATTTTGACTACAAGATTTAATTTACTTTGTTCAACCATAAAAGAATCAAGAAAAGCTCAAAAACAGAAAAACACATTCACCCCCCGTGTATGTTATTCATTTTCTTACAAGTGGTATCAGAGTAAAATCTGAAAGTAAACAGATTCAAGATCTTGGAAGAATGAATACACAGAAAATCAGTAGCATTAAAATTCCTACCTTTGACAAAGCTAACTACACTCTTTGGAAAAAGAAAATGTTGCTGTTTGTTACTAAAAATGGGCCCTTCACTCCTATGGTTAGAATTGAAAAATCAACAGATGTTGATATGGTCATTCCAGCTCATTATGCTCTGAAAGACCCTTCTGAGTATACTGAGCCTGAAAAGGAGAAAGTTTCCCTGGATAGTGGCTTGCAATTGATATTGATTGAGTTACTTGACAGTGTGATGTACAACAACATTGTCAACTCTGACACTGCCAAGCAAATATAGGAAAAGATTGAAATACTCTGTGAGGGTACTAAAGAAGTTAGATCTAATCGGAGAAGGATACTGATTTCATAATATGAGGGCTTCATGGCTAAGTCAAAGGAAAGTATAACAGATGTGTTTAAAAGGTTGAATAAGCTGATAAATGACTTACAGCTCCATGAAAAATACTATGAAGCTGAAGAAGTGAACTTAAAGTTCTTGCTTACTCTCCCTGATCATTTGGAACAGAAAATCTCAACAATCAGGGAAGGGAGAGATCTGAGCAGAATAACACTAGAAGTTCTATATGGAATTCTCAAAACATATGAACTAGAAATGATTCAAAGGAAATCATTGAGATCTGGTCAGGGACATGTTGTAGATGGCTCAAGTTCCTTAATTGTCAATGAAATCCAAACACCTATTGATGAGCCAAGATCTCAAACTCCAGTGGCCTCAACTAGTGAGCAAAGAACAAATGATTCACAGGAATAAGTCATTCTGGAATTAGAAGTAGATGTGTTCTACACTCTTGATGAATTGGATGAGATAGAACAGTCAATGGCTTATTTGTCTAGAAAATTCTCTAACATTAGAGTAAAGAAGCCAAGATTTTTTAAGGGTAAAGGACAATATTTCAACAAAGGCAGCAGCAGGAAAGGAAAAGGGAAGTACAATTCTGATAGCAAGAATGGTTACAAAACTGGATATGTTGATAGATCTAAAATAAGGTGCTACAACTGTGATGAGTTGGGCCATTTTTCTACAGAATGTAGGAAACCCAAGAAAGCAAAGAAGGATAAAGCTTATCTTGAATTAGAAGCAAAGTATGAAGCTCTTCTGAAGAAACAGCAAAGAAAAGCTTATATTGCAGAGGGTAAAAGTTGGGATAACTCTGAAAATGATGAAGATGAAGAATTTGGAAATTATGCACTCATGGCCTTGGAGCAAGGAGAATCATCCTCATCTAAATACAGGTACCAACTCTTACTACCATTGATTTAAATGTCAGTCAATATAAGGAAACTGTAGAGAAGATGAGCACAGAAATGTTTCACATTCACACAAGCATTGTTGCTGCTAATGAAGAAGTTAGCAGATTAACAAAGATAATTGAGAAGCTTGAAAGTGAGAAGCAAGAAACTGAATTGTTTTTGGTGGAGCTTGAAGCTGTAAAGCAAGAGAATGCTTATCTCAAGAACAAGCTCAAGTGTGCAAAAATGAAATTGAAGCAGTACTAAGGGAGAAGCTGGAAAAGAATGAGGTGAAGTTGAAGTCTTTTAGAAATGCATCTGAGGTGGTTGGACAATACCATGAGAAAAACAAACCATGTGCAAATATTGCTATTGGTCTTGACTATGATGCCTTGAACAGGAAGAAGAAAGAGATGGGTGACAAAGGAAAAACAGCAGCTAATGAAAATGTTCCAGCTATGCTGAAAAAGGTTGTATCACCTATGTTCAAGGCATGTGAAGTCAACTTCAGTGAAGAAGAATTGATTATCAAGCAAGAAATTGCTGATGAGGACAAAGAGAAGAGAACGGAAGAATCAACTCAGTCTTCCAATACTGAAGAGAAGCTCATGGACAAATAAAGTCCCAAGACACCTGTTAAAGAAACCAATATTGAAGATGCAAGAAAGAAAAAGAAAAATAGAAATGGGAAAATAGGGATAAACAAAAGCAACAATTTTTCTTATGTTGCAAATGCTCCAAGAAAGAAATGTGAAAAATGTGGCTCGGTGAATAACCTAACTCAACTTTGTAAAAAGGCAGTTAGCAAGCCAACTGAAGGAGCTTGCAAATACAATGAAGCATATGCAAATGATCCCTACTCCTTCAGTGACAAGTTTGAATGCATTCCTTGTAACTTGAAAGTGATGAAAAGTTGTTACAAACTGAGAGTAGACCTCAAAGAAATAAAAATTAGGTCTACAACAGAAAGGGAAAATGCTCAGCAGTCAATGAACACTATTTTATCTGAAACTACTCATTCTACTTCTGCTAAATCAGTTAACAAGAAGAAAGTACCCACACTGCTTAGGTTTCTAAACACACTTAAAACTCATTGTGTGCAAGGAAAAGTGAAGAAAGTCATCTGGATCATAGACAGTGGATGTTCTAGGCATATGACAGGTGATAAAGCCCTGTTATCACAGTTTGAGGAGAAAGATGGCCCTTTCGTGACCTTTGGAGACAACATCAAAGGATTCACAAAGGTATATGGCAAGATTATTTATGAAAATGTTGTCATTAATGATGTAGCAGTAGTAGCTGGTCTTAAGGTGAATCTTCTAAGTGTTAGCCAATTTGCAGACAAAGGTTTTGAAGTTTTATTCAACAAGGAATAATGCACTTTTATCAGCAAGAAAACAGGTGAAGTTGCTCTGAAAGGAGCACGGAAAGGAAGATTGTTTGTTGTAGATTTGGACTCAACAAATAAGGATGGTATTTGTTGTTTTTACACTAAGGCATCAGAAGAACAAAGCAAGCTTTGGCTTAAAAAGTTGTCTCACTTGAATTTCAAGGCAATTAACACCTTGGTCAAAAAGGAGTTAGTAAGAGACATGCCTAAACTGGAGTTGGCTCAAGTTGAAGTTTGTGAAGCTTGTCAGAAAGGAAAAATGAAGAGATCAAGTCACAGGTCAAAAAATATGAATTTTATAAGTGCATTATTGCAACTTATTCACATGGACTTGTTTGGGCCAGTAAATGTCTTATCCTTTTCAAGGAAAAAATATGTACTTGTGATGGTGGATGATTTCTGTAATAACCCCAATTTTTGGGAAATTTTTGAAACCCTTATGAATAGTGTTTTTGCTGAATGAGAAAACTTTTCATGCCACACTATGTAGGGGTTCTGATATGGATATTCTGATATTTTATTAGTACTTTATATGGGATATAAGTGTATGAAAAGATCGTCAGAATCCAAATCCGAACACTTTGATTTTTCCCGGAAATACACTAGATACGGAGAGAGTTGAGTATAAGGTAACAGGATAAAAAGGATTTAAATTAAAGGATTATAATAGAGGATCATAAAAAGGAATATAATGTATTGAGAAAGGTTAAGGGAACCTAAGTAATAAGATCCCGGGTATGATCCCTCAAATGATAAACGAAAACGAAAGTTAAGCGAACCGTATAACAGATCAGCGGTCATTAGGCAAACAATTAGGAAGTTAATCAAAGGGATTAGAGAGGATGATGTCACCCAATCAATGAGAAGAGGACAAGGAGGGGAGGATGACATCATGAGGATGACACAAGCATGACATAGAAGGGAAGGAAGTGTGGTTGAATTATAACCACACAAAATCAAGGTTAATTAAGTAATTAACCAAAAACAACACAAAAATCAACCAACCAAGCCAAAACATTTCATTTCACCAAACAAAACACAAAAATCTCTCTTCTTCTTCTTCATGCTCTCGACCCATTTCTTAAAAATTGAAGATCCAAGCTCCACCACTTACTATTTAGCAAGGTAATTATCTAAGCTTCCCCATGGATAGTTACATACATCCTATAAGTTTAAGCTTCTAATTCCAAGCCAATCTTTTTCTATAAATCATGGAAGAATATGGTGAATAGTGTTTTTCAAGAAATAAAATTTGTGTTCTTGAAGTTTTGTTTATATTAAGCTTGGATAAGGACTTTAAGGGTGATTCCAAGCCATTCTCTTGATTCTCCACTCTCCAAGGAAGGTATAAACTACAAACCCTAGCTTTAGTTTTGAGTAATTAAGAATGAATATGTTTGATATAGTATATGTGAAGCATGATGCTTGATTGTTTGAAGTTTGGTTGAGTTTGTAGAGATTAGTTGGTTTTGTGGTATCGTTGGAGTTGTAAATCTTGATAATTAGTTAAAGAACCTAAGTAAAGCTTTTAGTTCATGTGGGGAAATAAGTATAAATGGTTAATGTGGATTTGTTGGGGCTGTTATGATGTGGTTTGGATGGGTGTTGGTTGTATGATTGAATTGGGGTTGAATTGCGGTTGGTTTAGAATGGTTTAAATTGGGAAATCGCGTAAACATAGCCGTCGTAACGTCCGACTTTCTGTAGACTGTTTTTGTGCATAACATTAGGACCCGAGAACCCCCTGCTAGATTTTAACCATTGACATGTTTAGATAGCTCATGTTACAAGCTTCGTTTTGATATGTAGTTCATTCGATTCCGATGCACGGTTTAGGAGAAACGACCGTTTCAAGTAACGGCGTTTCGCGAACGAAACTTTTCCCCTCGCCTTACTTTGAAACATAGGTTAAAGACCAAAAAGGGTTAATTAATGCATGAAACATTTATGGTAAGTGTGTTAGGCAGTTGGTAAGACACTCGCGAAGGAATCGCCTTAAAACTCGTAAAGGTTAAAATATTAAAAATGGTGGAGCCGAGGGTACCCGAGTGACTTAAGCGAGTCAGTAAGCGCAAAACAAGCGTTAGAGTCTAAGTTAGTTAAAGTATAGATTTACAAGTGACTTTGGTTTAATTCCAACTTATTTGTTGTTTATAGGTTACCAGACTCGTCCCGAGCCTTTTATCACCCCAAGTCGCTCAGGCAAGTTTTCTACCCGTTATACTGTTGTGGTGATGAATATATGTATTTGCATTATCTTGCGATAGATGCATGTTGGTTAATTAGCAAATGTTGTTATATATTGAAGCATGCTTCTATGGTATATATATATATATATGCATGCCTATTTCGTATTCTTTCCATATATAATTGTTGATAATACCTATGCTAGAGGATAGCGGTAATTTGCATATACCCTTAGTATAGGGACCCAAAGGTGAAAACATTTTCTAAAACCGGGAGTCGAGGATCCCGAGTAGATTTTATATATATATATGGTTATAGTTTTCAAAACTATTAATCGAATAAGGTTTATTCTATAACTTTATTTTATTAATGAATATTATCTTGAATATTCATTCGAGGACTTATGACTCCTTTACATTATTTATTGAATATTACTTGGATATTCATTTGAGGATGTATGACTCCTTTATTTTATTTAATGAATATTATTTATAATATTCATTCGAGGTATTATGACTCAGCTTATTATTTAATGAATATTATTTTGAATATTCATTCGAGGGCTTATGACTCTTTTATATTATTTATTGAATATTATTTGAATATTCATTCGAGAGCTTATGACTCTTTTATATTATTTATTTAATATTATTTGAATATTCATTCGAGGGCTTATGACTCAGTTTATATTGTTTAATGAATATTTTTGAATATTCATTTGAGGATCTATGACTCCGATTATTTGCTGAGATTTGTTCTTTATTTTATTAAAGAATAAGGTGTAAATAATCAAACTTATTTTCGATTATTCAAATAAAGATAGTACTTTCATATAAGTATATCTTTGGTTATTTAATACTCGTTTCAAGTATAAGTTTTAATACTTTTACTTCAATTATTTTTATAAAGATTATTCTTTATGGGAATATTATTTAAATAATAATATTCAGTCATTTTCTAAATATTCTGGAGACTGATTTACTTCATTAAATCAGCTTTACTCCAAACACTCTATAAAGTGTTTTCGAGTCTTCAAAATGATTTTTAAAAGATAGAGCGGATCCCAAAACTCATTTTTATATTTAAGATCTTCCTTTTCAGGGGATTTAAATACTCGCTCAAAACCTGAGGGATCCGGCTCTGTGGTGTGTTTTAT
Source organism: Apium graveolens (assembly GCF_009905375.1). NCBI lineage: Eukaryota > Viridiplantae > Streptophyta > Magnoliopsida > Apiales > Apiaceae > Apium > Apium graveolens. The sequence continues at coordinate 186,141,432 of NC_133650.1, forward strand.
ATTCGCAACAAGGTTGTTGTTTTGTTAAATGAATTGATTACTTACCCAACACTCGGGAAGTAAAATTCTTGGAACAAGTTAATCCATTAACAGGCATCGCCTGGGAAATATCGGTGAGTTTTCCTTTCCAACTAGATACGACTTCTTGGTGGAGCCGTATCAACAAGTTCTACTTGGGGAAAGGGGGAACGAGCTTTACGTTTCAGAGTCATGGATTTCATCTGAACTAGGAGTGGCGTAAGTGGTCGAGTGGCGCCGGCCCAGCCTTATTATATTGGCCCAAATGGCCTGGAAGTTCCGCTAAGGCGGTCCATTCCTTAGGAGTTCAGTGTTCAGTTGACAAGTAAATCCGACAGGTTCTCCTCTACATGTAGAAAATGGTGGGGTTGTACTACTACGACTGATCATCGTAAGTGGTCTTCCTGGCGCGGCAAACTCCCGTAATGAGTTCATCATCCATTTGGATAATTCTGCAACACTACCCGTAGCATTTCGATCGAAAGGCTACTAATGGGTGGTTGCCGAAGCATTGACAGGGTCAAACATTTTTATTGGTGTATCCATTGAATGAAGTATCTCGTAACTTCATTTCTTTTCAAAATATTTCAAAGATCAAATATTTTCAAGTTTTATTTGTGGTCTCATCTATGGGATGACCTCGTGAATCTTATTATACTTCGAACAGTAGTAGTTCAAGTAAATTTCTAAAAAAAATGGTATAAGTATAGTGAAGTAATTGGTAACTTCATCTTCTTTTAAAACTTATATCCAGTAAGTAATTACCTTACTCATGATAAAGAATTCTAGTAAGTATCCATTTAGATACTTGTATTATTGTTATCACTATATATTATCTTACGAGCTGTAAGGCTCACTCTTGCTTTATTTCTTCATCACACAAAAACAGTTAGGAAAGATGGCCAGACTCCAGCAGACCCAGCGCAAGCGCGTGGGAAGCGTCCCGCGTCTTCCCGATGATGTTATGGCTGCTATAGCTGCAGAGGTAGATCTATTGGTAGATCAGGCATTCTATTTTTGAGAATCAAATTATGTATAATTATAACTTGTGGCAGATAATGGCAATTAACTGTAAATTTATCAAGTAATCATTTTGGGTTGTAATAACTTTTAAATTGTGGATTCAAAGACTTGTACTTATTTAAATTTCATCTCTGAGACTATAACGGGTTGTGGTGTGTGTTAGTGTGGGGTCACAGCATAAGGTTATTATTATTAATTAAGTGAAGTGATATTGTGGAAAGAAAGACCGTGACGACCCGGATCCCCGACCCCGGATCTGGGGGTGTTACAGAAATGGTATCAGAGCCAAGCGTTATAAACCTCAGAGATGATGGGACGTTAAGATAATAAGTTCACTAAGATAATAAGAACTCTTGCCAAGTTCATAGTCGGACTACCTAACGTAGTACTAACAGTTAAAACCCTTATGGGAACCCTTATAAATGTAGCGATAGAAGCGTAGTTCGTTATCGTATAGAGTAGCGGGACTCCGAACCCTGAGGTTGAGGAGCAACAGCGCGATGATGTTTTATTACTAATTGGAGATCGGATTGTGGATCCGATAGAGTGTCCTAATGCAGGACCGGATGATGTTGATATTGAGGATGTAGCGGTTGAGGATGTTATCCTAGAAGGGATAGTTGTTGAGGAGGATCCCATGGAGGATCCTGACAAGATTGGATAAAGGACCACTGATGAATTGATGACCATGGTTAGGTCGACTACCGGAGGTTCATTCAAGTTTGTAAAGATAGTAGCCCCTTTAACGCGGCTTACTCGTAAGACTGAGAAGTTCGAATGGACAGAGAAATGCGAGAACAGCTTTCAAGAACTGAAGCAGAGGTTGGTGATGGCCCCTATGCTGGCGTTGCCGGATGGAAAAGGAGATTTTGTGAAGTGTAGTGACGCTTCGCACAAGGGCTTAGGGTGCGTGCTTATGCAGCACGGTAATGAAATCGCGTACATGTCAAGACAATTAAGGTAATATGAAATTCGATATCCCCGCCCATGAGCTTAGGCTCGTGGCAATATTTTTACCCTAAAGATTGGAGGCACTACTTGTATGGAGAGAAGTGCGAGAATTACCTAAGCCATAAGTGCACTAGTACATTTTCACGTAGAAAGAGCTCAACATATGCCAGAGGAGGCAGTTAGAGCTAATCAAGAATAATGATTGGGAGATTCTGTATCATTCGGGGAAAGCCAATGTGGTGGCTGATGCCCTTAGTAAAAAGGAGAGACTCAAGATGATAATGTCTTTGGGAGAGTTTATAAGAGATTTTGGAAATAGTAGTGAAGGTAACCGGAGCCGGTACCGAAAAGCTGTTTGAGATTGCAATAGAGACCGAATTATTGGAAAAGAGCATATTGTGCCAGAAAAAGGTGATGAATGAAGGCAGAAAGCCAACAATTAGATAAAAGATTAATACCGGGAAAGATGATAAGGGAATAATGAGGTATTCCTATATAATTTGGGTTCCGAAAGTTCAAGAGCTTAAGGATGAGAACTTAGATGAGAGCCATAGTTTGAGGAATAGGATTTAGGGCAAACCCAGAATGTGATAGTCAGGGAGGTTGCCATCAAAAAAGAAAGAACCCATAACATAATAGAGTGGAAAACAGGGTTTTTAATGTATAAGATAACCCCGATTATGGGAGAAGGTTGAAACATTTCATACTAAGGAAACAGAAAGTCGAGTAAGGAAAGGAGACCCGAGACGGTACTCCTATACGGCAATTCATGGACCTGTCTAGACAGAACTTAGACTATTATCCCCAACCACCACCCTGAGGAAACAATGCGGTGAGAAATTCTTTCAGGTTCTTTAAGTCGCTAAGCTCTCAGAGTTCCAAGGAACAAGCTGACCTAGTGGAGGCAAGAGCCTGGCTAAAGGAAATATAGGAATCATTAGAGATTCTAAAGGATTGACGAATCACAAAAGATTGTTTTTGTCACTTACCCTCCTAAGAGAGAGGCCACCTGCTGGTGAAAGACCAAGAAAGGCACGGAGCCAGAGGTTAGAATAAACTGATTTAAGTTCAGTCAATTGTTTTCGGGAAAGTAATTCCCAAAGATAAGGAGATAGTGTAAAAGCTTTAGAGCCAGAACAAAGGCAGACGAGTATGATGAATTATGAATCTAAGATGTAAAAGTTGTCAAGATTCGTTCTGAGGACACGAATCCAGAATGACGGGATGTTTGAAATCAATGCTTATGTAGTGTTGGTTCATGTAATGGTTGTAATGGAAACGAAAATAAAAAGAAACTGAAGTGGAAAGGAATATAAAGGCGATAGAGTTTGAGGAATGATAAGGAAGATGGGTATGAGGAAACCCTAAAGACTCGTAGCAATAGAAATAGAAAAGTATGTAATCGTCAGGATGAGGGTGATTTACCATGAGTTAAAATTGATGGTTGAAGGCATAAGAGATACATATATTTTATTCCCTTTAAGTTGGGAGGATTCGGGGAAACCTTGAAACAGTTCGAAGGATAAATAATGAGACGCGGATAGACTGAGGAGACAAGGAAGTAAGAAATTAGGAAAAATTGGATGAAGGAAGTGACCTTCAAGAATGTGAAGTGTAAGACCGGTGGCATGATACCCAGAAAGGGAGACGCCAGGTATGAAAGATATCCCAACATTGAGGTGACTGTTGAGATAAACAACAAAAGTAAATAAGGAATTATTAAGAAGAAGTTCATGTTGAACATGACCATATCTTCCAGAACATCCATGTTATCATTACCAAATCAGGAAAGAAAAGCGGATGACCATTGTTATCTTTTGGAGGCCATATGGATTGACCTCAATTTGAATAAGGATGCTATTATGAAGTTAGGTATAGACTATCGAGGTGGGGAATGTTGAATAAGATAATCTATCAAGGATATATGACTTGATTTATCCATGGAAGGATGCAGGTACCTTTTAAAGGTGGAATTAAGGATAGAACATTGGTAACTTAAAATGAATCCTAGGGGACTGCATAAAGGTTGGCATGTCACCCTTAATAGGGACAGTATGAGTTTTGACAGTATGATTGGGAAAGGGTTAAGGTAACAACAACCTTTAAGAATCAGTGGAGAAATTTTTCAGAAGTATATAGACAATGGTTCTACTATTAGTAAATGGTATTGTGATATGCCCTGTATCTAGGGAATACAGGAGGAACGATTGAAGGATAACCTTAGAGGTTTTATAAGGAAAAAGGTAATATTCAAAATTCTCAAGAATAGAAATGTGGATAAAGGAAATATGACGTAATTATAATGATGCCAAGTGGGGCACGTGTTGAACCACAAGAAAGTATGAATCGAACCAGTAAAGGTCGAAATTGTTCAGGGCAATTAGGGCCCAGGATAAAAGATGTTCTAAGTATGATTAAGAGTCAGTCATGACAGTGATTAACCTCTAAAGACTGAGGGCATAACTTATGGAAAAATGGTGATTTTTTTTACTCATCTGATTTTAAGGAAAACATCTTCACTCAAGCAGTGATCGGAAATAGGGTAGAAAATTAGTGAAAGTGGTTAAGACGACATTGACTGTAAGGAAAATTTACTATCAGGAAAGGCCAAAAAGGCGGCCGACACTTTAAATGTAAGAGAATAATTATAGGCGCTCGTGCGAGAGGAATACAGTGATGATGGTTAAAGCTGTGAAAGTTGTATTATGGTTTGGAAGATTGACATTCCTTCTGATGAATGTGCAATACCCAACTGTAATAGTAGTTGGTAAAGATTTAATTCGTGTAATCGCCATGAGCGGGCTATCTATCTCAGAAGATACTATCTTGAGAATAATCCAGGACCATGGTTCAAAAAGGACTAAACGAACCTTTGAGTTAAGTCTTCTATTGAAGGCATATGATTAAGAATGGTATTAACCTGCTATCGTTGTTTTGATTGAAACTCTTCTGCAATTTTATCTGCTTCATGTCATGAAAGTATGTCAGGATCAAAAGTGTTCTTCATGAATCAGGAATGGTGATCATGTTACCTCCTTAGAAGGAATTAGATACGAGATGTATGGACTCCGTATGGTTAGCTATTAAGACTTCATGGAAAATGAATGACTACAGTAGGTCAGTGGTGGACCATAGTAAGGAAGCAATGATTCTGCGAGTAATGAGCTGATTACAACCGTGAGAGTTGTATTGGAATGGGTGTTGGGATTGAGTACCACTAATCGGGTTGTGGTAGTGTATAAGTTATCATTGATAGACTAATTAAGTAGAGTATTTACCTATTGAATATTTATTCATCCTTATCAATTGAGGGTCGTATGACTATACGAGGAAGGTTGTGATGCAAGCATAGAATTCTAGTAACGATGATGTCTAGAATGAGATCCCAGATTCGATTTTCAATGTCGAGGGAGTTTCAAAGGTGATTGTGTATAAGCTCGAGGAAGAGCATGGGTCCATAGAATGATGGACGGGATAGCGAAAATATTTAGGCATGTGAAATACGATGCTATAATACTTGATGTTGATATAAATACATATATGTTTTGTTCTCCTATGACAAACCTCTATAGTTCAGAGGTAGATTCCAAGCCAGATATTTTATGGCAATATTTTTTTTTACATATATACAATTCTCTTCAGTTCGTTCTTTTCTCTTCTTTTCATTTCAAGTAAGCTGAGAAGAACAACCCTTCCAGAAGGGGAGGTATTGCCGAATGACTATCTATCTTTGTGATAGAAGCCTAGTAGGATACCATCTATTGTTTAGTTGCTTGTCAAGTACTAAAGGCTGGCCACCTTCTGTACTAACTATGCGATATAACAAGTGTTCATGATCATAGTGATCTCTCAACAAATTCCTTTACTTCTATTTGATTGATCAAACTTTGGGAAATAGAAACAGCTGGAAAAAGGAGTAATAAAGTGGTGGTAGTATGCGGAATGGAAACACATTCGTGATACTAAGGTTGACGTGGTTATTAAAAAGTTATAGAACGCTAGAGAGCAAAAGTATAACTAGTATAATATTAGGAACGGAAGATAGTAGCGACTACGAACTGGGAAAAAGGATGGGTAGTGAGAAGCAAAAGCTATAATGATTAGAAGCTATGATGAGAGTCTGTGTAATAGACTTGAAAGAATTTGGAATGATCACTTAACGCGGATTAAGTTATCTTACGATAATAGATCATATGTCAGTATTGAGGTATCGCCTTATGAGATCCTTGAGGGAAGACAATGTCGATCTCCCTTATGTTAGGATGAAGTTGTAGAGCGCAAGATGCTCGGACCCGCAGTAGTCCAAAGGACCAGGAATATAATAGATCTAATCAGAGGACGACTGGTAGTAGCCAGGAAGGACATAAGAAGTATGTCGATTTGACACGAAAGGACAAAGAATAGGAAGGAGGCAACCTTGTATTGTTAAAAGTATTCCCTTGAAAAGAATTAATGAGATTCGGAAAGAAAGGAAAGCTAAGTCTACAATTTGTTGGACCCTTGGATATATAAAGACGTTTGGGAAGTTAGCATATGAGCTAGCCTTACCCCAGAACATGTAGCAAGTCATAACGTGTTTCACGTATCAATGTTAAGGAAGTGTAATTCGGATGCCAGATAATAGGGGCATATGAGCGCATAGACATGCAACCAGACGTAACCTATATGGAGCAACCAGGAAGGGTATAGATTAAGAAGGAACAAGTGTTTAGGAGAAGGATTACCAAACTAGGCGGAGTTTGGTGGTAGAACCACATTGTGGGAAAATTGACTTGAGAGTTAGAAAGTGCAATACTAAGAAGGTATCCCTATTCATTTCTATCTGATTCCGGGACGGAATCCTTTTAAGGAGGGGAGACTGTAATAACCCCAATTTTTGGGAAATTTTTGAAACCCTTATGAATAGTGTTTTTGCTGAATGAGAAAACTTTTCATGCCACACTATGTAGGGGCTTTGATATGGATATTCTGAGATTTTATTAGTACTTTATATGGGATATAAGTGTATGAAAAGATCGTCAGAATCCAAATCCGAACACTTTGATTTTTCCCGGAAATACACTAGATACGGAGAGAGTTGAGTATAAGGTAACAGGATAAAAAGGATTTAAATTAAAGGATTATAATAGAGGATCATAAAAAGGAATATAATGTATTGAGAAAGGTTAAGGGAACCTAAGTAATAAGATCCCGGGTATGATCCCTCAAACGATAAACGAAAATGAAAGTTAAGCGAACCGTATAAAAGATCAGCGGTCATTAGGCAAACAATTAGGAAGTTAATCAAAGGGATTAGAGAGGATGATGTCACCCAACCAATGAGAAGAGGACAAGGAGGGGAGGATGACATCATGAGGATGACATCATGAGGATGACACAAGCATGACATAGAAGGGAAGGAAGTGTGGTTGAATTATAACCACACAAAATCAAGGTTAATTAAGTAATTAACCAAAAACAACACAAAAATCAACCAACCAAGCCAAAACATTTCATTTCACCAAACAAAACACAAAAATCTCTCTTCTTCTTCTTCATGCTCTCGGCCCATTTCTTAAAAATTGAAGATCCAAGCTCCACCACTTACTATTTAGCAAGGTAATTATCTAAGCTTCCCCATGGATAGTTACATACTTCCTATAAGTTTAAACTTCTAATTCCAAGCCAATCTTTTTCTATAAATCATGGAAGAAGATGGTGAATAGTGTTTTTCAAGAAATAAAATTTGTGTTCTTGAAGTTTTGTTTAGATTAAGCTTGGATAAGGACTTTAAGGGTGATTCCAAGCCATTCTCTTGATTCTCCACTCTCCAAGGAAGGTATAAACTACAAACCCTAGCTTTAGTTTTGAGTAATTAGGAATGAATATGTTTGATATAGTATATGTGAAGCATGATGCTTGATTGTTTGAAGTTTGGTTGAGTTTGTAGAGATTAGTTGGTTTTGTGGTATTGTTGGAGTTGTAAATCTTGATAATTAGTTAAAGAACCTAAGTAAAGCTTTTAGTTCATGTGGGGAAATAAGTATAAATGGTTAATGTGGATTTGTTGGGGCTGTTATGATGTGGTTTGGATGGGTGTTGGTTGTATGATTGATTTGGGGTTGAATTGTGGTTGGTTTTGAATGGTTTAAATTGGGAAATCGCGTAAACATAGCCGTCGTAACGTCCGATTTTTTGTAGACTATTTTTGTGCATAACATTAGGACCCTAGAACCCCCTGCTAGATTTTGACCATTACCATGTTTAGATAGCTCATGTTACGAGCTTCGTTTTGATATGTAGTTCGTTCGATTCCGATGCACGGTTTAGGAGAAACGACCGTTTCAAGTAACGGCGTTTCGCGAACGAAACTTTTCCCCTCGCCTTACTTTGAAACATAGGTTAAAGACCAAAAAGGGTTAATTAATGCATGAAACATTTATGGTAAGTGTGTTAGGCAGTTGGTAAGACACTCGCGAAGGAATCGCCTTAAAACTCGTAAAGGTTAAAATATTAAAAATGGTGGAGCCGAGGGTACCCGAGTGACTTAAGCGAGTCAGTAAGCGCAAAACAAGCGTTAGAGTCTAAGTTAGTTAAAGTATAGATTTACAAGTGACTTTGGTTTAATTCCAACTTACTTGTTGTTTATAGGTTACCAGACTCGTCCCGAGCCTTTTATCACCCCAAGTCGCTCAGGCAAGTTTTCTACCCGTTATACTGTTGTGGTGATGAATATATGTATTTGCATTATCTTGCGATAGATGCATGTTGGTTAATTAGCAAATGTTGTTATATATTGAAGCATGCTGCTATGGTATATATATATGCATGCCTGTTTCGTATTCTTTCCATATATAATTGTTGATAATACCTATGCTAGAGGATAGCGGTAATTTGCATATACCCTTAGTATAGGGACCCAAAGGTGAAAACATTTTCTAAAACCGGGAGTCGAGGATCCCGAGTAGATTTTTTATATATATATATGGTTATAGTTTTCAAAACTATTAATCGAATAAGGTTTATTCTATAACTTTATTTTATTAATGAATATTATCTTGAATATTCATTCGAGGACTTATGACTCCTTTACATTATTTATTGAATATTACTTGGATATTCATTTGAGGATGTATGACTCCTTTATTTTATTTAATGAATATTATTTATAATATTCATTTGAGGTATTATGACTCAGCTTATTATTTAATGAATATTATTTTGAATATTCATTCGAGGGCTTATGACTCTTTTATATTATTTATTGAATATTATTTAAATATTCATTCGAGGGCTTATGACTCTTTTATATTATTTATTGAATATTATTTGAATATTCATTCGAGGGCTTATGACTCAGTTTATATTGTTTAATGAATATTTTTGAATATTCATTTGAGGATCAATGACTCCGATTATTTGCAGAGATTTGTTCTTTATTTTATTAAAGAATAAGGTGTAAATAATCAAACTTATTTTCGATTATTCAAATAAAGATAGTACTTTCATATAAGTATATCTTTGGTTATTTAATACTCGTTTCAAGTATAAGTTTTAATACTTTTACTTCAATTATTTTTATAAAGATTATTCTTTATGGGAATATTATTTAAATAATAATATTCAGTCATTTTCTAAATATTCTGGGGACTGATTTACTTCATTAAATCAGCTTTACTCCAAACACTCTATAAAGTGTTTTCGAGTCTTCAAAATGATTTTTAAAAGATAGAGCGGATCCCAAAACTCATTTTTATATTTAAGATCTTCCTTTTAAGGGGATTTAAATACTCACTCAAAACCTGAGGGATCCGGCTCTGTGGTGTGTTTTATATTCGCAACAAGGTTGCTGTTTTGTTAAATGAATTGATTACTTACCCAACACTCAAGAAGTAAAATTCTTGGAACAAGTTAATCCGGGAAATATCGGTGAGTTTTCCTTTCCAACTAGATACGACTTCTTGGTGGAGCCGTATCAACAAGTTCTACTTGGGGAAAGGGGGAACGAGCTTTACGTTTCAGAGTCATGGATTTCATCTGAACTAGGAGTGGCGTAAGTGGTCGAGTAGCGCCGGCCCAGCCTTATTATATTGGCCCAAATGGCCTGGAAGTTCCGCTAAGGTGGTACATTCCTTAGGAGTTCAGTGTTCGGTTGACAAGTAAATCCGACAGGTTCTCCTCTACATGTAGAAAATGGTGGGGTTGTACTACTACGACTGATCATCGTAAGTGGTCTTCCTGGCGCGGCAAACTCCCGTAATGAGTTCATCATCCATTTGGATAATTCTGCAACACTACCCGTAGCATTTCGATCGAAAGGCTACTAATGGGTGGTTGCCGAAGCATTGACAGGGTCAAACATTTTTATTGGTGTATCCATTGAATGAAGTATCTCGTAACTTCATTTCTTTTCAAAATATTTCAAAGATCAAATATTTTCAAGTTTTATTTGTGGTCTCATCTATGGGATGACCTCGTGAATCTTATTATACTTCGAATAGTAGTAGTTCAAGTAGATTTCTAAAAAAAATGGTATAAGTATAGTGAAGTAATTGGTAACTTCATCTTCTTTTAAAACTTATATCCAATAAGTAATTACCTTACTCATGATAAAGAATTCTAGTAAGTATCCATTTAGATACTTGTATTATTGTTATCACTATATATTATCTTACGAGCTGTAAGGCTCACTCTTGCTTTATTTCTTCATCACACAACAACAGTTAGGAAAGATGGCCAGACTCCAGCAGACCCAGCGCAAGCGTGTGGGAAGCGTCCCGCGTCTTCCCGATGATGTTGTGGCTGCTATAGCTGCAGAGGTAGATCTATTGGTAGATCAGGCATTCTATTTTTGAGAATCAAATTATGTATAATTATAACTTGTGGCAGATAATGGCAATTAACTGTAAATTTATCAAGTAATCATTTTGGGTTGTAATAACTTTTAAATTATGGATTCAAAGCCTTGTACTTATTTAAATTTCATCTCTGAGACTATAACGGGTTGTGGTGTGTGTTAGTATGGGGTCACAGCATAAGGTTATTATTATTAATTAAGTGAAGTGATATTGTGGAAAGAAAGACCGTGACGACCCGGATCCCCGACCCCGGATCTGGGGGTGTTACAATTTCTCAAAATACACTTGGGTAGAGTTCATGCACTCTAAAGATGAAACTCCACACATCGTAATTGAGCATATCAAGAAGATAGAAAAATAGGATGAAGATTACAATTGTGTAAAAAGATTAAGAAGTGATAATGGAACATAATTCAGAAATGCAACATTGAATAAATTCTGCAAAGGCAAAGGCATTGTTCAAGAATTCTCATCTGCTAGAGCACCTCAACAAAATAGAGTAGTTGAAAGAAAGAACAGAACATTAGTTGAAGCTGCTAGAACAATGCTGTAAGATGCCAAGTTGTCAACAAGTTTCTGGGAAGAAGCTGTTAACACTGCATGTTACACTCAGAACAGATATCTCATTAACAAGGCACACGACAAATCACCTTACTCAATCATGTCTAAAAGAAAGCCTACTGTAAAGCATCTTCATGTATTTAGAAGAAAGTGTTACATTTTGAAATACGACTCTGAATATGTGGGAAAATTTGAGTCACAAGACTTTGAAGCAATTTTTATGGGATATTCATTGGAAAGAACAACCTACAAAGTTCATGTGATTGATCAAAAGAAGATTATGGAGAGCACAGATGTGACTTTTGATGATGATAAGTGTCCAGGCTTGGAATTCCTTGATGATAATGAAGCTGAAGCCCTTGTATTTGAAAACCTCAATATTGATAGTGATTCTAATGGGGAAGATGAAGTTGATGCAGAACAAATGATAAATGAAGAGACTACTCAACAGGAAAATCATGGAAGTGGAAGATTATCTTAAACACCTGAATTTGATAGCACAAACTCAGGGGGAGAAAGAGAAGAAGGATCTAGCAGTCATACCAATAATGAAGAAAATGATGAAGGCACAAGTCAACAAACTCATACAAGGAAGTGGGATAGAAGTCACACTAGAGAAGCAATTATTGGTGATCCTACTACTAGTATGAGGACTAGAAGTGCAACTGCTAATGAGTGCCTACATGCATGTTTTCTGTCTCAAGTAGAGCCTAAGAAAATTGATGAAGCTTTATTGGATCCTGATTAGATATCTGCCATGCCGAAAGAGCTGAATCAGTTTGAAAGGAACAAAGTTTGGGAATTGGTTCCTGCACCAAAGAATAGAAGCATAATTGGAATAAAATGGGTGTTCAGGAACAAGATGGATAAAAATGGTATAGTTACTAGAAACAAAGCAAGGTTGGTTGCAAAAGGCTACTCACAAGAAGAAGGAATTGATTATGAAGAAACTTTTGCTCCAGTTACAAGACTTGAAGCAATAAGAATTTTTCTAGCATTTGTTGCACACTCAAACTTTAAAGTGTATCAAATGGATGTCAAGAGTGCCTTCCTGAATGGTGAGCTAGAATAAGAAGTTTATGTGCAACAGCCACCTGGTTTTGAAGATCCAGAATTTCTAAATTTTGTGTACAAGCTACTCAAGGCTCTATATGGACTAAAACAGGCACCTAGAGCTTGGTATGACATACTGTCAGAATTCCTACTGAAGCATGGTTTTACTAGATGTACCATAGACAAAACTCTCTTCTACAAGAAATATGGTGAAGATATGATCCTAGTTCATACCTATGTGGATGATATCATCTTTGGTTCTACAAATGAGAAGCTTTGCCAAAGATTCTCCAAGCTTATGCAAAGTGAATATGAAATGAGTATGATGGAGGAACTGAGTTACTTTCTTGGACTTCAAGTCAGTCAAAGAAGTGATTGTATCTTCATCATCCAAACTAAGTATATGAAGGATTTGTTGAAAAAATTTAGTATGGTTGATTGTTCACTTGCATCTACATCTACGTCTACTGCAACAAAGTTGGATGAAGATAAAAATGGCAAAAGTGTAGATATCTCAAGATATAGAGGAATGATTGGTTCATTGCTTTACTTAACTGCTAGTAGACTAGATATCATGTTTGCTACATGTCTGTGTGCAAGATTTCAAGACAATCCAAAAGAATCACATTTAATGGCTATAAAGAGGATTTTCAGATATTTTAAGGGAACTCCAAACTTGGGATTATGGTATCCTAAGGGAACTGGTTTTGACGTTGTTGGTTACACAGATACAGATTTTACTGGATGCGGGGTTGACAGGAAAAGTACTAGTGGAAGCTGTCAATTTCTTGGACAAAGACTTGTATCCTGGTATAGTAAGAAACAACAATCTGTATCAACTTCTATAGCTGAGGCTAAATACATAGCTGCAGGAAGTTTTTGTGCTTAAGTGCGTTAGATTACAAATCGGCTAATGGATTATGGCCTAGTGTTACACAAAATTCCTATCATGTGTGACAATACTAGTGCTATATATATAGTGGCCAATCCAGTTAATCATTCTAGAATAAAGCAATTGATGTAAAGTAACATTTTATTAGAGAACATGCTATAAATGGTACCATTGAGCTCATTTTTGTTCCAACAGAAAAACAATTAGTTGACAATTTTACTAAACCTTTGGATGCAGCAACTTTCACTAGACTTGTAGGTGAAATTGGAATGCTTAATTCTTCGTCCTAAGGCAAGAACTCAGCTAATGTTTTGCAGCAGATTAATTTCCAGTACATCAAAATTAATTTGATTTAATTGGAAATTAACTGAAATATGAATTATAAATATTTCAGAAATCTCTGCATATTTATTTTTCAAAATTCGAAATTCAACTTGTAATTTTTCAAATTCTAAGTAAACTACTTATTTGTTAATTTACATCCTTAATATGTAAAATTAACACAAGACAGAATTATAATGGTCAAAAGTATATAAAGAACTGAGTTCTCGATAAGTCTAGTTGACTTATCGACAAGTCATTTTAAGACTTCTCGAGTGAGTTCTCGACAAGTAAATTTACTGACTTCTCGAGTGACTTCTCGATAAGCTTAATTATGACTTATCGATAAGTTCTTGTAGAGTTCTCTAGTAGTGTTAATTCACAGAGGTCTCTACAAGTATAATTTTTGACTTATCAATAACTCAGAATTGAAATAATTTAATTTAATAAATTATTTTGATAAAATACTTTTGGAAAATTTCTTCTAATTTTATTTTGAATTTATTCAAATAAAGTTGGAATTAATTCCGTCCATTCTTGGACAAACTGGGTATTTATTTGACATCTCGATAAGTCAATTTTTAGTTCTCTATAAGAGGAATTTAAAAAAGACTTCTCGATATTTTCTTTATTTCTTAAAATGACTTCTCGATAGATAAATTCCAAACGTCTATTTTTGAGTTCTCGACAAGTCATTTGCTTTTTCTATAAATGCCCAGACTTCTCAATACATATACACACTTACAATTTTCGAGATCTCAAGTGACCTAGCCTTTCAAGAAAAAATCGATTTCTCTCTCAGTTTTACTCATTTCTCAAAAAAATTTCTTACCCACTCATTCTCATCAATCAATAATAGCCCAAAATGTTGCAAGATCTTCTATTCCAGAGAAAGGAACCAACTATCTCACTTTTCCTGATGCTAACCAAGCTCCTGACAGTTTCAAGGGGTTTGTGAAACTTTTGGCTGAGTCTTATCTTGCAGGAGCTTTGACTGCAAATCCGATCCTGTACCTAGATGTGCAGCATGAATTCTGGACTACAGCAGTAGTGAGAACTGATATGAATGACAACTCTCTTTCTATGGTGGTGACATGCACAATTGGAGGCCAACTGATAGAATTCAATGACCAAGATGTGAATAGAGCTTTGGGGCTGCCAACTGAGAATTTGGTGGAGATGCCAACTCCTCATGAGCTGACTGAGTTTATGGACTTCATCAATTATGGTGGAAGAATCAATGTGTCAAGCTTAAACAGGACCAATCTAAGGAAGGAGTGGTCTTTCATCTTTGATTCAGTGGTTAGGGCATTTACATGCAAGAAGACAAGATATGATAACATTTCAAGTGTTGTGCAAAAGTTGGTGTATTCAATTGCCCACAACAGACACTTGAATGTTAGTCTGTTGATCCTGGAAGAACTTGCACCCAGGCTGACAATGCCCCTGACAGCTAGAGGTAAGGAAATTTTTTTTCCTAGATTTATTATGTCAACTTTAAATCATAAACTAGCATACATACACATATTGAATGGTATAGATAGCACAAAAATAAGCAATAGTAAGCAAGTGTCCAAATTAATATTTGGCTCACTTACTACAAAGAATAAGATAAATGTAAGTTTAAAAATCAATCCATTTATGTGAGTCTACACAGCCTGCACAAGAAGCAATTCAAGTGTATGGTAGGAGAAATTAGGAAGGCAAACACTGTGATGACACATCTCTTGAAGCTCCCTCATCTATTCAGGGGGAGCTGCCAACACTCACAACTGAGCAACAATATCTTATATCTAAAATTTCTCCTCTTCCAATTGCACTTGAATCCACTTCTCAAGTGCAACAAAAATCAAGTGACTTGGTTCTAGAAACCTTGCTCACCACCCAGACACCTCATTTAGATGGTGAGAGGCTACTAGATGGGGTAGACCTTGATGACACCATCACAAACATGGGGGATTCATCAGTTTTTACTGCAGACCCCATGGAAACTCAAAATGCACCTTCATGTGCCAATCAATCTTCACAGACTGTAAGGTTTAAGGGTAGTACTCTTTAGGGGGAGATACCTAAATCCTCTCTAATTCAATTGGAGGTTCCTCATATAGGGACAACTCCCCTCAAAACCCTAGCAGAAATTGCCTAGGCAGTTGATGCTAGGAGTACAATTGCCAGTGATCCTGTCATAGGGGAGCCAAGTATAGCACATTCAGGTGCCAGTGTGTTGCAAGACACACAAGGGTTTGAGACTGGTACACATGGCAGTAACCCAGTCAAATCCCCTCCAATTCAATTGGAGGTTCCCACACCTAGTGAGGAACAACAACTAGCCATGACCATAGAGCAATCTATGAGTAAAACTGTGACTTCAGTCACAGGTGTTTCTGAACTATCAACCTTACAACCTTCAACTTCCCAACCTCAACAACCACACATTCTATCTCAGTGGCTGCAAGAATCTGGCTCTCAACTAACTTATGTAGATGATCTACTAGTGGAGCAGAATTCTAGACTAGCCAACATCTCACAACATCTTTTTACTTCTAATATGAGCAACCAGGACTATCAAGCTATCATGCTTACTTACAATGAAGAGGTTGAGGAGTAAAAGGAGAAGATTGTCAATGATGCTGAGCAAGATGGGAATGTGGATGCATGGCTGTCTGATGATTTTGCCTTAGAAATGGATCAAGTTTTGGCCAGATTCAGAGAAGAATACATTACTATTCTGGGTAGCAATGCAAAAGACTTGAGTCCACAAGTTGTCTATGATGCCATTACAGATGTATACAAGGCTCATCTCAAAGCATTTCATCTGTTTGGTAAGGCTCTTGAAATCAAGCTTGCTGGTCATGAAGACAGAATCAAAAAACTGGTGAATGAGAAGATGGACAAGATTATACCATCTCAAGAACAGATCTCTACTAAATTCAAGCATTTTACTGAGCAAATGGCAAGGATGGGCTTGCCTCTATTGAGAAAGAAGTCAAAAATCTCAAACTATCTTTCATCAATCTCAACACACTGATCCAGCAACAAATTACTCACTCAAATGACACCAAGGTCAAGCTGGATCAACTTCACCAGAGCAGATATGAGCCATCAGCTTTGCTTATGGAATGCATCAAACAGGCTATAGATAAAACATTTGGTACATCTACAAGCTCTTTTCATCCTGGCTCCATCTTCACAAACCTAAAAATCCAAACTCTGCAAGGCCAAGTCTCAGCACTGCAAGACTCCAATTCTTCTCTCACTGCACAAGTTTAAGCCTTGACATCCCTAGTCAAGAGCCAACAAATAGATATCCAGACCCTGGTGGACTCCCATAAGCATTTTCATGTGCAGAATTCTATAGCTTTGGGAGCCATCATGGGCAGACACAATATAGCACTCCCTTCTCTGCTTGAACAGGTAAGGCCTGAAATCCCTACTCCCCTTCTCATGCCTGCCAACAAGACTAAGGGGGCGACAGAGGCCAGGTTGGCATAATCAAGGTCATCTAAACAACAAATCTAGGGTGCTGAAAAGAAATTAACTAAAGAAATTGATGTCGACATGGAGAGACTTATAAGGGTTGCTGAAGGACCTAGTCTGAGCAGAGAGTTTGATGAACTACTCAAAGCCTTAAAAACTTCTCTCAACAACAATCACTTCACATACAAAAAGGCCCGGGACAAGACTGTTATTCCCAGTAAACTAACAATGAGATTTACAGAAGGGGGGTTGAATGTAAATCTCAAAACTTTTTCAAGTTTTGAGCAGTTTCTAGGCTATGTGTTTTGATGAGCAAGTGTGTGTGAATTGCTTTCAGCTAATACAGATAGGTATATATTCAAACACAAATGTAAAGAACACAACAGACTTAAAAACTTTTCTGGTGGATTTGTTGTTCCACCAGAGATGTGTTATTTCAGAAAATATGTGATTCAAAGAATTAAATCACAGTTGCGTCCTAGCACAAACTAGATGATTTTCTCTCTGGATTTTTCTAAACAGCTCTGGAAAATTCATAATCTAATTACTAGCTGCTACTTGGTTTATATATCACCAAGCTTACAAGTGAAGACAAAACTGTAAAATACAATTAAAAGATTCTTCACATGTTTCTTCTTCATTTCTCTATCCAATGCAATTTAGGTTTAGCTATGAATCTTTGAATACTTCCTTGTTTGCACCAGAATGGAAATGCTGCATTTTCTTGATTCCTCCCAGAGGTTGCCACATTCCAGTTTGTCTCTGTCAACCCATGTGCCTCTGTCAGCTTATGAATTGTCACTATCAACTGCTATTGAACTAAGCATCCGTTGAAGCTTTCATCCGTTGATGCTTTATCCGTTGAAGCTTTATCCGTTGAAGCTTTATCCGTTGATGCATTAGCAGTTGAAGCTTTATCCGTTGAAGCACTCATCCGTTGATGGATGTTATCCGTTGAAGCTTTAGAGACATCCGTTGAAGCTTTGTTTCTCATCCATTGAAGGCCTTTAATATCAGTTGATACTACTTCACTTATACAAAATTACAAGGCATGAAATATTTACAATTAGCCCTCCTATTTGCTTATCCACTAGTAGTCAACATGACTGATAATTTCCCACAACATCTAAGAATTATAACTTAAATACAGAGAATGAAATGTGCTACAATACTAAACTTATTTCTAAGTAAAGCAACTCCTTCAATGGATAGCCAAAATGGTCTTATCCGTTGAGGCTACAAACACTAGATTTCTACTTAGGTGTTTTGTTTAACTTATCATCAAACTAATACACATATTCCTAACAATCTCCCCCTATTTATGTCTACTAGAACTGTAGGCATAAATTTGGGTTTAGCTTGATGATAATAAAACACTTAACAAACATATGAACTGAAATAAAGTAGAAATTCAAAAGTGCTGCAAAAGTCTGTGTACTGAGATAGATTGAAGAATTACATTATTTCCAAGGGTGCTCCTTTAATCTGAGCAGATTAATTTCTTTTCCTTTGATCCCTTATTTTCTTCCCTAGCCTCCTGTCATTCTCCTCTATTTGAAGTTGGAGTTGTCTCTAGAACTCAACTTCATATTCTTCATTGATGTCCAACTTAGATTGCATATCCTTGAGAGTTTCATTACTGGCAATCTTGAGCTGATCTTCAAGTCTGAAAAATCTTCTGACTCCTTTGTTGTCTCTGAACTCCATCAACAAATGAGGTGATTTATGAACTGTGATTCCTCTCTCTGGTATGAGTAATGTTCTAGGCAAGGCATTGGGCTCCTACCAAGTTTTCCTTATGCTGGCAATCTAGTTGAGAATCTCAGTTTTGGCAGTCCTGGTAAAGCCAGAATCCCTTTTTATGGCTGAGTAGACTCTAATCAAGGTAGAATAGCCTTCATTCAGAATTATATAAAGAGGCCAAGTCTTTTCCCCACTTCCTTTATATTTAAACACTAGTCTTTCTGGAAGCTGTCTGTAGGCATTTATTCCCCTAACTTCCTCCAGCTCATCCAAATAGAGTTCAATATTTGAAAATTCCTTTATGTCACAAATATGAACATAATCATCCTTTGAGGCTTGTGGCTTAGGCTTAGGCTTCTGAGTGAATTTGATTGAGGTTAGAGGAGGTGTTGATTTGATTTTCCTTTTATGTTTCTTTGATGGTGGAGAAGTGGTTAAGAAGGTGGGCAATTTGATGATGTCCCAATCAATTGGTTCCTCCTTAGGAGTGATTGTTTCACCATGGATGTTTATGAAGGGGTCAGGCACAATAGGTTCAGGAATAGAAGGTAGTGGTTTGGATTTTGATTGGATTTCTTCAGTTTAATCTACCATCTTCCTTTTTGCATTGGCCTTCTTTCTGTTCCCTTTCTGCCATTCCTTTCTTTCCTTACTTCTTTCTTCCACATCATCAATAATCATGTCCCCCATACCTACATCTTCACTCTTGTCTTTAATTTCTTTCTTTTCTTCAGCTTGACTTGACTTTAGCTATTTTTCAAGCTTTGCTTGTGCTCTTTTGTCATCCTTTAGCTTTTTAGCTTCTTCCTTCAACCTTCTGGTTTCTTCCCTCTTGGCTATTGAGAATTTGGGATGTCCTTGTATCACACAGATACTCTTTCCCTCTCTAAAGATAATGGCCATGTTCATCCTTTCAACCACATCCTTGGTCTCCTTGTGCTTCATGATATTACCACCCAGAACATTGTCTTCATCAGGCTTTGGAAGAGGAAAATCCACTCCTTTCAACTGAGCAAGGCTTAGAGGGTTCTTTGTAGAGTCCTTATTGGATCTGTTGTTGGGCTTGAGAACCATAGGTTTCAGATTCTTGGAAGAAGTCTCTCCAACCTTATTCCTCCTTACTGGCTTGAGCTCCATAATGATTGGCTCCACCTTTGTGCTATGCTTCACAGATTGTGATTTAGAAGTTGTAGAACCAAAGATTTGTTGCATCCTTTCATCAATTTTCTTCCTTTGCTCTTTGACTTTCATCTCAGCTGCTGCTATCTGGATTAGATCAATTCCATCAAGATTTCCTTTGATTTGAAGAGTTGGAGAAGTGGTGATGGCAGGAACTAGCACTTTAGATATTTGAACTGTTATTGATGGCTCTCCTTCCCCTTCCCTTTTATTTTCCCCCTTTTTGTTATCATCAAGGACAGGGGTCAAGCCTTGTGCTTTTGCCAGCTGCAATAGTAGATTTGTCTGAGATTGTTGATTTTGAAGAATGGTGACCACAGAGTCTTCAATGATTTGAACTCTATTTTCCAACTTGGCCAGCCTCTTGTCAGCATCAGATTCTCTCCTCAATCTCAGCAACAAATCTTGCATAGTACCATAAGGCATAACTGGATCCAACTTCTCAGAATTGTAGGATTTCAGATCAGCAATATCCTTTTTAAGTTCATCCACACTTAAATTATGTCTGATATGCTGCAACTGCAAGAGATGAAGAGAGTCTAGATAAGCTTGAAGAATAGCCTTTGTACCAGCATCTGTAGTCTCTTGAAAGGCCTTTTGAATAGCCATTACTTGCTTGACCAAAGCTACACCAAACTGTCCTGGTGTAGATTTCTTTGTCCATGCCCATTCAGGTAAATCTGGAACAGAACTTGGGCCTGCATCTCCCCCTAATGTCATGCTCCCATCCAGAGAAATAGAGTCATCATCATTAGAATTTACTTCAAACTCTTCAGATGGCTCACCAGCTTGAGAAGGCATCCTATTAACAGCAGCTTTATCTCTTTGAAGAGATTCTGAAGTGTGCACAATGTTCAAAGTCTGCTCTGCCTCCACATTGCCCTAAGCAGCCAAAAGTTGATAGGCTAAAACAGGATGAGTAAAAGTGTCAGCATCCAAGGAAATGTTATCAATCTCAGCTTTGTAATGTTGCTGAAATTGTCTTTCCTTTTCAGCATCATCCACAATCATTGACTCACTAGCAATGGCTGGATCCACCCTTATAGCTTCTATACCTGCTTTTCTCTCATTTTCTCTATATTCTTGCATCAGGGGCTCCCCCTGGCTCACACACATCCTCACACCCTCACCCTCACCTTCTAAGGTGGCACTCCCCTCACTTACTTTTGCCATGTTGGAAGAAATAGCATGCATATTTTTACTCTCAACCTCTCCTTTTGCCTGGGAGCAACCCAACCTCTCACTCAAATTATCACTCCCTTCCCTCAATCCTAGAAGTGATTGTACAGTAACCATGTCTTCTACACTTGGAATTGATTCAGTTATATGTGTAGAGACCATCAACGAATAGGGAGTATCCGTTGAAGTGGAAACTGATGATATCAACGGATAACTGCTGTTAAGCTTATCCGTCGAAGAACAACCACTTTTCAATGGATGAGAGATATCCGTTGAAGAAGGAAAAGATGTAGATTTTGAAAGTGACATAATTATTGAATCTGTGTGAATTGATTTTAAGTGAGGTGACACAGATTCTTCAACTAAGTCTGAAAGAATTGGCTGATGATCCAACAAATCATCTAACAGATGATGATCACCAGGATTTGGGTGGGGCTCCTCCCTGAGTTTTTAAGAGGGAGAATCAGGAATTGATGTGAATATCATATCCACATCCAGAGATGGTGATGGAGAATTTGGTGATTGTTGTGTGTCTATTATGAGAGAATGGGGCTGTGACTCCACATTTACTGGAGTCACATCAAGCTGAATTTGAGAAGCAAAGATACAAGTGGATGTATCTGTGCAGTGTGTGCCCCCTGTGTGGAGACTAGGGTTTTAGCCTTCTTTCTTCTTGAAAAAGCTTTGACAGGTGAATGTGTGGCTTCAGTGTCCCTCCCTCTTTTGTTTTGTGTCCCTAGTTGGGGACTATTTTCAATAGCTGCATCCTTTTGGGAGGATGCAACTAGGGATGTGTTTGACTCCTTTTGAACCACCACAGTCTTTTGAGAAATTGTGGCTTGGCTGGCTAGGGTACCACTCACCTCTCCCACCTTATCCTGGGGGGTTTTTTGATGTTCACCCTTCCCCTCACCACTCACACCCTGTTCACTCCCTTCAGGGTTTATGGTAGATGTTACAACTTTTGTCTTTTGAGAGACAACAGAAGTGGTTTTCTTTGACTTGTGTTTTGGAATTTTAGTTTTGGTGGCTTTGGTAGGAATCTGTTGGGACAAAGACACAGATTCCATTGCCACACTAGAAGGCAAAGAAACAATGGGGGTGGAAGATGTAGGAGTTGCAGAAGTACTTACCTCTCTTACCTGAGGTGTATTCATTATTGGTAAATATACCAATGGCACCTGGCTGTTGAGGTTAATTCTCAAAAGGTCTGCAAGGACCCTTTTCTCTTGTGCCCAGCATTTGAGTTTATTGCTCTCATTAGTTATGACCAAACCTTCAACAACATGGTTAGCCAATAACATAAAGAATCTAGCATAGTAGATGTTATGAGGTCTATTAGCTTTGTTACCTAACCTGGAACCTAATTCTAGCATGACATGGTTGCTAAAATTAAAGTACCTATCAGAAACTAGCATATAGAGCATATTAACAAGAGATGAAGTTATGGCATCAAAATTTCTAATCTTCCCAGAGAAAACCTTGATAAAGGCATCTCCAAGAAAACTCCATTCTTTCCTAAGGCCCTTTCTTCTAATGCTCCCTAAACTAGCAGAATCAAAAGAATAGCCTATGAAATCTAACATAGCAGATACATCATTATCAGTGTGTGGTGTCATGGCATTATTCTCAGGTAGCTTAAAGCGAGACTGTATATCATCACAGTTAATACAGTAATTCTTACCTTTGAGAGAGAAAGCAATGGTCATATCTGTGGAGTTGAACTCTGCAGTTGTCCAAATCTCCTCAATTACCTCACAATAGATAGTTGGGTCTTCCAGCATTGCATAGCTTAGTTTGCAGTTCTTGATGAAGTCCATCATTTTGTGATAATCTGAGTGGGCTTCATTCTTTTGCACCAAGGCTACGAAATTGTTCTTTTCATAAACAAAGCCAGACTGTGACATAATCTTGACTACTGGTGCCATTGTTGGGAGTAGAGATTGCAGAGAAAAGATTGAGAGTTTTGGGAGAGAAAGAGAGTAAAAATTACAAGAAAGCGTAAAGTGAAAATAAGAATTCAATGAGCTTTTATACTTTCTCGAATTAAAACGTAAATAAAATGATTAAATGATACTTTTAAACAAATTATAACCGTTTGAAAATAAAGAAAACTGTAGAAATTCTGAAAACTGCCTTTAATACAAATACATACAACAATGTATATATGTATCAACGGTTAAGTAAACAAATCAACGGCTGTGACTCACTTAAAGTAACTGATGTGACACTTCAACGGATGAGGTAAATAGTTATCCATTGAAGGTTAACACTGTTTTATCCGTTGAAGGATAAAATTACCAGAAATGTATTTGTCTTTCAACGGATAATGAACATCCGTTGATAGAATAATTTTGGCTTTCAACGAATAGGGAATATCCATTGATAGAATAATCTTTACTTAAAGCCAATTTTGTTCTTGTCACAATTCATTTCAGGCTTCAAAGCAGATTTTAATGAGGACATGAATTTAAGAATAATTAAGCATACCTAGCTCACTTACTAATCTTGTGAATGTTGATTCATCAAGTGGCTTGGTAAATATGTCTGCAATCTGCTTTTCACTTGGAACAAAATGAAGCTCCACTGTACCTTTCATCACATGTTCCCTTATGAAGTGGTACTTGATGTCAATGTGCTTGGTTCTTGAGTGCTGCACTGGAATTTCAGTAATGGCAATGGCACTTGTGTTGTCACAGAATATAGGAATTTTGTCAACAGTTAGTCCATAGTCAAATAGTTGATTTCTCATCCACAGTATCTGTGCACAGCAACTACCAGCAGCAATGTACTCAGCTTCAGCTGTTGATGTTGAAACACAATTTTGCTTCTTGCTGAACCATGACACAAGCTTATTCCCTAGAAATTGACAGGTGCCAGTTGTGCTTTTCCTGTCTATTTTACAACCTGCATAATCTGTATCTTAGTAGCCAATTAGATCAAAACCAGACTCTCTAGGGTACCAAATTCCTAGATTTGGAGTCCCTTTGAGATATCTGAAAATCCTTTTAATAGCCACTAAGTGAGACTCTTTAGGGTCAGCTTGAAATCTAGCACAGAGACATGTAGAAAACATTATATCAGGTCTACTAGCAGTTAAATATAAAAGTGAGCCAACCATGCCTCTATAAGTTGAAATGTCTACAGACTTTTCAGCCTTGTTTAATTCAAGCTTGGTGGCAGTGGCCATGGGAGTTTTTGCAGATGAACAATCCATTAAGTCAAACTTCTTTAAAAGATCATAAATATATTTAGTTTAACTAATGAAAATTCCACCACTAACTTGTTTAACTTGTAAACCAATAAAATAAGTTAGCTCTCCAATCATGCTCATTTCATATTTACTTTGCATTAACTTAGCAAACTTTTTACAAAGCTTATCATCTGTAGATCCAAATATAATATCATCCACATAAATTTGAACAAGTATTGTAAAGCCATTAATATTTCTAAAGAGAAGAGTTTTGTCAACAGTACCTCTTGTGAAGTGATTATCTAGAAGAAATTTTGACAAAGTCTCATACCAGGCTCTAGGTGCTTGCTTTAGTCCATAGAGTGCTTTCAATAGATAATACACATAGTCTGGAAAATTTGGATCTTCAAATCCTGGAGGTTGGCTTACATAAACTTCTTCCTCCAATTCCCCATTCAGAAATGCACTCTTGACATCCATTTGATAGACCTTGAAGTTGGCATGGGCTGCATAGGCTAGAAAGATTCTGATGGCTTCAAGTCTGGCAACTGGAGCAAATTTCTCATCAAAATCTATTCCCTCTTGTTGAGAATAGCCTTTAGCAACCAATCTGGCTTTATTCCTTATGACAATGCCATTTTCATCCATCTTGTTTCTGAATACCCATTTTATGTCAATAGAACTCTTGTTCTTTGGCTTGGGTACCAGCTTCCATACTTTGTTCCTTTCAAATTGGTTTAGCTCCTCTTGCATTGCTAAAATCCAATCTGGATCCAATAGAGCTTCTTCCACTCTCTTAGGTTCCTCCTGTGATAGAAAGCTACTATACATACATTCATCTTGAGTAGCCCTTCTAGTTTCCACTTTAGATGTAGCATCACCAATGATTAGTTCAAAAGGGTGATTCTTGGTCCATTTCCTGTGAGGTGGTAGATTTTCTCTAGATGAGGTTGCCTCAGTATTGTCATGATGTGAGATAGAATGTTGATTGGTTGAAACTCCCCCTGAGTTGCTGATCCTTTGAAAGGAATTGGGAGTTCTATCAACTGATGAAGTGAAATGATTATCCGTTGACAGACTGTGATCAACGGATGCTTCATTATGAACTTCAACGGATGATGCACTTTGTCTTTCAACGGATGTTGCATTGCTTCTATCAACGGAAGCTAAATTATGACTTTCAACGGATGCAGCATTCTGTGCATTATCCAAAGGCATATTTTGAATTCTTTTCGAGGTGCCTTCTCCATCATTCTTATCTTCACTATCATCACAATATATCTCAATGTTGTCAAATTTGAGTCCTTCATGGTGTCCCTCATCTGTTAGTCCATCGATCTTTTTATCATCAAACACAACATGCACAGATTCCATGACAATGTTGTTTCTTAGATTGTAGACTCTATATGATTTTCCAGCAGAGTAACCAACAAATATTCCTTCATCAGCCTTTGCATCAAACTTCCCTTTGTGATCAGGTTGATTCCTTAGAATGTAACATTTGCAACCAAAGACATGCAGAAAGTTTAAAATTGGTTATCTTCTCCTGAACAATTGATAGGGAGTCATGCCTTTTGCCTGATTAATTAGAGAAATATTCTGAGTGTAACATGCACAGTTAACAGCCTCAGCCCAAAAGTATGTTGGGAGTTTTGACTCTTTAAGCATTGTTCTTGCAGCTTCAATTAGTGATCTTTTCTTCCTTTCCACCACACCATTTTGTTGTGGAGTCCTTGGAGCTGAGAACTCATGCATGATCCCATTTTCTTCACAGAACAACTTCATGGTTGTATTCTTGAACTCAGTTCCATTGTCACTCCTGATATTCCTTACTTTGAAATCTGGATGATTGTTGACTTGCTTGATATGATTGATAATGATTTCACTACCTTCATCCTTTGATCCAAGGAAATAAACCCATGAAAACTTTGAGAAATCATCTACAATCACTAGGCAATATATTTTCCTTAAAATTGACAATACATTGACTGGTCCAAAAAGATCCATGTGTAGCAGTTGTAATGGTTCATCAATTGCAGATTCAAGCTTCTTACTGAATGATGTTTTCTTCTGCTTTCCTTTCTGACAAGCATCACACAGTCCATCCCTTGTGAATTCCACTAGAGGAATTCCTCTAACTAAGTCCTTTTTGACTAGATCATTCCTTGTCTTGAAATTCAAATGGGATTGCTTCTTGTGCCATAGCCAACTTTTATCTGGACTTGCTTTGCTAAGAAGACAAGTAATTGATTCTGAATCTGTGGAGTTGAAGTCAGCTAAGTACGCATTCCCTTTTCTAACTCCAGTTAGAACCACTTTGTTGTCCTTCTTACTTGTGACAACACAGGCTTCAGAATTGAAGGAAACAGTATTCCCTCTGTCACATAGTTGACTGATGCTCAATAGATTGTGTTTGAGACCATCAACTAATGCAACTTCATCAATGATGACATTTTCTTTTGAAATCAAGCCATATCCCATAGTGAACCCTTTGCTATCATCTCCAAAGGTTATGCTAGGGCCAGCTCTCTCCTTGAACTCTGTGAGCAGGGTGAAATCTCCTGTCATGTGTCTTGAACAGCCACTGTCCAAGTACCATAGATTCCTTCTTTTTCCCTGCACACAACAAAATCAATCAAGTTAATTTTGGTACCCGAGTTTCCTTGGGTCCAGCCTTGTTAGTCTTTTTCCTAGACTTCATTCTTCCTGCATCTTTTGACTTAGGTACCTTTGGGTCAACCTTGGTCTCAAATGTAGTTGGTTGAAGTATAGGGTTAGTCACAGAATCATTTAGCACATTTGATTGAATTTGATAAGGCATGGATTTTGCAAATATATTATTCCACATAGGCATGTTGTATAGCATCTAAGGCATACTGAATGCAGTAAAATAAGGATTATTAACATATGGCATATTTGCAAAATGTGCATGAGGATTCTGATGAGACATAACAGGCATAGCATGCAAAGGTGACATAGACATGTTAGGCATGGAGGGAGTTAAAGGCATGGGAGCATTCTTAACAGATTTGCAGTTATCAGATAGATGATTAACACTTTTACAATGCACACAGCTTTTTCTAGGAGCATACTTATCAGGTGTGTAATTGTTGTGTTTGTTAATCCCTACCTTCCCATTTCTATTAGATTTTCTTTTAGTTTCCTTTTTATCCTCAACTAATTTAAGCCTATTTTTCAGCTGATCCAAAGTCATGTGTCCTATATTCACCTTACTGGCATCCTTGGATGTGCTAGCTCCTTCTTTGACAAAAGTTCTTGAAAGTTGAACCAACCTTCTTATTGAGATTTTTCTTTTTAGAATCACTTGCCTGTTTTAATTGATGAGCCTTCAATGAATGCTCTTTTTCTTCCTTCAACGGATAACTTTCATCATCCGTTGATTCCACATCCGTTGATAATCCATCAATTAATTCTAACTCCTTTTTGTTTTTCTTCCAGGCATTCTCACAGAATGATTCAATTCCCTGAACCTTGACAATCTGAGCACTAACATCCCTAGATGTTTTCCAGGCCTTGATTACCTCTTGCTCACTTTCTAACTGTTTAGAAAGAATTTCTACTTTCTTAACAGCTTCTTCTAGTTCACTCTCAACAGTCAAGCATTTAATTTTAATCTTTTCAAGCTCAATTACCTGATTCTCTAACACAGCATTCCTATCACTTAAAAACAAATTATTCTCTTTGATTCTTGTGTTTTCTTTAGCTAGTGATTTAAAGGAAACACACAAATGATATAATTCATTGGACATATCATTTATGGCTTCATTGCATTCAATCTTAGAAAGCTGAGAGAGATCAGTAGTAATTACCTGGTTGCTTGATGAACTAGTTTCATTTTCATCAGAATTAGCCATCAGGGCTAGGTTGACATATTCCATATCATCATCTTCATTGGCTCCATCTGCTGCCCAATCATCTTGAGTGAGAAAAGCTCTTTCCTTTTGTTTGAGCAAATCAAAATACTTCTTTTTGTAATCAACTTGCTCAAATTTCTTCTTATCAGAGGTTGGCTTCCTGCACTTAGTTGTAAAGTGTCCACTAATGCCACAGTTATAACATTTGAACTTAGATTTGTCCACCATGTTTTTGTTTGGCTTAGTGAATTTTGTATTTTTCCTGAATTTCATCTTTACAAACCTCCTGGACAGAAAGGCCAGATGTTCATCAACATCATCAGAGTCATCTTGACTGGAATTGTCTTCATCCTCAGCTACTTGCTCCTTTCCCTTGCTTGATTCTGATTTGCTTGTGCCAATTTTGAGACTTGGCATTGTCTTTTCCTCATTCCTGGCTTCAATCTTCTCATTGTCAGCTACAAGTGCAACTGATCCTCCTTTTTTCTTTCCCTTTTCCAACATCTCATCTTGCTCCATCTCAAGTTCATATGTCTTCAAAATTCCATATAATCTTTCAAGTGTGAAGTCCTTATAATCTTGAGAATTTCTTAGAGAAACAGTCATAGGCTTACATTCCTTTGGTAGAGACCTCAGAAATTTTTAATTGGAGTCCTTGACTTGGTACACTCTGCCATACAGCTTCAATCCATTCAACAGTTTCTGAAATCTGTTGAAGGTATCATTCAATGATTCTCCTTCTTCAAAATGAAAATATTCATACTGTTGAATGAGAAGCTGCATTTTGTTTTCTCTAACTTGCTCAGTACCTTCACAGATAAGTTGCACAGTATCCCAAATTTCCTTAGCAGTTTGGCTGTTAATGACATTGTCAAACATATCTTGATCTAGGCCATTAAACAGAATGTTCATGGCTTTCTTGTCCTTATGAACCTCTTCAATATCTTCAACAGTCCATTCTGCTTTTGGCTTGGGAATAGACTATCCAACAACAACTGTTGCAGTAGCAGCTGTGGCCACCTTGTGAGGGATGTGAGGACCATTTTCAATGCAGTTGATGTAGCTTTCATCTTGAGAGAGAAGATGTAATTGCATTTTCACTTTCCAGTGATGATAGTTATCTCTTTCCAGGATTGGAATCTTTACACCAATATCCTTCTTACTCATGATGTTAGAAGAATAGATCTTTAAACTCTTTGTATGTTAAGAGCTTGCTCTGATACCAATTGTTATTCCCAGTGAACTAACAATGAGATTTACAGAAGGGGGGTTGAATGTAAATCTCAATGAGCAGTTTCTAGGCTATGTGTTTTGATGAGCAAGTGTGTGTGAATTGCTTTCAGCTAATGCAGACAGATATATATATTCAAACACACATGTAAAGAACACAACAGACTTAAAAACTTTTCTGGTGGATTTGTTGTTCCACCAGAGATGTGTTATTTTAGAAAATCTGTGATTCAAAGAATTAAATCACAACTGCGTCCTAGTACAAACTAGATGATTTTCTCTCTGGATTTTTCTAAACAGCTCTGGAAAATTCACAATCTAATTACTAGATGCTACTTGGTTTATATATCACCAAGCTTACAAGTGAAGAAAAAACTGTAAAATACAATTAAAAGATTCTTCACATGTTTCTTCTTCATTTCTCTATCCAATGCAATTTAGGTTTAGCTATGAATCTTTGAATACTTCCTTGTTTGCACCAGAATGGAAATGCTGCATTTTCTTGATTCCTCCTAGAGGCTGCCACATTCCAGTTTATCTCTGTCAACCCATGTGCCTCTGTCAGCTTATGAATTGTCACTATCAACTGCTATTGAACTAAGCATCCGTTGAAGCTTTCATCCGTTGATGCTTTATCCGTTGAAGCTTTATCCTTTGAAGCTTTATTCGTTGATGCATTAGCAGTTGAAGCTTTATCCATTGAAGCACTCATCCGTTGATGGATGTTATCCGTTGCAGCTTTAGAGACATCCGTTGAAGCTTTATTTCTCATCCGTTGAAGGCATTTAATATCAGTTGATACTACTTCACGTATACAAAATTACAAGGCATGAAATATTTACAATTAGCCCTCCTATTTGCATATCCACTTGTAGTCAACATGACTGATAATTTCCCACAACATCTAAGAATTATAACTTAAATACAGAGAATGAAATGTGCTACAATACTAAACTTATTTCTAAGTAAAGCTACTCCTTCAACGGATAGCCAAAATGGTCTTATCCGTTGAGGCTACAAACACTAGATTTCTACTTAGGTGTTTTGTTTAACTTATCATCAAACTAATACACATATTCCTAACAAAGACAATTAATTTCATAAGAGTGATCATGGTCAATCAGGACAACCTTTTGCAAAAGAAGATAGTGATCAATGCAACTGACTCAGGGACACATAGATGTATGCAGGTGTCCCTCAATTACCGTGTCTAAAGGAGGGCATCTGAGTTGGATATCTTCATCAACAAAGTCAAAGTTATAACTCATGAAGATACCTTGCTATTAACTGAATTGAGAAATGCTCAAGTAGCTGCTTTTCCTGAAGCATATCTACAGCCATGCAAGGGTATAGCATACATCTGTCCAAACACCAAACAATTCAAACATTTTCAGATCCCCAAACAATGTGTCATGAGTAACAAGAAGCTTATCATGATCCTAGAAAATGGTTTAAAAACCAAGAAGAACAAGAACAATGATGATATGGAAATGATAAAGCTACTGAGGAGATATCTGGATAATGCAGAAGCCAACTTGCCCAAAACACAAATCAACAAGGATTATTTGGATGATAATGAACAGAAGAAAGATGATCAAAATCCTTCTAGCTCAAATCCAAGTCAATGCAGTAAGCCATCTGGCAGCAAGGGTGGAGAGAAAAAGAAGGATGATTACAAGAAAGATGAAGAAAAGAAGAGAAGGGGTGAGAGGAGGAGCAAGAAGCTTCATGATGGCTCAGAACTACACCAATCCCTAAAAATCCAAACACAACTAGCTTAAACCTCAGCTCAACCTACAACATCAACTATCTCAAACATCAAACCACTTCAAACCTCAAAGCCAAAATTTCTGTACAAACAAACAACCAACTCTTTCCTAAAAATTCCAATCACCACAAGCTAGACAAATCTCAAGAAAATAACAACCCTACCTTTAGCCAAACCCTCATTGAAAATCAAGCACAAATATGTTAGGAGAAAGCCTAAGAAAGTTAAGCCTACAAAGAAAGAAGAAGTCACTGAAAGGGCCATCTGGAACTGTTTTAAGGAATCTGACTTTCTACCTCTAAATTGGTGCACCTCAGATGAAGATTATTTCCAACATCTAACTAAAGAAATAGTTAGAGTCTGGATTGTATCCCTGAGAGAAGTTAGAATTTATTTTGAAGATGGGTCCTTCACTTTTCTTGGCAATTACTTAATGGATTCTAAGTCTTCCACGAAAATTAGGATAGTGATAAGTTTGCTAAAGGACAAGGTTACTGCTACAAGGGCATGTAGATCATTTCTAGCTGAATGGATGATTGAAAGGGAGGCAACAAAGAAAAGAAATGAGGCTGAAGCTGAAGAGAGAAGGAGGAAGTATGATGAAGAAATAGAGATGTATATAAAAAGATCAGAAGAGCTAAAGGCCAAATGAATGAGCGGAATCTCTAAAGATGGGAAATTTCTAAAAATCAAAGCTAGTGGATTCTCAAGGTTTAGAATAGATTTTCTAAACAGTGGTTATCCCAAGGTAGCAAGACAAAAACTTGTAGAAGCTCTAAGTGGAACACCCATAATAGAAGAACTTGAAATTCTAGATCACTTGAAGGATGTTCTTAGGGAAGAAGCAGATACAAAAACTGTCTTTACCTGATACTTGTAACCATTGAACCTTGTAAATCTTATGTTGTACAAAAGTTTTAATTCTATCAAGCTTTTTGTATTAATTTTATTTTCCATCATTTTAAACTTGGGGTTAGTCTTGTTAAAAGGCATGAATTTATGTTAAGCAATCTTCTCACAAATTTGGGGAGATTGTTGTGCAAGATATGCCTATACCTTAACAAGACTAAGACAATTTGTCAACCCTAAGTAAGTTATATTGTTATCTAAATTTATATTTTGTACTTGTAACTAGGGGTGGCAATTTCGGGTTTTGGGTCGGGTTCGTATCGGGTTGGATGTACCTGGTTTTTTTTTGGTCTGACCCGAACCTGACCTGACCCGAAACGGGTTCAAAAATTGTGACACGAACCCGACCTGGTAGGTACCCGAGTAACCCGAAATTGACCTGTTTGACCTGAAATAACCCAAAATTTAGAAAAAATTAATAAAATTAAAATTAAAGAAAATAATTTACATCATTACAAAATTAAAATGTTATGCCAAATTAATATAAAAAATAGAAATATAATAAAACACAATATTACAAATGATTTATACAATATAACCTACCATTTATATACACATATAATACATATATTAATTATTTAAATAAACAGGCCGGGTTCGGGTATTTCGGGTCAACCCGAAAATGACCCGATTTATTTGGGTAAATTTTTACCCAAACCGAACCCGACCCGAAAGTCAAAATCCTCAACCCTAATTCATACTTTTGTGGGTTGGGTTCGTGTCGGGTTTCGGGTCGTGTCTGAAAGTCTGTAAAAATGTCAAAGGAGCAGACTGAAGTCTTTTTTTATAAACAGTGTCAAGCCTAAGAATTCTATCTGGAAGAAGATCAAGAAGATCATGCCTTAGAAGAATTATGAAGAAGCTTGGAGTTGAATAAATCTGTTTTAGGAAAAATATTCTAAGTCAAGATCTCTACAAGTCACAGATTTAGTGTTATAGAGAAGTCATTAGAGAAATCAAAATGACTTATCGAGAAGTCAGGAAAGGCACTAGAGAACTCACAGAGATATCGACAAGCCAAATTGAAGAGATGGAGATTGGAGAGATCGACAAGTCATTTCTTCACTAGAAAACTCAGAGTTATCGACAAGTCAACATTCATTAGAGAACTCTAAGTTATCGATAAGTCAAATTCCACTAGAGAACGCAGAGATATCGATAAGTCAAAATTCACTAGAGAACTCAGAGATATCGATAAGTCAAAATTCACTAGAGAACTCTGAGATATCGACAAGTCAAATTTGACTAAAGAACTCTGAGATATTGACAAGTCAAGAAGCCACTAGAGAACTCAGAGTTATCGAAAAGTCAAAGTGAAGATATGAAGACTAGAGATCTCTACAAGCTAAATTCTCTTATAGAGAACTCAAAGACCTCTACAAGTCAAATTTACTATGGAGTATTAGAGATCTCGATAAGCCAATATAATTATCGAGATGTCAAGAAGCTTTGTTTGTAATTTATCGGGATAAGATGTGGTCGTAGCTTAGGAAAGATAAGGAGATTGTGTCTAATAGTGTGGCAATTTAGTAGTTTAGTAGTTTCAATAATTTTAAAAAAATTATTCAGTCATATAATAATTTTAACTTTAATATCTTTACTTATCTTGTTTTAGTCCATAGAGTGCTTTAACCAAAGAAAGTGGAAGAAGCTTTTCAAGATGCTGAGTGGGTTACAACAATGCAAGAGGATTTTAATGAATTTGAAAGGAACAAAGTATAGACTCCTGTACCAAGACCAAAGAACAGATCGGTTGTTGGTACAAAGTGGGTGTTCAGAAACAAAATTGATAGTGAGGGCATCATTACAAGAAATAAAGAAAGACTGGTTGCAAAGGGCTATATTCACAGCAAGAAGGCATTGATTATGATGAGACTTTTACTCCAGTTGCAAGGTTTAAGGCAATCACAATTTTCCTAGTCTATACTGCTCACATGAAGTTTAAAGTGTTCCAAATGGATGTGAAGAGTGTATTTCTAAATGGTAAATTTGAAGAGAACGTTTATATTGAACAACCTCCAGGGTTTATTGATCCAAAATATCATGATCATGTCTATAAACTGGATAAAGCACTCTATGGACTAAAACAAGCTCCAAAGGCCTGGTATGAAACACTTGCTCTATTTTTGTTATAAAGTGGTTTCACAAGAGGTACAATTGACAAAACTTTATTTTATAAATACCATGGTAAGGACTTGTTATTAGTACATATATATGTTGATGATATCATTTTTGGGTCTACTAATGATAAACTCTGTGAGAGGTTTGCAAAGCTAATGCAGTCAAGATATCAAATGAGTATGATGGGAGAATTGAGTTATTTTCTAGGTTTACAAGTAAAACAGACTGAAGAAGGGATATTCATAATCAATCCAAATACACCAGGAATTTTCTCAAAAGATTTAGAATGCAAGACAATTCAACTGTAACAACTCCAATGGCCACAACAACCAAGTTAGATTTAAGTACTAGTTCATCAGTAGATATAACTAACTACAGAGGTATGATTGGCTCACTCCTATACTTGACTACTAGTAGACCTGATATCATGTATGCTACCTGTCTCTGTGCAAGGTTCCAAGCCGATCCAAGGGAACCACATCTATTAGTTGTGAAAAGAATTTTTAAATATCTCAAAGGCACCATAAATCTTGGATTATAGTATCCTAGAGATTCAGACTTTAAGCTAATTGGATACTTAGATGCTAATTATTAGGTAATTAATAAAACATATGGGTGAATGTGTTTTGGATTATTTTAAGCTTTTGGAACTATTATAGATGTGGTGAACAAAGTAATCTAACTTGATGAGATAAAGTGTTTTAACAGAAATAATAAAATATGCACATGAAAACATTATCTCTAAAACTCACTTATTTTTATATTAAAATCAAGAATATCTTGCTACAAATTTCTGGGTTCTTAGTTGATAAAGAACTCAGCTTCTTTCTTGAGAGAGTTACAAGAATTTTAGATCTATTTGTTACAACTAAAACAAAGCATCCAGTGTTTACTTTATAGAACAGTAAACACAGGTTTTACACAGCATACAATAGCATGTACTAATCCCTACTTTAAGTTAACTGGAACTTTCTATTTCTGGCTTAGTGTATCTTTGCAAATCGTGCATGTCTGTGACTTTACTTTGTCAGTTAATCTTGGCTTTTGATCTTGTACTCTTCAAGCTGCTTTTTGTAGACTTTTCAAATCAGTGATTGATTTGTTTGTTAATTGATAATCTTGGATATGTAACTAGTTTGCATTTTGTACTTTGAGTTTCATATCAAGATCTCCAGTTTGTTATATAGAGAACTCGACGTCTCGATAAGTATAATGGCTTATCGAGATCTCTTATTACTCTATAATTGTTTTGAATTCTCGAAGTCTCTGAGTTCTCTATAAGAGAATTTGGCTTGTTGAGAACTCTGAATTTCTACATGAAGAAAAGACTTGTCGATATCTCTGAAATCTCTATAGGCATATTGACTTATCGATATCTCTGAGATCTCTATTGAGATTTTGACTTATCGATATCTCCAATCTTCACATCTTCAATTTGACTTGTCGATATCTCTGAGATCTCTAATGCAGAAATGACTTGTCGATATCTTCAATCTTCATTTGACTTGTCGATATCTCTGAGACTTCTCTATAAGCTATTTTTGACTTGTCAATAAGTCATTTTTGGAGTTCTCGAATGACTTCTCTCTAAGACTTGATCCGTGACTTGTAGATTTCTTGACTTAGAATGTTTTTCTTAAAACAAATTTATTCAACTCCAAGCTTCTTCACACTTTCTCTGAGGCATGATCTTCATGATCGTCTTCCAGAGTTTATTCTTAGGCTTGATACTGTTTACAGAAAAATACTACAGCCTAATATATTTACACTTTTACAAACTCAAGTAATACAATACAAAATCCAAACTTAGATTATCATAAAACTTACTTAGGGCTGTCAATTTGACTTAGTCTTGTTATAGTACAGGGATGTCTTGTACAACAATCTCCCCCAATTTGTGAGAATATTGCTTATCACAAATTCATGCCTGGTAACAAGACTAACCCCAAGCTACAATGAACAATAAAAGTTTACATAACAACTTGAAAGAATTACTACTTTTTTACAGAAGGATTTCTTGAGTTTAACAGATACATTCATTAATCAAACTTCTCATCTCCTGTTTCTTTTCTAATGTGGTCCTTTAATTTTACAAGCACTTCCAGTTCCTCTATGATTGGTGTTCCTCTTAAAGATTCTACAAGTTTGAGTTTATCTGCTAATGGATAACTGTTCAAGAACCCAACCCTAAATCTTGAGAATCTGCCATCCTTGATGTTTAGAAATTTTCCATCCTTGGTAATTCTGCTCATCCCCTTTGCCTTGAGATCTTCAGATGTTTGTATATACATTTCTATCTCCTTAATATACTTTCTTTTCCTCTCCTCACTTTCAGCCTTATCTCTCGCTCTTCTTTCTTCCCTTTCTACCAACCATTCAGCCATGACAGATCTCCATGCTTTAGTTGCAGTATCCTTGTCCTTCAGTAAGCTTATACCCTTTTGATCTCAGTGGGAGAAAATATGTCCATTAATTTACTGCCAAGAAATGTGAAGGTTTCATCCTGATAGTAGATTCTTACTTCCCCTAATGTTATAACCCTAACTTTGACCACTTCTTCAGCTAATTGTTGAAATTAGTCTTCATCTGAGGTGCACCGGCTTAAAGGTAGAAAATCACTTTGATTGAAACAGTTCCAGATGGCCCTTTCAGTAACTTGCATTTTCTTTGGTTTTCTCCCAACATATTGATAATGAATTTTGGTTGGTGGCTTAATAGAAGGTAGGTTTGAGAATTTTTTTAGAGATGTTTGGCTTGAGGTGATTTGTGTTTTCATTAAGGTGTTAAAAGTTTGTTTGTACAAGAATTTGGGCTTTGAGGTTTGAGGTGGTTTAGTATGTGAGTTTGTTGGCTTAGAGGGTTGAGCTTGGTTGATTTGGATTGATAGGGATTGTTTTTCTGGTTCTGAGTTGTCTTCCTTCTTCTTTCTTCTTCTTTCTTCTTATCATCACCCTTCTTTTCATCCTGCTTCTTCTCTTTGCTACCAGTTGCTCTAGAAGTTTGACTTGGATTTGAGCCAGAAGGTGGTTGATCATCTTGCTTTTACTCATCATCATCCTTGTCATCCTTTAAGTTGTATTGTAGGTTTGACAACATGGTATCAGCATTAACAAGGTATCTATCAAGAATTCTGATCATCTCTTCATTTTCAATTTTATTGTTCTTTTTGCATTTCATATCAGATTCAAGAGTCATTATCAGCCTCATGTTTCCTCTTACACAATTCTTAGGAACAGTGAAGAGCTTGCATTTCTTAGACTGAGGATAGATGTAGGACACACCTTTGCTTGGATAGAGATAGGCTTCAGAAAAAGCATCTATCTGAGCCTTCTTTAGTTCATGTAGTAATTGTGTGTCCTCTAGAATGACTTTATGTACTTTTTCAATCACCGTATCCAGCTCAGATGCTCTCAATTTTTGAATATTGGAGAGAGACACCTGTAGACATCTGTCCAGTCCACAATCATTCACATTTTCTATGATCCTTTTCTCCAAAAAGTTATCAACTTTGACAATCACCACTCTAAAAAAGTTGATATTGTTGGTCAGTGCTCTTTTGTAAGTGATGTAGTTGTTCTGGACACCCTTAAAACTAACAGAAGTTCATTGAATTCTTTATCCTTACCGGGTCCTTCTGCAGCTTTTAGAAGTTTGTCCATCCCAATATTTTTTTGATAATTGAGCTTTAGAAGAGCTTTGACCAGTATGAGTAGTTGATGTCAATTTTCTAGGCTCCTTTAATTTACCAGCATCCCTGGATTGTTCAATCCTAGCTTCTATCTCCCCCTTAGTCTTGGAACAGGCATGAGTAGGGGAGTTGAAATTTCTAGCCTTACAGTCTCAGGAAGTGCAGGCAATGGAATGTTAAGCTTTCCCATGATAGCTCCCAAAGCCATATAATTTTGCATTTGTAAATGCTTGTGGGAGTCCACCAAGGTCTGGATGTCTTCCTGTTGACTCTACACCAGAGAGGTAAGAGTTTGCACTTGAGTTGTGAGTGAGTCATTGGAAGACTGCAAAGTTGTAACTTGTTGTTGGAGAGCTTGAATCTGTAAATTTGTGAATGTAGAAGAGGGTTGTTGAGAACTTGGGGGAAGAGATGTACCAAAGGTGTCTTGTATACTTATTTGATTCCTTCCATAAGTAATGCAGAAGGCTCATACCTACTTTGATGAAGCTGGTTCAATTTGAGCTTTGTATCATTTGAATTGATAATATGTTATTGAACTGCCTCATGCAAAGCAATAAAAGACTGTCTGAGATTTTTTACATCTTTTTCCACAGAAGTCAGATCAAATCTTTCCATTTGGTCAGTAAAATGTTGAAATTTTGAAGTGATATTGACTTGAGAAGGTATAATCTCATCCATCTTTTCTCTCACCAGCTTCTTGATCTTGTCTTCATGACCAATCAACTTTAGTTCTAGAGCTTTACCAAATAGGTGAAAAGCTTTCAGTTGAGCTTTGTATACTTTATTTATTGCATCATAGACATCTTGTGGAGTCAGGACCTTGGAATTACTTCATAGTATGATTACAATTACATAATCATCTCTAAACCTAACCAAGACCTGATCCATTTCCAAAAAAAAGTCCTTAGACAACCAAGCATCTATATTTCCATCTTGCTTAACTTCATTAACTATTTTCTGCTTCAAATTTCGTCATTGTAGGTTAGCAGAATAGCTTGATAGTCTTGGTTGCTCATATCTGAGGTAAGAAGATGCTGTGAGATATTGGCTAGACCAGAAATTTAATCAACAAAGAGATCATCCACAGTTGGTGGTTGAGTTTCAACATCCTGTAACCTTTAGGAGATGATGTGTAGTTGTTGTCATTGAGAAGTAAAAGGTTGATCTGATGGGTTGGAACCACATGTGACTAAGGTCACAGTTTAACTTACAGATTCCCTTGTGGTTTTGACAGTTTGTTGTTCCTCACTTGTGGTGGGAACCTCCATTTGAATTGGAGGGGAGTAAGCTAGGTTACTGTCATGTACTCTAGCCTCAAACCCTTGCTCATTTTACAGTGAGCTTGCACTTGAATGTGCTAAACTTGCCTCCCCTATAGTAGGATCATTGGAAATTGAACTCCTACCTTCAATTGTGAGAGCAATTTCAGCTTGGGTTTTGAGGGGAGTCGTTCCCACAAGAGGAACCTCCAATTGAATTAGAGAAGATTTAGATAGCTCCCCCTCAGGAGTACTATCCTCAAACCTAACAACCTGTGAAGATTGATTTGCACATGAAGGTGCATTTGTATCTATCACAGGGTCTTTAGTGAAAACTGATGAGACCCTTATGCTTGTGTTGGTGTCATCAAGGTCTACCCCAACATGTAGCCTCTCACCAATTAATTGTGGTTCCTGGGTGGTGATCACAGTTTTTAGAACCATGTCACTTCAAGTTAGCAACTCTTGAGAACCAGAATCAAGAGTTTTATTGTAGGAAGAAGAAATTTGAGATATAAGATTTTGAGTGTCAATATTGAGTGTTGGCAGCTCCCCCTGAGTAAATGAGGGAGCTTCAAAAGATGTGCTCTCCTTGTGTTTTCCATCCTTATTCCTCCTTCCATACACTTGAATTTCTTTAGGTGTTTGTGCAGACTCTTTACAGGGTGCACTAGGGAGAGTGCTCTTTTCAATAGAGACACCCTGTTAAGAGGATGCCCCTAGAGTATGTTTTTGTCCCTATTTTACAACTACATCCTTTTGAGAGGATGCAGAGATGGCTTGAGTGGTCAACTCGGATTATTTAGCCTTCTTTGTCTTTTTGACCAAGAGTGACTCAGGTACTGTTTGTTCCTCACCACTCTTTTGAGAGGATGAAGTGGTTGGTTTCCTTGATTCTAAAGGTACAGAATGAAGGGTCTCAGCATTGGTTGGTCCCTGTTGGTGTGCCTGTGTTTGTACTTCCACAGGTGCAGGAACCATTACTGCACTAGATTCCACATTTGACCTCACGTCAGGCATGGGGTAAGGGTAAGTCTTAAACCTCTCCATCATAAATGGAGTGATTTTGA
Organism: Apium graveolens; assembly: GCF_009905375.1. NCBI lineage: Eukaryota > Viridiplantae > Streptophyta > Magnoliopsida > Apiales > Apiaceae > Apium > Apium graveolens. Next base: position 186,181,782 of record NC_133650.1, read on the forward strand.
GACTTACAGTTACCTTGTTCTTTATAGTAAGTGAGCCAAATATAATTTTGGACATTTGCTTACAATTACCTATTTTTGTCTTATCTATACCATTAAGTAAATGAATGTATGAAACTTTATGAATTAAAGTAGACATTATAAATCTAGGAAAGAATATTTCCTTACCTCTTGCAGCTAGGGGCATTGTGAGCCTGGTGGCAAGTTTTTCCAGGATCAATAGACCAATATTCAAGTGTCTGTTGTGGGCTATGGAGAACAACAGCTTCTGCACCATACTTGAAATGTTGTCGAATCCTGTCTTCCTACAGGTAAAGGCTCTTACTATAGAATCAAACAAGAAGAACCATTCCTTCCTTAGGTTTGTTCTGTTTAGACTTGCCAGGTTGATTCTTCCACCATAGTTGATGAAGTCCATGAATTCAGCTAGCTCATCTTGTGTTGGAACCTCCACCAGATTCTCAATTGGAAGTCCAAAGCTAGATTTACATCTTTCTCATTGAACTCCACCTGTTGGCCTCCAATAGAGCAGTTCGCCACTATAGATGTAGAGTTTTCATTCATAATTGTCCTCACCACAGCAGTTGTCCAAAATTCATGCAGAACATCCAGTTACAGGATTGGGTTAGCAGTTAAGGCACCTGCAAGATATGATGCAGACAAAAACTTAATAAACCCCTTGAAAGAATCAGGAGCTTGGTTAGCATCAGTGAAAGAAAGGTAGTTAGTTCCATTCTTGGGATATCAGCTCTAACATTGTTGAGTGCCATTGTTGTTGAGTAAGAGTGAATGGGTAAGACAAATGAGAGAGAAAAAGCTTAAAACAAGAGAGAAATCAGTTTGGATTTGAAAATTAGGTCTCATAGAGTTCTCGAAGGCGTAAGGATGTGTATGTCGAGATGTCTAAGTATTTATAGTAAAAGCAAATGACTTATCGAGAACTCAAAAATAAATGTTTGGAATTTGCTTATTGAGAAGTCATTGTAAAAAGTGAAGTACATATCGATAAGCCATTTTAATTTACTCTTTTCGAGAACTAAAATTGACTTGTCGAGATGTTAGATAAATACTCAGTTTGTCCAACTTGGACTGAATTAATTCCAATTTTTATTTGAATAAATCAAAATAAAATCAGAATGATTTTGTCAAAAGTATTTAACCAAAATAATTTATTAAATTTAATTATCTCAGTTCTGAGTTATTTATAAGTCTAAAATTATACTTGTAGAAAACTCTATGAGTTAACACTTATAGAAACTCTACAATGACTTATCGATAAGTCATAATGAAGCTTGTCGAGAAGTCAGAAAAATGACTTATCGAGGACTCACTCAAAAAGTCTCAAAATGACTTGTCGAGAAGTCAATTAGACTTATCGAGAACTAAGTTTTCTATATACTTTTGATAACTTTTATTCTGCATTATGCTAATTTTGCATATTGAAGATGCAAATCAACATTTAGACAGTTTTCTTAGAATTAAAAAATTCCAAGCTAAATTTTAAATTTTAAAAGACAAATATGCAGAGATTTCTGAAATATTTATAATTCATATTCCAATAAATTTCCAATTCAATCAAATTAGTTTTGATTTACTAGAAATTAATCTTCTACAAAACATTAGCTGAGTTATTGCCTTTAGGATGAAGAATTTTGCAATCCTATTTCACCTACAAGTCTAGTGAAAGTTGCTTCATCCAAAGGTTTAGTAAAAATGTCAGCTAATTATTATCTATTGGAATAAAAATGAGCTCAATGGTACCATTTGCAACATGTTCTCTAATAAAATGGTACTTTACATCAATGTGTTTTGTTCTAGAATGATTAACTGGATTAGCCACAATAGATATAGCACTAGTATTGTCACACATAATTGGAATTTTGTGTAACACTAGGCCATAATGCATTAGCTGATTTCTAATCCAAAGCACTTGAGCACAGCAACTTCCACCAGTTATTTATTCAGCCTCAGCTGTGTAAGTTGACACGGATTGTTGTTTCTTGCTATACCGGGATACAAGTCTTTGTCCAAGAAACTGATAGCTTCCACTAGTGCTCTTTCTATCAACCCTGCATCCAGCAAAATCTGCATCTTTGTATCCAACAGCTTCAAAACCAGTTCCCTTAGGATACCATAATCCCAAGTTTGGAGTCCCCTTTAACTATCTGAAAATCCTCTTCACAACTATCACATGTGATTCTTTTGGATTTGCTTGAAATCTTGCGCACGGACATGTTGCAAACATGATGTCTGGTCTACTTGCAGTTAAGTACAACAAAGATCCAATCATTCCTCTATAGCTTGAGATATATACACTCTTTCCCTTTTTATCTTCATCCCACTTTATAGCTATAGACATAGGTGTAGATGCAGGTGAGCAATCAACCATACCAAACTTCTTTAACAAATCCTTGACATACTTAGTTTGGCTGATGAAGATTCCATCACTTCTTTGACTAACTTGAAGTCCAAGAAAGTAACTCAATTCCCCCATCATACTCATTTCATATTCACTCTGCATAAGCTTAGAGAATCTTTGACAAATCTTTTCATTAGTAGATCCAAAGATAATATCATCTTCTTAGATTTGAACTAGGATCATATCATCACCATATTTCTTGTAAAAGAGATCTTGTCAATAGTACCTCTAGTGAATCCTTGCTTAATCAAAAATTCTGACAGTGTGTCATTCTAAGCTCTAGGTGCTTGTTTGAGTCCTTAGAGAGCCTTGAGTAACTTGTATACAAAATTTGGAAATTCTGGATCTTCAAAGCCAAGTGGCTGTTACACATAAATTTCTTCTTCCAACTCACCATTGAGGAATGCACTCTTCACATCCATTTAATACACCTTGAAATTGGAGTGTATAACAAATGCAAGAAAGATCCTTATTGCTTCAAGTCTTGCAACTGGAGCAAAGGTCTCATCATAATCAATTTCTTCCTCCTGTGAGTAACCTTTTGCAACTAACCTTGCTTTGTTTCTGGTGAAAATTCTATTTTCATCCATTTTGTTCCTGAACACCCACTTTGTTTCAATTATACTCCTGTTCTTTGGTGCAGGAACCAATTTCCAAACTTTGTTCCTTTCAAACTGATTTAGCTCTTCTTGCATAGAAGATATCCAATCAGGATCAAGTAGGGATTCCTCAGTTTTATTATGCTCAACTTGAGACATATAACATGCATGAAGACATTCATTTACAGTTGCACTTCTATTCCTCACTCCAGCATTGGGATCACCAATAATTGTATCTGCATTGTGACTCTTATTCTAGTTCCTTGTGGGAGTTTGCTGACTTGTGTTTTCTGCTTCTTCATCATCATTGGTATGACTTCCAGAATTTTCTCCTATTTCTCCCCTTGAGTTTGTGCTATCAAATTCAGGTGTTTAAGATGAGCTTCCATTCTCATGATTTACTTGATCAGTAGATTCTTCATTAATTCTGTGATTTGTATTGACTTCAGCTTCATCTTCAGAATCACTATCAATTTTAAGATTTTCAAATTGTAAGGTCTCAGCTTCATTTTCACTAAGGCATTCTGTTAGATATATTTGATAATGTCATGTGTAATATGATTTGTGTTTAGTTTTCAGATCTTACATAACAGGACAAATCAGTACTTAACTGGAAATCAGCACTTATATTGAAGACAGAACTTAAAATATCAGAACTTAAGTTATCAGAACTTAAGGTTCAGAAGATATCTATCAAGAGATAATATCAGGACTTAAGATGACTTTCAGATAAGGAAGGCGGCTGATTGAAAGAAAAGAAGATCGAGACTAAGACAGAAAGTAATATGCATGAAGAAGGAATTCTATGAAGAATAGAATACTTGGAAGAAAAGATAACTAGTTGATATATTTTAGGAAGCAGAATTATATTCCATATCAATTATAAGATTATCTTGTAACTGTGTAGTATATAAACACAAGCATAGAGTTTACACTATAAGTGTTACGATTATCGAAGTTATTATTCTTTGTAACTCTAGCAGCTCTCGTGATAATTTGTTCATCACTGAGAGAGGATAGTTCCATATTGTAACAGAGTTTATTGTGTTGAATAAAATATGTTTTCTATTACTTAAGTTCTTATATTCGATTTGATTGTGCTAAACACTGTATTCAACCCCCTTCTACAGTGTGTGTGACCTAACAAGTGGTATCAGAGCCTTCTGTTAACACACAAACAGTTTAAGATCCAAAATCAATCATGTCTGAAGAAGAAACTCCAACCAAGCCCACCAAAACTGAAGAACCTCCAAAAACTGTAACTCATAGTCGATATGAGACTATAAAAGTTCCCATGTTGAAACCTTCTAAGTATTCCATATGGAAAGTGAAGATGGCTATGTTTCTGGAAGCTACAGATCCAGAATATCTAGCCAGGATTTATGAAGGACCACATATGCCAACCAAACTCTCTGTGGAAGTTGCAGGATAGCCAGCAAAGTCTGTACCTAAGGAGAAAAGTGATTACACTGCTGAAGATATCTAATCGATTGTAAAGGATGCAAAGGTAAGACACTTGTTGCATAGTGCCATTGATAATGTCATGTCAAACAGGGTAATTAACTGCAAGACTGTAAAAGAGATATGGGATGCTTTGGAAACAAGGTGTCAGGGAACTGATTCAATCAAGAAGAACAGGAAGACAATACTCACTCAAGAGTATGAGCACTTTGACTCAAAGCCTGATAAGTCATTAACTGATTTATATGACAGATTTGTCAAACTCTTGAATGATTTGTCACTAGTTGACAAAGAGTATGATATTGAAGATTCAAATCTTAAGTTCCTGTTAGCTCTTCCTGAAAGATGGGATTTGAAGGCCACAATAATAAGAGACAACTATAATCTTGATGAAACAACTCTTGATGAAATTTATGGGATGCTCAAGACTCATGAACTTGAGATGGAACAAAGAAGCAAGAGGAATGGAAGAAAGTCAAGAACAGTTGCCTTTGTGGCTGAGGAGGAAAGTCCCAAAGTAGCTGCCTCAAGAAAAGGCAAGGAAAAAGCTCTCATCACAAAGTCTGATACTGAGTCATCAAGTTCTTATAGTCATGATGACTCAGAAACTAAAAGTATACCTGAGATGGACCATAATGAGGAGATGATGAAGCTGTGTGCTCTTATGGTGAAAGGAATCACAAAGATTGCATACAGAAAATTCAGAAGAGGAAAGAAGTTTTCCAGGAAAGGTGTAAGTTCTGAAAAGAAAGGTTTCAGAAAATCTGAAAGCAAAGGAGGAAAGTCTGACAGAGGAGATTACTCAAATATTAAATGCTCCAACTGTGGTGAGAAAGGCCATATATCTCCAGATTGCAGAAAAGGGAAAAGTGACAAAGGCAAGTCTCTTGTCACAAAGAAGAAAAGCTGGTCAGATGCTTCAGATTCTGAGAATGAGGAAAACTATGCCTTGATGGCAAATGCTGATAGCAGTTCTGATACTGCTGACTTAAAGGTACCTCAAACTACTGATGCCTTTCATACTGATGATATTACTGAGTTAAGAAGATATCTTAAAACCATGTTCATTAGTTATAAAAATCAAACTTTGATATGTGAAAGATTAACTTATGAAAATCTTGCTTATAAAAAGAGGAATGATTATTTAGAAAAAGAGTTAGTCATGTTCCATCAAACTCAGAAAGATAGAGATGATGCCTTTTATGTTAGGGATGAAGTGTTAAAAATGAATGAATCTCTAAAAGCTGAGTTAGAAAAGGAAAGAGAGATTATCAGGACTTGGACTAACTCTGGTAAGGCAACTCGGGATATTTTTAGTAGTGGAAACTGGAAAGAGGGCTTAGGTTATGGAGATGGTAAGAACAGTAAGGGAACTGTAGAAACTGAGCCTATAGTTGTTAAACAAAAACCAAAGGTTAAGTTTGTAACTGCAAAGTCTGGTATTGATAAATCAGAAGTTAAGGAGAAAGTAACTTCTGACAAACCTAAAGAGGATAAGCCAACTGAAGTTAACATAGGCTTAATGACAAAGAAGCAGCTGAAGTATAAGCTGAAAGATGTTAAGAATGTAAACAAGGTAAAGTCACCTAGGAAAAATAGGAATGGAAAGGAAGGTGTAAACAAAAGTAACAATTATAAGTCTGTTCCTAATGCTCCTAGAAAAACATGTCATAAATGTGGAAATTCTAACCATTTGACTTCTTTTTGAAGGAAGAATAAGAATATAAACTCCTTACCTTCAAAATCAGGAGTTAAGAGTCAGTCTGTTAGATATAAGCTAAAAAATCCTTGTTTTCATTGTGGTAGTTTATGGCATTCCATTTCTACTTGTAAGGAATATCATAGTTTGTACTATGATTATTATCAAATAAAACCTTCTATAAAGAAAGTTAGCATTATTCCTTTTAGTATAAGTTCTGATGCAAAGTCTGATATTGCAAATTCTGATAAGAAAACTGTTAACATAAACTCTGATGCTAAATCCGCTGCAAATGTTAACAAACTTAAAAAGGCCAAAGGATCCAAGCAAGTCTGGGTCCTTAAAACTAATCATTAGGGGTCTTTGTGATTGCAGGGCAACAGGAAGAACATCATAGTTCTAGACAGTGGATGTTCAGGACATATGACTAGAAATAAATCCCTGCTATCAGACTTTGTGGAGAAAGCTGGCCCAGGTTTTTCTTATGGAGATGGCAATATTGGAAAAACTCTGGGATATGGCAATATTATAACGACTCGTGTATTTTTGAATTATTTAAATATGTGATTATTATGGAAATTATTAAATAAAATATGTGTATAGCTTCTAGCAGCTATGTGTTATTTTATTATTATCTATGTGTGATTTATGGTGTACCGGGTTATTCGCATAATTAATTATTGAGTTGTACTGAATTGTTCCTACTTTTAAAAATGGATTTAATACAAATTTATTTACATAAATATTTGGAATGTCTCTAAAATTGTTTTTATGGTTTTAATAATTACAATAATTATTTTTGAGATTTTATTAAATTTAGAAATCAATAATTCATCAATTATTTAGCCCTGTATGATTTTCTGATTATATTTACTTGTAAAATCTGTATTTAATTCCAGAATTCTTCAAAAATTATGAAATTCATATTTATTTAAGTTTAGAATATTTCGAGAATTTTAAAATTATTTTGGAAATTTTCAGGATTAATTTCACCCGCGCTTTGTTTCGTTAATTGTTAAAAAGCGAGTATAAATTACATTTTAGAAATTGTTTAAAAATTTCAAAATTTATGTTTTTAGAAACTTCGGGATATTTGTAACATTTTAAGACTATTTTCGTGATTTTATGAATTTGTTTTAAGTGCAGCTCGGTTCGTTAATTGTAAAATGCGGGTACGAGTTGCGTTTCAAAACTGCTCTAAAAATTATGAAAATTTTATTTTATGAACTTTTGAATATTTAGAGATTTTTTATATTAAAATTTCAATTTTTGATAAACTTTAAAGTGTAGTGGATTCGTAAAATTACCCGAGAAAACGAATCAAAAATTGTATAAAAGCGAGCCAGGACGCGTGTATCACATGCAGGCTAACTAAATTGCTGAGTTTCAATTGTTTTGAAACTTGGCAAGCTATGACTTATTTTTACAAAAAAAAACAGAACACAGGGAGCCTCTTTTGTTCTCGTATTTCTCCTTCCTTTCTCCGGCTTTGGTCGCAGCTGCTCTTTTCTGGCGACGCCATGGCTGTGTTCTGGTAATCAGTTGCTCGATTCTCTTTTGACTTCTTTCCAGTTACGTGTATACATGAGTATATATTCTCAGGGAGGCGATTTTTTTTAATTGCCGCTTGGGTCCTTTGTGCTTTCCGGTTTGTTTCTCCGGCCTGTTGACATTCTTCCGGCTGGTTATTCTGGATGCTGTTATGTGCGAATAATAGTTGCGTGTTGTGTTAATTCGAACCTTATTATTTGGGTTGTTCGAATTATATGATAATTTTTGTGGTATATTCGAATGAAACATCCTTGATTTCGAATCATTAATTTATAATTATTCTGAAATGTGATTGGCGAAACCGGGATTGGAAATCCGATTGGGTACCTCCGGGGTTTTGCCGCCGTCCGTGATGCCTTTTACGAGCAGACGGTGGACTGTGATGATTTGTTCTGAGTCCTAAAATTTTAAAATAAATAAAATTGGTATTGTGTTTTTATTCTGGAGCGAATTAATTAGTTAGTACTTATTGTACCAGGAGGACTGAATTGGTTGTGATTATTGAACTGTACCGGTGATTGGGAATTTCGAAATGGATTGGTGATTTATTGGAGTTGCTATTATTGTGAATTTTGTGATTGCGACGTCGAGTTGTTCGACGGGTGGGCCGATAAAAAAAGAAGGTGCTGCCCGAATTTTTGGAAATTAAATTTGAAAATGTGGGACGTACCCTGTAATTATCGGAACGTCGAACGGGTATAAATAAGTAAATACATATACGTATGTTTTATACAGAACCTGATTGTATGTTGTGTTGTATGTTTTATCCAAAACACATTAACCCTAATTTCGTAAAATGATGAGTATACGTATTTTCTGAAAATGAACACTGGATCGATTTCAAGAATGTGAACCCTAATTATTGTCTGTGTTATTCTAATATGAATAATTACGAGTCAGATTTGAATATCGTTGCGTAAGAATTAGTATCAAGGATATGTCAAGCATACCTAGACGTCTAATGTAGGGTATTTCGACCCTGTAGGTTATAGTCGGGAACACTGAAAGTGGATGATGAACTAAAGATAACCTAGCAATCAATTGACGAGCTCAGTAGAGTTTTAACAGGAAAAACCTGAGTGTTGAAGTCGAATCCAATGGAATCTAGTGGTTGGACGTTAAAGCCTGAGGGCAGAGTAGGCTCAGAATTGATCAGTAATAGTTATAAAGCCTGTAAGGCAAGTATTTATGAACTTTTCTCCAAAGTACATCGCAAATATTTTCGAACTATTTCATAACATGTCGTTATTATGCAAAATAACTCCTGTTTTATATTGCAAGTGCTTTAGACTATTTACCCTTGAACCCTGATTTTTCTTTATCTTGAGCTGTAAGCCTTATTCTTTGTAAACCATCCTTTGTTGATCCTCAAGATACCAAATCACACAAATATGATACTACTCCCCAAATGTATAACTACCAAACACCAAACACTAGAAGAAAATTGTTTGAAAACACAGAAACTTTTATACTCCAGCCATTCTTTATAACATCAAAGAACTATACGTCGAAAAATCACTATTTGTCTAATACCTGATTCTTTAACAGATTGAAAGCCGTTTCTTTTACATACCATGATATACCCTTGTGATATCCATGAGTTTCCTTACATTTTATTCAACTGTTTAATCATCATTGATAATGATCTTGTGTTATCGAATTATATTGTTTATCATATTGAACTGCTTTAGGATTGGATAGTTTTTATATATGTGGACCAGATTCCTGGTCAGACCATACCAATGGTCAAGTTAGGCCAATTCGTGCCTTGGATTCAGTAATTAGAGTAGTGATGTGTGCTTTGCTCGGGGTTAGTGCGTGACTGATCAGCAGCCTAACCTTGGTTTTAAAACTTAAAATGAATATCCAATTCTAATGATTAGTTAAAAAGAAACTTGATTCCTCTGAATCATTTCATTTGATTATTGCTTAACCACAGTTATCCATATTAAGACTTGCTGAGCTAGTTAGCTCACCCTTGTGATTCTTTTATATATTTTAGAGTTGAAAAGAATATGGATGATAGTGAAGTCCTCAGTCCAAAAGTACGGGCTAAGATTCCAGTTGAGTTGGATCGAGCTAGCAGAAGCTTCATGCGGTAGAGAGATAGTCAGATTGTAAGAATGATTTTATTATCAGTTGTAAAGTTAAATTAGTTGGGATTTGGTATGTTGTAATAAAAGTTAAGATTGTGGCTTATTTTCATACTTTAACCTGTTGCGATCCGTGGTTATGTGAAACAGGGTCATTGCAAATAATATTTACTATACAGGTTTATATACTGTGTATGTGTTGTGGACCCCAAACTTCTGACCCGGGTTTGGAGGGCGCCACAAATATCAATCTTGGGAATGTCATCATTAAAAAAGTAGCTCTGGTCTCAGGACTTAACACAATCTGTTGATTGTGAGTCAAATCTGTGACAGAGGTTATCATGTGGATTTCTTTGAAGAACACTGTGAAGTTGTAAGCAAATCTAAATGCAAAGTTGTTCTGAAAGGATACATGCATGGTAATATTTATGAAGCCAAGCTTTCAACAAGTACTGATGGTTCTGCAATCTGTATGTTGAGTAGAGCATCAATTGAAGAAAGGTGGGATTGGCACAAGAAACTCTCTCATTTAAATTTCAACAATATAAATGAACTAATCAAGAAAGATCTTGTGAGAGGATTTCCAAAATCAATATTTTCTCATGATGGCCTTTGTGATTCATGTCAGAAGGCAAAATAAAGAAAATCTGCATTCAAGAGCAAGACTGAATATAACGACACGTGTATTTTTGAATTATTTAAAAATGTGATTATAGAAATTATTAAATAGATGAAATATGTGTATTGGTTTTGACCGCTATGTGTTGTTTGATTATTATTTATGTGTGATTTATGGTGTACCGAGTTGCCATCGTGATTAATTATGGAGTCGTATTGAATTGTTTTCAATTTCAAAAGTGGATTTAGTGCAAATTTAATTGTATAAATATTTGGAATATTTTTAAAATTGTTTTTATGGTTTTATAATTACGTTAATTATTTTTGGGATTTTATGAAATTTAGAAATCAATATTTCATCAATTATTTAGCCCTGTATGATTTTCTGATTACTTTTATTTGTAAAATCTGTATCTAATTCCAGAATTTTTCAAAAATTATGAAATTCATATTTATTTAAGTCTGGAATATTTCGAGAATTTTAAAATTATTTTGGAAATTTTCGAGATTAATTTTACCCGCGCGTCGATTCGTTTAATTGCTAAAATCGGGTATAAATTGCGTTTCAGAAATTATTTTAAAATTATGAAATTTATGTTTTTATTAACTTCGGGATATATTTATAATATTTTAAAACTATTTTGATTATTTTTCTGAGTTATTTTAGGAGAGCTTGGTTCGATAAATTGCGAAACGCGGGTCAGGAACGAGTTAAAACAGGCAGTCAAAATAAAGGAAAGGACACGTGTTTAGTCCTCATCAATTTGTTCTCTGTGTGTCACTTATTGATTGGAGGAAAATAAAATATATATATATATAATAAAATCAGATAAAACCCAGCCCTGTATCCATTTTCAGCCAGCCTCATCAATCTCTGATTCTCGTCTCTCTCGCTATCTCTCGCGAGCTGCTTCCTCCCACTTCCATTTAAATCTCATCTCTCGTTATTAATCCCTCGATTTTCCGTCTTTCTTATTTCCATCTTCCCCTCTGTTTCTCCTTTTTAATTTCCGATTGCTCCGATTCCGGTGAGTTCTTCCGGCCGGCATGTTTCAGTGAATTCTTTGGCTCTGCTTTTGTTTACTGCTTTGTATATATATACATACATATATATATATATGTGTGTGTGTGTGCTTGTGTGTAATACCGAAAGTGTGTGTGTGTGTGTTCGTGAGTGTAAGTGTGTGCGTGTGTGTGTTTATATCAGTCTGTTGTGTGTGTTGCGGTAGTATGGTGCCGCCTGATTGTACTATTCTTCCGGCCATGATCTTTTTGGCCCTGTGTTTGGGGCGCGTGTATGTGCACGTATTGATGGTTATATTTTAATTGTTTTTTTATTTTTAATTTTCTGCAGGAAATTGTTTGACTGAGTTTCGTGAAATAAACTATATAATTTCGTGCGAAAAATATTTTTGTAAATCGGTGGAATTCGTGAGGAAACCCGAATTTAACGGGTACCGACGAATTTTACTGCCATCGGCGATGAGCCTCGGCGAGCCGACGGTGGACTGTTATGAATTAATTCTGAGTCCTAAAATTTTTAAAATATTAATTTAGTTAGTAAAGTTATTTTCAAAATAAAAAGTATTTATCGGGTATATAAAGATTGTATCGAAATTTTGGCTACGTAATTGATTGTGGTTAAAACTTTTGAAGTGGAATGCGATTGTTGTTGAAGTAATTGTGTTGTTTGGTGGATTGTTGTGGTGAATTGACGTCGATTGTATTCGACGGGTAGTCCAATAAACGAAGGAGACGCTGCCCGATTTTCCGGGAAACTGAATTACGTAAATATAGGAATGTATCTTATGATTATCGGGACGTCGAGTGACTATATATATTTATATGTGTGTGTGTTTTATACGAACTTGGTAGTACGATGTGATGAAATATTTTGCCAATCGATAACCCTGATTTCGTAAAATAAAGAGTATATGTATTTTCCGAAAACGAACACCAAACCGATTTTCGAGATTGTGAACCCTACTTGTTGCGTGTGTTATTATGATATAAAAAATTACGAGTCGATTTTGAATATCGTTGGGTAGAATTGGTATCAAGGATATGTCAAGCATACCTGGACGTCTAACATAGGGTATTTTGACCCTGTAGGTTCTAATCGGGAAACTGAAAATGGACGTTGGACTAAAAATGACCTAGTAGTCAGTCGACGAGCTCAGTAGAGTTTCAACAGAAAAACCTGAGTGTCGAGGTCGAATCTAATGTGGACTAGTGGTTGGATTTTAAAGCCTGAGCAGCAAAGTCGGCACAGAGTCGATCAGTAATGGTTGTAAAGCCCTGTAAGGCAAGTACTTCTGAATTTTTCTTCAAAATATATTGCAAATATTTTCGAACTATTTCATAACATGTCGCTATTACTCAAATAACTCATGTTTTAATTTTGCAAGTGCTTTAAACTATTTAACCTTGAACCCTGATTTTTCTTGATCTTGAGCCATAAGCCTTATTCTTTGTAAACCGTCCTTTGTTGATCCTCAGACACCAAATCATACAAATATGATACTACTCCCCAAATGTATAACTACCAAACACCAAACACTGGAAGAGAATTGTTAGAAAGCACAAAAACTTTTATACTCCTACCATTCTTAATAACATCAATGTACCACACCTTGAGAAATCATTACTGGTCTAATACCTGATCCTTTTACAAACTGAAAATCATTTCTTATACATACCCAAATATACCCTTGTGATACTCATGAATCGCATTACGTTTTTATATCAATGCTTTATCACTGTTGATTATGATCTTGCTTATTGAATTACATTGTTTATTATACTGAATTATTTTAGAATTGGATAGTTTTTTTATGTGGGCCAGATTCGTGGTCAGACCAGATCCGTGGTTAAATTAGGCCAATGTGTGCCTTGGATCCAGTTCGTAGAGCAGAGCTGTGTGCTTCGCTCGGGGTTAGTGCGTGACTGATCAGCAGCCTAACCTTGGTTTTAAAACTTAAAATGAATATCCAATTCTAACGATTGTTTATCAGTAAACTTGATTCTTCTGAATCATTCTATTTGAACATTGCTTAACCTCAGTCATCACTGTTATAACTTGCTGAGCTAGTTAGCTCACCCTTGCGATTCTTTTTATATATTTTACAGTTGAAAAGGATATGGATGATAGTTAAGTTCCTCAGTCCAAAGTGCGGCTAAGGTTCCAGTTTGAGTTGGATCGAGCTAGCAAGGAGCTTCATACGGTAGAGAGATAGTAAGATTGTAAGAATAATTTTATTATCAGTTGAAAGTTAAATTAGTGGGGATTTGATACGTTGTAATAAAAGTTAAGGTTGTGGCTTGTTTTCATACTTTAACCTGTTGCGATCTGTGGTTATGTAAAGCAGGGTCATTGCAAATAATATTTCTTATACAGGTTTATATATTGTGTATGTGTTGTGGACCCCAAACTTCTGACCCGGGTTTAGAGGGCGCCACACTGAATCATCAATTCTTGAGCCTTATCACCTACTACATGTTGATCTATTTGGTCCAGTTAATGTCATGTCTATTGCAAAGAAGAAATATGCTATGGTCATAGTGGATGAGTTCACCAGATACACATGGGTGTATTTCTTGCACACAAAAAGTGAAACTGCATCTATCTTGATTGATCATCTCAAGCAACTGGATAAATTGGTCAAAGATTTTATGAAGATCATAAGAAGTGATAATGGCATTGAGTTCAAGAATTTGATCATGGAAGAGTTCTGCAAAGACCATAGAATAAAGCAGGAATTTCTGCTCCTGGAACTCCACAACAAAATGGAGTTGTTGAAAGAAAGAATAGAACTCTTATTGAAGCTGCACGAACTATGCTTGATGAAGCAAAGTTGCCAACCTACTTTTGGGCTGAAGCTGTGCAGACTGCTTGTTTTACTCAGAATGTAACACTCATTAACAAGCATGGAAAAACACCATATGAGATGGTGAAGAAAAAGAAGCCAAATCTGAAGTATTTTCATGTATTTGGATGCAAGTGTTTTGTTCTTAAGACTCATCCGAACAACTATCCAAATTTGATCTAAAAGCTGATGAAGGAATTTTTATTAGATATCCACTTTCTACAAAAGCCTTCAGAGTCTACAATTTAAGAACAAGGGTTGTCATGGAATCTATCGATGTCTCTTTTGATGATAAGAAGATTACTGGACTTGAAGATTTCAATGATAATGATCAGCTGAGATTCGAGAATGAAGTTTTAAATTCTGATTTTGTAAATCCTGATACTGCAAACTCTGATGGATTAAACTCTGATGTTATTGAAACTATGGTGACTACGCCTAAGGAAAATGCACCTGTGGAGGGGGAGCATACTGAAGATCCAACCACATCTCAAGAAGCATCAGAACCTACAACAGGCTCTTCAAGTTCTGATGGGCCAATTTCTGATAATTCTGGAACCTCATGTTCTGATATTTCTGGAAACTCAAATAATGAAGGATCCAACTCAGAGAGCATAATTTTAGGGGGAGCATCAGAAAATGTTGATGGAGACAGCATGGATCATGGGGGAGCATCCAGTTCTAGAGAAAACCTTCCATCTACAAGGAAGTGGACTAAAGCATATACACCTGACTTAATTATTGGAAATCCTGATGCAGGTGTCAGAACTAGAACAACTACATCAAATGAATGTCTTTATCATTCTTTTCTTTCTCAGACTGAACCAAAGAAAGTGGAAGAAGCTCTTCAAGATGCTGATTGGGTGCAAGCAATGCAAGAAGAGTTAAATGAATTTGAAAGAAATAAAGTCTTGACCCTGGTGCCAAGACCAAGGAACAGATCAGTTATTGGTACAAAATGGGATTGGGTAGAGGGTTAGGATTAGGAATAGGAAATAGAAAGATAAGATGTTATGAGATTGAGTTCGATTGTATAGTATGTCTCCGGCACGGTTCGTATTACGATTCGGGATTCTTAACTTGCGACGTGTTTCCAGACAACGATAATGGCAGATCCTGATTTCCCTGTATCATCCGATCGTTTGAAGCTTTCCGTTCAAGTATCGTCATCTTCTCTCGGATTTTATTTGCACCTTGTTCCTCCATCCGTATTAACGGTACTACCTTTTGTTATGATAGTTGCACCTCTTCAAGCTATTCTACGCTATTCTACCACTTCTTGACACGAGACTATCTATTTAAGAATGTAACACCCCAAATCCGGGGTCAAGATTTGGTGTCACTAAACAATCCTTACATAGAATAAAGAAATAAATAAATAACCCCTTTAATCCGGATCATTTACAGGTTATGGTATGAAACAAGAATCTAATCTTCTACAACTTACAACAACTAAAATACAATTGTAAATACCTCTGAACTAATGCTCGAATCATAATCTTCTAACTTCTTCAACCTCTTGCAGCGGAGATTTCTCGAACTTCTGCTGTCTATCTAAGCTATTCATTTTTATCCTTATCTGTTTCTGGCAGAAATAAAAATTGACAAAGCAAGAGTGAGCCAAAAATGCCCAGCAGGTATATAATTTGAGTTTCAAACATTAATATCAAAGAAAACTTCCGGACCAAATCTCTGAAATATTTTGAAGAGCCAAACACGAAATCATTTAAAGGATATATTTCATTATCTTAAAATCAATTTAATTTACATTGCTATAAATCATATAGGAAATAATGACATTTTTTAAGAGCTTCAGAGATCGCGTGTTTTCAAAATAGCTTCTGGTAACACTTCCTACCTGAGCAACGAATGCAACAACTATTCATAAAATGACGTTCAAGAAATTCCTAACTATTCAGTATCCATCATTATAGACTAAGTTTTCATAGACTTAGCCTGCTAAACTAGCCTGATAAGGACGGGTTGAATAATTAAGAAGATCTCAATTCATTCAAGATTCTAATTATCACTGAGCAACTAATGCTGCAGCAACAATCTGAACCTCGAATTTATTTAGAAACATTGTAATTTTCTGAAACTGAGTGCTAAGAAAGAATAACTTTAATCCATAATCACATTTTTCTTTTAAGAAGGAATGCCATTAATGGCGAACAACAATAAATTGGACTGGACACTAGAAACCAACATATGCACTATAACCTGCTGATCAGTCAGGAGATAGTGCGGATCTATACCCAACTGCATAGACCCAACCAACATATGGGGCACCCAGGCAACTATGGCCTAAAGGGTCCGGTCCATCTCCGGCCCATAGGATCCAGCTCATCACTGGTCCTCATAATAATCGTCCAGCCCGTAGAGTATTTTGATATCAAATCATTCTGATTTCAAAACATCCCAAATTAGGGTTCGCAAATAACCCGAACGAATGGGTATTTGCTCAAAAGAGCAATTTAATTATGGGAACAAGAATTAAAAGAACTGGCATAATAAGAGTAATTGCAGCGAAATATAAAACAGTTAACTATTCTGAACTTAGAATAGGAGCGAATAAATATTTGCAGTATTTAAGGAGAAAGGTTAGGAATACTTGCAGTATTTAAAAGAAACTCACGAATACTTGCATAAACAGAATTATTTAATTCAGCGATATGTTTATCGATTCTAAACTGAGAATAGGGAAAGCAATACTTGCATGATAAAATTTAAAATAATTATCACTTGAACAATAAGTGATGATAGAGATACTTGCCTTAATAAGCTTTAACCGTTATTACTGGTTGACTTTGGTTCGACTTTGGTCGTTTGGCTTTATCATCAACCTACTATCCTATTATCGATACAATCCCAACATTCAGACCCTTCGGTTGGAACTTTGTTGATCTCGACGTCTAATCACTAGATCGTTCTTAGTCCGATGTTACGTCTCAGGTCTTCCGTCTAAAACCTACAGGGTTGAAATACCCTAATTCAGATAATCGCTTAAGCTTACATCAAATCACTATTCTATTCTACCTGTACGATCTCATAACCGAATTCATATTTATATGTATTATCGAAATACACATAGCAATTATGGTTCACATCTTCGAAAATCGGTTCGGTATTTAATTTCGGAAAATACGTATGTTTGTCATTTTAAAAAAAATAGGGTAATCGATTATTTACAAAATATCTTGTCACATCACGCAAGTCAGTTTCATAGAGTTCAATTATATCTTTTTTTTTTCGACGTCTCCGACAATTACAGGTTACGTTTCCGTATTTTCGGAATTAATTTTCCGAAAATCGGGCAGCGTTTCTTCTATTTATCGGCCTGCCCGTCGAATCATTTCGACGTCAAATCACAACACAACAATCAATCCAATCCATCATTCGCAATCCCATTCACCGACACAACTCGATTATTAATTATTTTTATTCGTATATTTTTTTTAATCGTATTTTTCATTTCGCAATTTATTTTATCATCTATTTTTATTTGATTATAATTTAGGACTCAGATAAAAATCATCATCGCCCACCGTCGGCTCGCCGAGGCTCATCGCCGACGGCGATAAAATATACGGGTTCCCGTTATAACGGGCATCCTACGTAAATTCCATCGATTATTTCATAATTATTCCCGTATAAATTTATTTTATTTCATGAAATTTACTCAGATAATTTATTCGGACATAATTTAATCAGTACCCTGCAGAAAATAATTAATCCGAATTAAAACCACGGAATCAAACATCACAGAACCAAAACAACACCCAATTGTACCACCAGTTATTCACGAAGGGACGCCCCACGCGCCGCCACCCTCGCCGGAAAAAGGAGAGGGGCGGCGATGGGAGGAATAAAAGAAAGAATAATCCAGGCACAACATCAATTGCATACACATATATACACGCAAGTGTATATATATACATAACCAAGAACCAACAGGAGTATTTACCGAGAAACAAGTCGGAACAGGCCGGTGACTCACCGGAAAAACCGAAGACAACAGGAGAACAGGGAACCGGGAGAGAAGAGAGGGAGAGAATTGAAGGGAGAGCGAGAGAGATTAAGGTCGAGAGAGAGTGAGGAGAGGTTGAGATTTAAGAGAGAGAGGTTAAGCGAGAGAGATTGAGAGATTGATTACAGAGAGAGACATAGGCTAAGAAGAAAATAAAACGGGTTGAACCACTTCACAAACCCCTGTCCCCTTTTTATTATCTATTTATTTATCGAATAACCCTGTATCAAAATTTTTATCTGACCCGCACTGTAACTTATTTAACGAACAATGTTGGGTTAAATAAAAGCTAGAAAACCGCCGAAATAATTTTAAAATTCTTAAAATATTTAAAAGTTAATAAAATAAAATTTTTATGATTTTTGAAATATCTTAGTATTAAATATTAATTTTACAATTAAATGGAGTCAGAAAATCATTTAAAGATAATTAATAAATAAAATATTGATTTCTAAATTTTATAAATTCCTAAAAATAATAAATAAAATTATAAATCAACAAAAATAATTTTAGGGCAAATTTTAGCATTTATGAGAATAAATATTCAATAAAATCATTTTAAAATAAATTAAACTCATACAGCTCGATAATTAATTTACAAAATTAATCTTTACATTCAACAAATCACAATCCATTTTTAATACAACAACACACATAGCTGACAGAATCATCACCTATTTTATTCATTTAATATTTCGATAATTATATTTACAGACCGGATCCGAAAATAGGTTACTTAGCCGCTAAGTAACTAAAAAGACGATACAATTTTAATACCAAAATTGGATAATTATCAAAACAAAGCTCCCTATAAAATACTTTATACAAAATTAAGGTGATAATGTCTCGCCTTTTGAGAATATGGATTCTATCGATATATAAAATGATTTGCGTATCGAAAATTTCACACTGGGACTCGTACAGGTCAAACCGTACCCCGGATCGAGAAAGTCAAAACACGGAAAGTGTTCAGAATTATCAGATTAGGTTAGGAAGGAGTTTTCGGAAGAGTTTCGGGTTGTAAAAACGCAAAAATGATTGAAGTGGGATGATTTCTAATTCCAAAAATAAATTTTATAATTATGTAAAAATAATCATTGTTAATTCTATAAATCCTTATAAAATCATATGATTATCCAAAAATTACCAGAAAAATATCAAAATTATCTAGATTTAATTATGGATACTTAAAAATTAAAATATTCACATTTTCATCAGAAATAAACATCCAAATATTAATATCAATTATCAAATAATTCACCAAAATTCACATAAACTCACATAATAATTATTTATTGATAAAAATATATACATAATATTTCCCGGGCGTTACATTCTTCCCCCCTTAAAAGGATTCTGTCCTCAGAATCATGGTAAGGAACAGACCATGATGCTTCTCAAGTATCTTTCTTATGATTTCTCAGTTTTCATCACATTAATCACAACTCAACGGCCTTTTACCGTCATCAACTCTATCAGTTGTTCATGCAACTCCTAACTCAATCTTTTATTTCACATATTTGGAGCTAAATTACTCTTCATAGTCATACACTCATAAATGTCTTATGGACTTGTTACATTTGTAATAACAAGACCAATTCATTCACAATCGTTCTATCTAACTCACTATTTCAAAGGACTAACTTAATTTACACTAACCTTCTTTTCTTTCTGATTCTAATAGTTTCCTGTTCATGAAATTTCTATTTTCATTGACTGTTCTTCGCTACTTATCATGTCTCCTTCTGTTCAGTTGAATTAACCTATAATCATTTCCAATCGTATTCAATAATCTTTAATCGGTCTCTTGCATTTCCTATTCGTCTGCACTCAACATCAATCATCTGCATTAATACCACCTTTGATATTCAACAACAAAGTAAGTATCAGCATAACCCAGAAGACGGATTAAAACTTATTCTTTAATTTCTAACTTTTCCAATTCTTTTAACCATTTCTCAACAATCTTAATGGTATTTACCCTTTTATTTCTATTTGAAACATCTGTTCCTAAATGGACTTTTCCTGTTGGGTAGTTAACTACACCCTGAAACTCATAATCAATTATATCCAGAATTTATATCTTTGAAGCTAAGAATACACTGCTATTTTCCAATTCTTCGCAAGCATATCTTCAAGCATTCAACTTGGTCTTCCTTAGTCCTTGAATTAGCGAGGATGTTATCAATAAATACAATTACGTTATCCGGATACTCCTGGTACATTGTGTTCACTTAACCTTCAAACTTACAATTTCTGATAATCGACGCGTAACTTCATACCTCTATTCTTTTTTTTTCCATGACCACTTTTGTGCACAGCGCAAAATACTCTTTATTTTATTATTTTTTTTTTCATTACACATTTTTGAAATTTTCTTTCACTTATTATTTCATCCCTATTGAGTTATACGATATGGGGCTTTTGACACTAGCTTAACTCTGTACGGTAACCGACGAGAAATTTCTTACCTCATTCCCCGAGGTAACCTTGGTAAATCATTATTTCGAACCTCCGGGGCTTCACTTTAATTTGAAAGAATTCCGACATGAGGTTAGTTGCAACGTTCTTCTTCAACAGTTCGCCATCAATACCTTGGTTTAATCATTCCTGTTTACACGCATTCCTTGAATGACATTTTACTTCATTTTCCAATCAATTCTGGCCCAACTGACGTTTATACCTTGCGTATATCCTGGATTATTTTATAAAATTTCTTTATCATCCTTTTGATTCCACTTCTTGTCTTGATTAGTTCTTTATTCTCATTATTCATTATCTTCTTCATACATAACAGATTTCTTTTTCTTAGTAATATTACTCTGTTTATTATTGAATAGGTCATTCCTGGAATTCACACTGGAATGAAGGCTTTTATTTACACTATTTAAATTCTTCCTAACAAAATTATTGAACTTCCTCGGTAGCTATTTTCTTAGCCTTGCTTGACGTGTCACATGTCGCGTGTTTTATTTCTCTTCATTGACCATTATCTCTTCTTCCTGAGTTCACATGCGGACTTCATCAATCTTCGTTTTTCATTGGGTGCTTGAATTTGCGAACAACAACTTTCATTCAATTGCCGTTCCAAAAGAAGCGTACCTTCAAATCTTCCATTAATTCGTCATTCCATATGGGTATACACCCAAGTCCATCCTGGAACGCTATTGCAGATGATATAATCCCTCTTCTTTATCTTGAACCTTCAGTTCTTAAAAGAATTCTTATTACTAGCATGTACCGATAATTTCATGTTCCTCTTATTCATCGAAAAGAGCGTATTCTTCTGGATCAACCTTGCACCTAATTACAGTAACATCACACTAATTAAGCCAGGCCTTTTAATTTACGTTAATGCCATTACTTTCCAAATTTCTTATTGCTTTGATTTCGGAGCTGGAAATCATGTTAGAGCTTGACTCAATCTAATTGGAATCGATTTCCATTTAACTAATCATTAGTTGGCAAAGTGAATCACTCAACTCCTTTAAATGATCACTTAAACCAAGTGCTGACTAGCTAACTGGAATCAAAGATCAATTACATAAAGTCAGTTTGGTCATAACAATTTTCTCAAGAACCGAGATTGCAATTATCTGGAATGCTAACGAGAATGACAATATACTTCTTTGTTCTTAACTATAGGGTAATTTCTGAAAATTTGGGCAGCACTTCCCCTACACCATTGACTACCAGTCGAACTCAAGCCGACACCATCAATCAACCAAATCATCCCCAATCATGTCCACCTACTTTCATCAACCCAAAATCATCAATTCCCACAATTCACCTTTAATCAGCATCTGATTAGCATAGCATATTTCTTCTTAATTAGAATTGGGTCTGAAACCCACAATGATTAATATTACCATACATTCCTCAACTCTTTTTAGAATATTATGAATTGTCCTTAATGAATTCAAGGTTTGATTATATTTAAGATTTCTTCCATCTTGAGTCTTCACGAACAGTATCTTCCAGCGACGAAGGGATGTTTCACACAGTAATTGCATGTCTGAGTCATTGTTCAGAATTTCCTTGATCTTTGATCGTCGTCCCGATGTTTGTTTGCTCCATTTGAAGCACACAACTTTACTTCCTTATTTCGTAACTGATCTAATTATTACAGTTAACTAACGATTCATTTCCCATCACAATCTTCCAATTCAAAGTGCATCGCATTAACGTAATCTATCATACTGATGAGATCCTTGTAACACGTCCAATTTCCAGATTTGATGTCCTTGCTACGACCGCGTTGTCGGTGTATTCATTCTTCTTTGCTCGCAATTGTCCCCCCCCCATTTATCGATTTGCAGTCGTATTCTCTTTCGACACGTACTTCTACCTATCGCACGAGATTATTCTATTTCTTTTGTAATCGTCATAGAACAGACTCAATGCAAGAGGAGAGTTTGTGAATATGATTTGGATTGAAAATTGAATAAGAAATAACAATGCCACAGACAATTGGGAGAACTGGTAAATCAGAAAATTGAAAGAAGAAAAATGAGTGAAGAATGAGACAACCATATTCGTACTCAAGATGGCCAGTCTTTCACACTATATGGCATACAGCACATGATTAGATGGCGTCCCACCCGACTCTTCGTCATTTCGACAAAGCGTCATATCATAACACTGTTGTCTCAATTAGGAATCAAGAATTTGAGAAAAGCAATAATTCAGAAGGGATACAAAAATGTTCTTTCGTTTTCGCCTCATATGATTTATCAACAAAAGAAGCTCATACATATTCAAATTCGAGAAGAACATATGTTATCATACTAGAAGAAAGAATGTCAATGCCGATCACCTTCCACGCTTCACTTACGTATGCCTTCAGGATCGTGCAGATACAGGGTCACGATTCAAGTCACATCACTGCTTCGAAATGCTTCCTGGAAATGCCTTCACACCAAATGCTTCAATAATTTACTCTTAATCGCGTCATTCCGAAGTTAAAATCACGGCTTCAGATTTCATCTATGTCGTGTAAAATACCCATTGATCACGTAATGCCTCTATTTCATTGATAGAAATACGATTCTTCTCTAATCATCTAGAAGATTCTGCCATTTCCTTCAATCATCCTCCGTCCATTCGAATCACGAATCTCATCAAATTTTATTAATCTTATAAAGTGGGGAAATAATATTTTAATAGGTTGATTCAATTATTGATTTTATTAAACAACGCTTACTTTCATTTTTCACAGCAACCTTAAACCTTCTTCCTGCTGATGGGTCTACTTGGCCCTTTGAATAACAATACTAAGTCTAATTTCATTCTTCTTTTTAGATCATTTTCTCTTTATAATAACAAGAACATAAGTAGTAGTTTGACAACCAATTTGTAAAACTCATTTCATGCAAAAAAAAAATTTCTGAAAGTTGATTAAGAAAATCTTTTCTGAAATCTCATTTTAAAGTTTTGGAAATCAAATATTTAGTCGTCATTACTATATATATTACTTGCTATTTTTATGGTTTAACAATGAAATGTCTAATTAAATAATGTCCATATAAGGGTCTCTTCACTTTGATACCTCTTCTATATTTCCTCGAATTTAGCTCGCACAGATTAATCGCCGAAACTTCATTCACCGTCGTAAATCATCTTATTCACAATTCTATCGCAACGCTGATATGTAGTACTGTCTTTAACATTCTTGTCATCGTTCTTGCCGTTATTCTCACACCCACGTGTGTGATTCGGTGTTCTGTCGGTAGATAGGGTCGCACCTTCTTGCTAGTCTTACCTATATCTAGGAAGGTATATATCATTCCTCGCGCAGCTTCCAATAAGTGATAGGATCCTTCTTACCACGGCGGTGCCTTCGAAACATGCAACGTTGGTTCTTCATCAGCTTCCATCAACTGGTTGCCCTCGACGTGGAACTCGTCCTAATACCTAATTCTAAGTTAAATCGTAACTTCTCTTACACAATTCTCACAAGAATCGATCGCATAGTCTTCAAAACCATATGAAAAGTAGGGTAACATACCCTATCTCCGTCTATCTGTCGATCTGTCGATCCCTCATTACTATAGGACCTAAGAATTCAATATACCTATATTTATAGCGTTGCAACCTTCGCCTCGCACTTTCTCAGCAATCCTATCTTAGCAACTCCATCTCGGATCTACTAACCTTAATTCGCATTCAACTCAATTTATCCTGAATGTGCCTAGGGTCTTTCCTATCCTGTACGACCAATCATTTCTATCTTACTCTCACCTATTCTTATTTCAGTGACCAATAACCTGCAGCTCTGATACCAACTGTAACACCCCAAATCCGGGGTCAAGATTTGGTGTCACTAAACAATCCTTACATAGAATAAAGAAATAAATAAATAACCCCTTTAATCCGGATCGTTTACAGGTTATGGTATGAAACAAGAATCTAATCTTCTACAACTTACAACAACTAAAATACAATTGTAAATACCTCTGAACTAATGCTCGAATCATAATCTTCTAACTTCTTCAACCTCTTGCAGCGGAGATTTCTCGAACTTCTGCTGTCTATCTAAGCTATTCATTTTTATCCTTATCTGTTTCTGGCAGAAATAAAAATTGACAAAGCAAGAGTGAGCCAAAAATGCCCAGCAAGTATATAATTTGAGTTTCAAACATTAATATCAAAGAAAACTTCCGGACCAAATCTCTGAAATATTTTGAAGAGCCAAACACGAAATCATTTAAAGGATATATTTCATTATCTTAAAATCAATTTAATTTACATTGCTATAAATCATATAGGAAATAATGACATTTTTTAAGAGCTTCAGAGATCGCGTGTTTTCAAAATAGCTTCTGGTAACACTTCCTACCTGAGCAATGAATGCAACAACTATTCATAAAACGACGTTCAAGAAATTCCTAACTATTCAGTATCCATCATTATCGACTAAGTTTTCATAGACTTAGCCTGCTAAACCAGCCTGATAAGGACGGGTTGAATAATTAAGAAGATCTCAATTCATTCAAGATTCTAATTATCACTGAGCAACTAATGCTGCAGCAACAATCTGAACCTCGAATTTATTTAGAAACATTGTAATTTTCTGAAACTGAGTGCTAAGAAAGAATAACTTTAATCCATAATCACATTTTTCTTTTAAGAAGGAATGCCATTAATGGCGAACAACAATAAATTGGACTGGACACTAGAAACCAACATATGCACTATAACCTGCTGATCAGTCAGGAGATAGTGCGGATCTATACCCAACTGCATAGACCCAACCAACATATGGGGCACCCAGGCAACTATGGCCTAAAGGGTCCGGTCCATCTCCGGCCCATAGGATCCAGCTCATCACTGGTCCTCATAATAATCGTCCAGCCCGTAGAGTATTTTGATATCAAATCATTCTGATTTCAAAACATCCCAAATTAGGGTTCGCAAATAACCCGAACGAATGGGTATTTGCTCAAAAGAGCAATTTAATTATGGGAACAAGAATTAAAAGAACTGGCATAATAAGAGTAATTGCAGCGAAATATAAAACAGTTAACTATTCTGAACTTAGAATAGGAGCGAATAAATATTTGCAGTATTTAAGGAGAAAGGTTAGGAATACTTGCAGTATTTAAAAGAAACTCACGAATACTTGCATAAACAGAATTATTTAATTCAGCGATATGTTTATCGATTCTAAACTGAGAATAGGGAAAGCAATACTTGCATGATAAAATTTAAAATAATTATCACTTGAACAATAAGTGATGATAGAGATACTTGCCTTAATAAGCTTTAACCGTTATTACTGGTTGACTTTGGTTCGACTTTGGTCGTTTGGCTTTATCATCAACCTACTATCCTATTATCGATACAATCCCAACATTCAGACCCTTCGGTTGGAACTTTGTTGATCTCGACGTCTAATCACTAGATCGTTCTTAGTCCGATGTCACGTCTCAGGTCTTCCGTCTAAAACCTACAGGGTTGAAATACCCTAATTCAGATAATCGCTTAAGCTTACATCAAATCACTATTCTATTCTACCCGTACGATCTCATAACCGAATTCATATTTATATGTATTATCGAAATACACATAGAAATTATGGTTCACATCTTCGAAAATCGGTTCGGTATTTAATTTCAGAAAATACGTATGTTTGTCTTTTTAAAAAAAATAGGGTAATCGATTATTTATAAAATATCTTGTCACAGCACGCAAGTCAGTTTCATAGAGTTCAATTATATCTTCTTTTTTTTCGACGTCTCCGACAATTACAGGTTACATTTCCGTATTTTCGGAATTAATTTTCCGAAAATTGGGCAGCGTTTCCTCTATTTATCGGCCTGCCCGTCGAATCATTTCGACGTCAAATCACAACACAACAATCAATCCAATCCATCATTCGCAATCCCATTCACCGACACAACTCGATTATTAATTATTTTTATTCGTATATTTTTTTTAATCGTATTTTTCATTTCGCAATTTATTTTATCATCTATTTTTATTTGATTATAATTTAGGACTCAGATAAAAATCATCATCGCCCACCGTCGGCTCGCCGAGGCTCATCGCCGACGGCGATAAAATATACGGGTTCCCGTTATAACGGGCATCCTACGTAAATTCCATCGATTATTTCATAATTATTCCCGTATAAATTTATTTTATTTCATGAAATTTACTCAGATAATTTATTCGGACATAATTTAATCAGTACCCTGCAGAAAATAATTAATCCGAATTAAAACCACGGAATCAAACATCACAGAACCAAAACAACACCCAATTGTACCACCAGTTATTCACGAAGGGACGCCCCACGCGCTGCCACCCTCGCCGGAAAAAGGAGAGGGGCGGCGATGGGAGGAATAAAAGAAAGAATAATCCAGGCACAACATCAATTGCATACACATATATACACGCAAGTGTATATATATACATAACCAAGAACCAACAGGAGTATTTACCGAGAAACAAGTCGGAACAGGCCGGTGACTCACCGGAAAAATCGAAGACAACAGGAGAACAGGGAACCGGGAGAGAAGAGAGGGAGAGAATTGAAGGGAGAGCGAGAGAGATTAAGGTCGAGAGAGAGTGAGGAGAGGTTGAGATTTAAGAGAGAGAGGTTAAGCGAGAGAGATTGAGAGATTGATTACAGAGAGAGACATAGGCTAAGAAGAAAATAAAACGGGTTGAACCACTTCACAAACCCCTGTCCCCTTTTTATTATCTATTTATTTATCGAATAACCCTGTATCAAAATTTTTATCTGACCCGCACTGTAACTTATTTAACGAACAATGTTGGGTTAAATAAAAGCTAGAAAACCGCCGAAATAATTTTAAAATTCTTAAAATATTTAAAAGTTAATAAAATAAAATTTTTATGATTTTTGAAATATCTTAGTATTAAATATTAATTTTACAATTAAATGGAGTCAGAAAATCATTTAAAGATAATTAATAAATAAAATATTGATTTCTAAATTTTATAAATTCCTAAAAATAATAAATAAAATTATAAATCAACAAAAATAATTTTAGGGCAAATTTTAGCATTTATGAGAATAAATATTCAATAAAATCATTTTAAAATGAATTAAACTCATACAGCTCGATAATTAATTTACAAAATTAATCTTTACATTCAACAAATCACAATCCATTTTTAATACAACAACACACATAGCTGACAGAATCATCACCTATTTTATTCATTTAATATTTCGATAATTATATTTACAGACCGGATCCGAAAATAGGTTACTTAGCCGCTAAGTAACTAAAAAGACGATACAATTTTAATACCAAAATTGGATAATTATCAAAACAAAGCTCCCTATAAAATACTTTATACAAAATTAAGGTGATAATGTCTCGCCTTTTGAGAATATGGATTCTATCGATATATAAAATGATTTGCGTATCGAAAATTTCACACCGGGACTCGTACAGGTCAAACCGTACCCCGGATCGAGAAAGTCAAAACACGGAAAGTGTTCAGAATTATCAGATTAGGTTAGGAAGGAGTTTTCGGAAGAGTTTCGGGTTGTAAAAACGCAAAAATGATTGAAGTGGGATGATTTCTAATTCCAAAAATAAATTTTATAATTATGTAAAAATAATCATTGTTAATTCTATAAATCCTTATAAAATCATATGATTATCCAAAAATTACCAGAAAAATATCAAAATTATCTAGATTTAATTATGGATACTTAAAAATTAAAATATTCACATTTTCATCAGAAATAAACATCCAAATATTAATATCAATTATCAAATAATTCACCAAAATTCACATAAACTCACATAATAATTATTTATTGATAAAAATATATACATAATATTTCCCGGGCGTTACAAAGAACCTCCATCTGTTTATTTTTGTTTTACTGGACATTCAATTGCGAGTGTATCTCTTTAGTTTACCCTACCTCCTGTTCTATATCCTCGGTTTAAAACTTGTTCTATGATGCAACAGTACCTACGAGGATGGATTTGAAAGCTACTGTAAACGGTGGGTACTTGAGATATAAATAAAGGTGAGAAAAAGTTTAGAAAGAAGATTCAAGTGTTCAGGAGGATAGCTGTTATCAGGTTAAAAGAAGTCATTAGTAGTTGGGCGACTCAAGGCTAGATTGTAGAATGGACTAGATGAGTTTGAAAGAGAATTAGAGAAGAATATGAATCTGGAGCTCCCCTAGGAGTTAGATAATGGTGTTATAACGATGTGATATATTTGTAGTAACAATGTGATGTGTCGTCAGTGGATTTGTTGACTATTGGATAACCTGTTCTACTTTATGACTGCAAGGTTGATGACAGGAGCATTACCAGTATGAAAGTGTTGATGTGAAGCTACGAATACAATAACATGCAACGACAATTGAAGTGATCATCGATTAAGGAAGGAAAATGGACCCAATAAAGGAGATAGAGTAGATTGAAGTAAATGGACTTTTATGTGATCGTTCCTTTAATTTGGTACATTGAACAACAACCAACTCATACAGTAAGGACAACCAAATTTATGGTTTTCAAAATTTTAACAAGTTTTTGAAAAAAAAAAGTTTTAAACATTGGTTGTCAAGTTACTACTTGAGTTTCTTGTTTGTCAAAAAGACCCGGATTACCTGGAAGGATACTTATTTTAAATTTAGTATTGTTAAGTGATCCGCGATTATGAAAAAGTTGATTATTCCTAACAGAAAGGTACAAATATTATTTGATAAGATTAAAAACATAATTAGCGTACGGAGCAATTACTCATCCAATTACTAGGACTATCCAAGTTCAAAGAATTCATTGATATAACAGAAGCTTGGGCATGACCAAAGAAGATTGAGAAGATTTCCAGATTTTCCTAAAAGAAGAATATTATTAACAAAAGGATCGTTATGTTGAATGATTCGTGGTTATTCTAAATTAAAAAGAGGAAACTCAAAGTTATCTGGTAGGAACACCATTATGACCAAATTGTTAAAGTACTATACGTGTAGGTGCGATTTTAAAGACGCAAGAAGTGACATGTAGGAATCTACCATAATGCTTAATTTACGTAGGCATTTTAGTGTACCTTCTAAAGTTGTTATATGACGCAATTGGGATATGATCGAACAAGCTCGAAAGATGAATACAAGTGAAATGTGGATAGTGACCAATGGTATCATTCTTGTCTTCAATACCACAGTGCATATTCCTTTTTAATTCCTAAAAATGTATGAACTTCTTTTCTTAATAAATTCTTTCTGATGATATCAAAAGAAGGAGGATGTTGCATTCCTTTCATATTTAATGATTCCCCTCAAGTTTTGTTTTTTTTATTGGGACAAACAGTGTTATGATGAGACACTTTGTCAGAGTGATGAAGAGTCGGGTGGGACTCCACCTAATCATGTGTTGTATGCCATAGGGTACGAAAGACTGGCCATCTTAAGTACCAATGTGGTTGTCTCGTTCATATTCAAATCCTTACTTCTTCTTTCTTTTCAACTCTAATTTTTGTTGAATTGTGAATTCCTCTAGTTGTTTCATGGTACTGTTGTTCTTTGCAAGAGGTTTTCAAACAGAAATCAACGTATCCTGAATCGAACGGACGAAGTTCCATCTACCTCTCATGCATGGAAAGCAAACAAGGGTATATGGCGAGAATTACGAATCATTAATCCAGTATGACATGCACTAAGAATCAAGGGAGTCTACTCCAATAAGGAGTACATCTTCGATAACGAGAATATGCGATTTTCCTGTGAAATATGCTATTCAGAATATGGACGTGATGACATGGATGATTATGATGAATACCTTATGCGTTAAAGTATTAAAAGATGTGAGAGAAACATAATTATTTATATCTCAAGGTTTTGTTGATAAGATGAATTACCTTGTTGAATTGATAAGATTAGGATCAAAGGACTAGCAAGTCAAGAACGTGTAATTATTGAATAAGTACCAATGGTGGAATTGAGATTTCTGGCAATAAGTTGTGAAGAATTGATATTATTTGAGATAAGAGGATGTGACATTATTTTAAAGAATGGACTAGCTATTTAAGCGTAAGGCCCAGATAGACGGTCTTGATGAAAGGATAATTTTGAAAATATTAACTAAGAATATGATGAGGTATAAAGGAAAAAGGAGAGTAAAGAATTTGTTAACGATGGTTACGGTGATCAAAATGTGAGCATTATGGTGATTATGAAATAAATGAAAGTCAGAAGCAAACAAAATTTGAAGATTTTATAGCAATTAAGGAGTTTCAAGATATGTTTCTAGACGAGTTACCAATATTTCCTTCAGATAGAGAAATTGACTTAGCACCTAAAATGAAGCCAGTGTCTAAAGCCCCGCACAGAATAGCGCCAGTTAAAATGAAGGAGGCAGCCAGGC
This sequence comes from Apium graveolens, assembly GCF_009905375.1. Taxonomy (NCBI): domain Eukaryota; kingdom Viridiplantae; phylum Streptophyta; class Magnoliopsida; order Apiales; family Apiaceae; genus Apium; species Apium graveolens. The sequence continues at coordinate 186,212,981 of NC_133650.1, forward strand.
AAATGCAGGAGATGTTAGAAGATGAAGCGATTAGACCCAGTGTATTCCATAAGGTGCACCAGTACTAATTGTTAATTAGAAAATGGAAGTATGAGATTATGTGTCGACTAGAGGAAACTCAACAAGATTACTATCAAGTGCAAGTATCCGTTACCTCGAATTAATGATTTATTTGATCAGGTGAAAGAAGCAGAGTATTTTCTAGGATTTGGATGTTATCAATTGGAGATTGAATTTATGGACATATCAAGGATAATTTTCAAAACTAAGTATTGCTGCTATAAAATTCTAGTATTGTCATTTGGATTAACCGATATACTCCTAATATTTAAATTTGATGAACAAATCTTGAAAGAAGATCCTAATAAGATGTATTTATGCTACTTAAAATCAAAGGAGGACCATACAAGTATTTAATGATAGCTGGGAAGTTGAAGAAGAAAGACGTGGTATGAAAAATTTACAAGGTGAAAGTTTTGAGGGTAGAAAGCATAAATAGTTAGTATGGAGGAGACCCAAGAAGATCCAGTAGAAATTAAAGTTACTATAAAAGAAGAAAGACCAAAAGCACCAACAAAAGTAAGAAGTGGTACCATGGGCTGGTTATTATAAAAAATATATGCAAGATTTCTTGAAAGTTGCAACATTTTTGTCAAAGCTAACCAGGAAAAGTAAGAAGTTTATAGGAAATGGAGTAGGGTGAAGAAAGTTTTGCAGAGTTGAAGGAGGGAATGGTTACAGCAACTGCTTTATCACTTTGGGAGTATCAAGGAAATTTTGTAGTTTATAGTGATATTTCTCATAAGGGAATAGAATGTGTGTTGATGCAACACAATGAAGTTATTGTATATGCATCCAGACAACCGAAACCTTATGAGTAGAAGTATCCTACTCATAATTTGGAACTAGCAGTAATAATATTTGTTTTGAAAGATTGGGAAACATGATATGTATGGAGAAAGGTATAAGATCTATACGGACCATAAGAGTTTGAAGTATGTATTCATGAGGAAAGGCAAATGTAGAGGCAAGCGACAAACAAAAAGGAGAGAACGAACATAGAAACTGTACCAGAAGAATTATCTAGGGAATTTTTAGAAGTTGGAATTGGAAGTCAGAGTTTATAATCTAAAAGGAGCAAGGATGGATAGCATGACCTTTCAGTCGAAGTTGTTAAGGGAAGATAAGGAGATGTCAAGAGAAGATAATGGATCACGATGTTAGCAGTTAGTAAGAGGAAATCTATGCGCCCAGGAGAATGATCACGAGATCCCCAGGTTTTCTTCCAGCACTTGGATGCTACAAGTAGAAGGATTAAGAAATGAGATCCCACAGGGAATTCACAATATAAAGTATTTAATTTATTGAAGAATTGCCAAGATACACAGAAATTTAAAGAAAAATAGTGATAACCAGGTATAAGAAGGAAAGTTCAAGATGGATTAGGAAGTGTTGGACATGTCATAGAATTAAGGCAAAGTATCGGAGGCCTAGTGGACAAGGCAGATCAAGGAATGGTTTTACAAGAAGCGGATCGTAAATTGTACCAGTGATGTTGTTGGAGAAAAGGGATGAAATTATAAGATTGTGTACTGATTATCGAGAGTCTAACAAAACAACCAATAAGAATAAGTGACCCCTATAAAGAATTAATTACTTACAAGACCTCATTTAAGAAGTATGTTATGTTTCAGGTATTAACTTAAGATCCGACCTGAGTACATATCAGAGATTACGATTAAAGGGAGTTATGAGCATTGCAAACTCCGGTGATATTATGTGAAATAACAAGTGTATCAGTTGTCTATAAGAAATTAAGGAACATGATGTATAAGGAGTACTTGGATAAGCGAATTGTATTTATTGATAACATCCTCAGCTATTCAAAGAATAAGAAAATCTGTGTAGAATGCCCAAGGATTTTCCTCTAAAGATTAGAAGGAAAGCCACTATATGTTGAATTTTCAAGTATGAAATTTTGAACAAGGTTAACAAAAGATTCTGATTAATCCATTAATAACTACCTAAACGAAGCCATATGTTAACAGATGCTTTGTGCAGAAAGAAAGAATTGGATGTAATAAAGACCACTGAGGAGTTAATAAAAGAATTGGAAAGAGTAGAATCTGAAGTTCAAATACTTAAAGGTGATAATACGTGAATCTATGAGATTACTTTTCACCTTTAATGGATGGAAAAGAGTAAGAGATGTTTAAATGTTTGGAAACCAAGTTAAAAACGAGCACTGCCTATCATCCTTAAACGGAAAGTCAAAGTACGGAAGTGATTCAGGAAACATAAGATATGTTGAGAGATTGAGTTTTAAGGAAACACGGGAATGATCATTTATCATCGATGTCATCTTTGGAATGCCACTTTACCAAGCTTATTGTGAACGCAAGTGTAGGTCCCCATTTTTATTGAGATAAAGTGGGAAAAAGAAGGTTGTCAAATTCTAAGTTAATTCAGCACACCAAGAGCGTAGTGATATTGACTGAAGCAGCTAGGAGTAGACAAAGAAAGAAGGTGAAATTATATCAAGAAAGAATATGAGTATAGAAATAGGACCAGTAGTATTAGTACAAGTTTCACCTTGAAAGAAACTGGATAAGTTTGAGTAGAAGGGACAGGTCAAGTTCTAAATTAATGAACTATTCGAGGTATTGATAAATATAGATAGAGTTGTTTATGAGTTGATATTACCACTACAACAGTATGTACCTATAATGGAGTTTGTGTGTCAGGGTCAAGGCGATAAGTATCTGTTTTGAATCAAGTAATTGATTAGGAGCTAATGGGCTCTTGTCCAAATTGTTCTGTATATAGTGACCGATCCAAATTCTTGATCGGTAAAGGCGAGTCCTTGGAAATGAGTGTATATCTATAGTGAATACGTTTGAAATCCTCGAGTAGAAGAGTCTACTTGAAAATTAGAGTCAGATATGCTTGAAAATATCCTCACTTGTTTAGTTAGACCAGATTTTGAGGACAGAATCGTTTTAAGGGGGAATGATGTAACGACTCGTGTATTTTTGAAATATTTAAAAATGTGATTATAGAAATTATTAAATAGAAGAAATATGTGTATTGGTTTTGACCGCTATGTGTTGTTTGATTATTATCTATGTGTGATTTATGGTGTACCGAGTTGCCAGCGTGATTAATTATGGAGTCGTATTGAATTGTTTTCAATTTCAAAAGTGGATTTAGTGCAAATTTAATTGGATAAATATTTGGAATATTTTTAAAATTGTTTTTATGGTTTTATAATTACATTAATTATTTTTGGGATTTTATGAAATTTAGAAATCTATATTTCATCAATTATTTAGCCCTGTATGATTTTCTGATTACTTTTATTTGTAAAATCTGTATCTAATTCCAGAATTTTTCAAATATTATGAAATTCATATTTATTTAAGTTTGGAATATTTTGAGAATTTTAAAATTATTTTGGAAATTTTCGGGATTAATTTCACCCGCGCGTCGATTCGTTTAATTGCTAAAATCGGGTATAAATTATGTTTCAGAAATTATTTTAAAATTACAAAATTTATGTTTTTATTAACTTCAGGATATTTATAACATTTTAAAACTATTTTGATTATTTTTCTGATTTATTTTAGGAGAGCTTGGTTCGATAAATTGCGAAACGCGGGTCAGAAACGGGTTAAAACAGGCTGTCAAAATAATGGAAAGGACACATGTTTAGTCCTCATCAATTTGTTCTCTATGTGTCACTTATTGATTGGAAGAAAATAAAATATATATATATAATAAAATCAGATAAAACCCAGCCCTGTATCCATTTTCAGCCAACCTCATCAATCTTTAAGTCTCGTCTCCCTCGCTATCTCTCGCGAGCTGCTTCCTCCCATTTTCATTTAAATCTCATCTCTCGTTATTAATCCCTCGATTTTCCCTCTTTCTTATTTCCATCTTCCCCTCTGTTTCTCCTTTTTAATTTCTGATTGCTCCGATTCCGGTGAGTTCTTCCGGCCGGCATGTTTTAGTGAATTCTTTGGCTCTGCTTTTGTTTACTGCTTTGTATATATATACGTACGTATATATATATATATATATATGTGTGTGTGTGTGTGTGTGCTTGTGTGTAATACCGAAAGTATGTGTGTGTGTTCGTGAGTGTAAGTGTGTGTGTTTATATCAGTCTGTTGTGTGTGTTGCGGTAGTATGGTGCCGCCTGATTGTACTATTCTTCCGGCCATAATCTTTTTGGCCCTGTGTTTGGGGCGCGTGTATGCGCATGTATTGATGGTTATATTTTAATTGTTTTTTTATTTTTAATTTTCTGCAGGAAATTGTTTGACTGAGTTTCGTGAAATAAACTATATAATTTCGTGCGAAAAATATTTTTGTAAATCGGTGGAATTCGTGAGGAAACCCGAATTTAACGGGTACCGACGAATTTTACTGCCGTCGGCGATGAGCCTCGGCGAGCCGACGGTGGACTGTGATGAATTAATTCTGAGTCCTAAAATTTTTAAAACATTAATTTAGTTAGTAAATCTATTTTCAAAATAAAAAGTATTTATCAGGTATATAAAGATTGTATCGAAATTTAGGCTATGTAATTGATTGTGGTTGGAACTTGTGAAGTGGAATGCGATTATTGTTGAAGTAATTTTGTTGATTGGTGGATTGTTGTGGTGAATTGACGTCGATTGTATTCGACGGGTAGTCCAATAAACGAAGGAGACGCTGCCCGATTTCCGGGGAAACTGAATTACGTAAATACGGGAACGTATCTGATGATTATCAAGACGTCGAGTGACTATATATATTTATATGTGTGTGTGTGTGTTTTATACGAACTTGGTAGTACGTTGTGATGAAATATTTTGCCAATCGATAACCCTGATTTAGTAAAATAAAGAGTATATGTATTTTCCGAAAACGAACACCAAACCGATTTTTGAGATTGTGAACCCTACTTGTTGCGTGTGTTATTATGATATAAATAATTACGAGTCGGGTTTGAATATCGTTGGGTAGAATTGGTATCAAGGATATGTCAAGCATACCTGGACGTCTAACATAGGGTATTTTGACCCTGTAGGTTCTAATCGGGAAACCGATAGTGGAATTGGACTAAAAATGACCTAGTATTCAGTCGACGAGCTCAGTAGAGTTTCAACAGAAAAACCTGAGTGTCGAGGTCGAATCTAATATGGATGAGTGGTTGGATGTTAAAGCCTGAGCGGCAGAGTCGGCTCAGAGTCGATCAGTAATGGTTGTAAAGCCCTGTAAGGCAAGTACTTCTGAATTATTCTTCAAAATATATTGCAAATATTTTCGAACTGTTTCATAACATGTCTTTATTACTCAAATAACTCATGTTTTAATATTGCAAGTGCTTTAAACTATTTAACCTTGGACCCTGATTTTTCTTGATCTTGAGCCATAAGCCTTATTCTTTGTAAACCGTCCTTAGTTGATCCTCAGACACCAAATCATACCAATATGATACTACTCCCCAAATGTATAACTACCAAACACCAAACACTGGAAGAGAATTGTTTTAAAGCACATAAACTTTTATACTCCTACCATTCTTTATAACATCAAAGTACCACACCTTGAGAAATCATTACTGGTCTAATACCTGATCCTTTTACAAACTGAAAACCATTTCTTATACATACCCAAATATACCCTTGTGATACTCATGAATCGCATTACGTTTTTATATCAATGCTTTATCACTGTTGATTATGATCTTGCTTATTGAATTACATTGTTTATTATACTGAATTGTTTTAGAATTGGATAGTTTTCTTTATGTGGGCCAAATTTGTGGTCAGACCAGATCGGTGGTCAAATTAGGCCAATGTGTGCCTTGGATCCAGTTCGTAGAGCAGAGTTGTGTGCTTCGCTCGGGGTTAGTGCGTGACTGATCAGCAGCCTAACCTTGGTTTTAAAACTTAAAATGAATATCCAATTCTAACGATTGTTTAACAATAAACTTGATTCTTCTGAATCATTCCATTTGAACATTGCTTAACCTCAGTTATCACTGTTATGACTTGCTGAGCTAGTTAGCTCACCCTTGCGATTCTTTTTATATATTTTACAGTTGAAAAGGATATGGATGATAGTAAAGTTCCTCAGTCCAAAGTGCGGCTAAGGTTCCAGTTTGAGTTGGATCGAGCTAGCAAGGAGCTTCATACGGTAGAGAGATAGTAAGATTGTAAGAATAATTTTATTATCAGTTGAAAGTTAAATTAGTGGGGATTTGATACGTTGTAATAAAAGTTAAGGTTGTGGCTTGTTTTCATACTTTAACCTGTTACGATCCGTGGTTATGTAAAGCAGGGTCATTGCAAATAATAGTTCTTATACAGGTTTATATATTGTGTATGTGTTGTGGACCCCAAACTTCTGACCCGGGTTTGGAGGGCACCATACTGAATCATCAATTCTTGAGCCTTATCACCTACTACATGTTGATCTATTTGGTCCAGTTAATGTCATGTCTATTGCAAAGAAGAAATATGTTGTGGTCATAGTGGATGAGTTCACCAGATACACATGGGTGTATTTCTTGCACACAAAAAGTGAAACTGTATCTATCTTGATTGATCATGTCAAGCAACTGGATAAATTGGTCAAAGATTCTGTGAAGATCATAAGATGTGATAATGGCATTGAGTTCAAGAATTTGATCATGGAAGAGTTCTGCAAAGACCATGGAATAAAGCAGGAATTTTCTGCTCCTGGAACTGCACAACAAAATAGAGTTGTTGAAAGAAAGAATAGAACTCTTATTGAAGTTGCATGAACTATGCTTGATGAAGCAAAGTTGCCAACCTACTTTTGGGCTGAAGCTGTGCAGACTTGTTATTCCTAGTGAACTAACAATGAGATTTACATAAGGGGGGTTGAATGTAAATCTCAAAACTTTTTCAAGTTTTGAGCAGTTTCAAAGGCTTTGTGTTTAAGATAAACAAGTGTGTGAATTGCTTTAAGCTAATACACACAGATATATATTCAAGCACAAAAGTACAGAACACAACAGACCTTAAAAACTTTTCTGGTGGATTTGTTGTTCCACCAGAGATGGTATTTCAGAAAATCTGTGATTCAAGAAGTTGATCACAGCTGCATCCTAGTACAAACTAGATAATTTTTCTCAAGATTTTTCTAAACAGCTCTGGAAAAATTCTTTTCTAATTACTAGCTGCTACTTGGTTTATATAACACCAAGTTTACAAGTGAAGACAAAGATAAAAAGTACAATAATAAAATAAGTTCTCCACTTGTTTCTTCTCCATTTTACTCCAGTGCATTGTTGACTATTGCCTCTTTATACTAAAGTAGAACGGCTGCTTTTTCTGATGTTCCTGAAATAGGCTACCACATCTCAGTTGTCTCTGTCAACCCATGTGCCTCTGTTTGTAGGTACAACTACCACTTGTCAACTGCTATTTAACAGAACATCCGTTGAAGCCTTCATCCGTTGATGGCTTTATCCGTTGATGTGTTAGCAGTTGAAGCTCTATCCGTTGATGCACTCATCCGTTGAAGGATGTTATCCGTTGAAGCTTTAGAGACATCCGTTGAAGCTTTGTTTCTCATCCGTTGAAGGTCTTTAAGTTATCCGTTGACACCATTTCATTTATACAAAATTACAAGGCATGAAATATTTACAATTGGCCTTCCTATCTGCATATCCTTTAGTAGTCAACATGACTTATAATTTCCCTCAACATTTAAGAATTATATCTCAAATTCAGAGACTGAAATGTGCTACAACACTAGACTTATTTCTAAGTAAAGCTACACCATCAACGGATAGCCAAAGTGGTCTTATCCGTTGAGGCTACAAACACTAGATTTCTACTTAAGTGTTTTGTTAAACATATCATCAAACTAATGCACATATATTCCTAACAATCTCCCCCTATTTATGTCTATAAGAATTGTAGACATAAATTCAAGGTCTTGATGATAACAAAACACTTAACAAATATATGAACTGAAACTAAGTAGAAATTTAAAAGTGCTGCAAAAGTGTATGTACTAGAAGGTAATTGAAGATTTACAGTGTTTCCAAGGGTGCTCCACTAGCCTGAGCAAATCATCTTTTTCTTCTTTGATCCCTGGTTTTCTTTCCTAGCCCTTTGTCATTTTCCTCAATTTGGAGTTGGAGTTGTCTGAAGAATTCAGCTTCATCTTCATCACTGATATCCAACTTAGATTGCATTTCTTTGAGAGTTTCATTGCTGGCAATCTTGAGTTGGTCTTCAAGTCTGAAAAATCTTCTAACTCCTTTATCATCTCTGAATTCCATCAACCAATGAGGTGATTTGTGAATTGTAGTTCCCCTTTCTTGAATGAGTAAGGTTCTGGGCAAAGCATTGGGCTCCCTCCAAGTTTTCCTTATGTTGGCAATCTTGTTGAGAATTTCAGTCTTGGCAGTCCTGGTAAAGCCAGAATCCTTTTGTATGGCTGAAAAGACTCTGATCAAGGTAGAGTAGCCTTCATTCAGAATCCTGTAGAGAGACCATGTTCCTTCCCCAGCTCCTTTGTATCTGAACACCAATCTCTCTGGTAGCTGTCTGTAAGCAGCAATTCCCCTTACATCCTCCAGCTCATCCAGATAGAGTTCAATGTCTGAAATTTCTTTTATGTCACAGATGTGAACATAATCATCTTTATAAATGGGTGGCTTAGGGTTAGGTTTATGTTTTTGAGTGAATTTCTTAGAGTTTAGGGGAGGTGTAGATTTGGATTTTCTTTTCTGTTTCTTTGGTAGTGGAAGAGTGGTTAAAAAGGTAGGCAAATTGATGGTGTCCCAATCAATAGGTTCCTCTTTTGGGATGATTGGTTCACCATGGATGTTTATAGTGGGATCAGCAACAAAGGGTTCAGGTATGGAAGGTAGAGATTTAGTTTCTTCAGTGTTGCCTTCACTCCTTCTATGTGCCTTGGCCTTTCTTCTGTTTCCCTTCTGCCATTCCTCTTTTTCCTCCATGCTTTCACCAAATATACTCCCAAAAACCTCATCTAAGTTTGCAATCTTGTCTTCACCTCTGACTTCAATTCCTTTCTCATTTTCAACTAGACTTGACTTTAGCTTTTGTTCAAGCTTTGCTTGTGCTCTTTTGTCAGCCTTGAGTTTTTCAGCTTCTTTCTTTAACCTTTTGGTTTCTTCCCTCTTGGCTATTGAGAATTTGGGATGTCCTTGCATCACACATATGCTCTTTCCCTCTCTAAAGATAATAGCCATGTTTCTCCTTACTGCCTCATCCATGGTCTCCTTGTGTTTTATGATGCTAGTACCCAAAACTTTGTCTTCATCAGGCTTTGGAAGAGGAAAGTCCACTTCTTTCATCTGAGCAAAGTCTAGAGGGTTCTTTGTGGAGTCCTTGCTGGATCTGGTGTTGGGCTTGAGAACCATAGGTTTTAGATTCTTGAAAGAAGTCTCTCCAACCTTATTTCTCCTTTCTGGCTTGTGCTCTATATTGATTGGTTCAACCTTTGTGCTATGTTTCACAGATATTGATTTATCTTGTGTTGAGCCAAACAGCTGTTGCATCCTTTCATTAATTCTCCTCCTTTGCTCTTTCACTTGAATTTCAGCTGCTGCTAGCTGGATTAAATCAATTCCATCAGGCTTTCCTTTGATTTGAATGATTGGAGAAGTAGTGATGGCAGGAACTAGCACTTTAGATATTTGGATTTTTGTAGATGGCTCTCATTCCCCTTCCCTTTTACTCTCCCCCTTTTTGTTATCATCAAGGAGAGGGGTCAAGCCCTGTGCTTTTGCCAGCTGCATAAGTAGATTTGTTTGAGATTGTTGGTTGTGAAGAATGGTGGCCACAGAATCTTCAATAACTTGAACTCTGTCTTCCAATTTGGCCAGCCTCTTTTCAGTATGTGATTCCTTTTTCAATCTCAACAAAATGTCCTGCATTGTACCAAAGGGCATGACTGAATCCAATTTTTCAGAATTGTAGGATTTCAAGTCAGCAATATCCTTTCTGAGTTCATCCACACTCAGATTCTGTCTTACTTGCTGCAACTTCATGAGATGCAGTGAGTCCAAATGAGCTGTAAGGATAGCCTTTGTACCAGCATGAGAAGTTTTCTGAATGGCCTGTTTGATAGTACTGATTTTTTTGACTAAGGAGACATTGAATTGCCCTGTTGTAGACTCCTTTGTGAAGGCCCATTCAGGTAGATTTGGAATAGAACTAGGGCCTTCATCTCCCCCTAAGTTCATGCTTCCATCAGAAGAAACAAAGTCATCATCATCAGAATTTACTCCAAATTCTTCAAATGACTCACCAGCTGTTGAAGGCATATTGTTAATAGCAGTTTTGTCCCTTTGAAGAGATGTTGTTGTATGTACTAGATGTAGTGTCTTTTCTGCCTCCACATTGCCCTGTGCAGCCAATACTTGATAGGCTGAAACAGGATGAGTAAAAGTGTCAGCATCCAAGGAAATGTTATCAATTACAGCTTTGTAATGTTGCTGAAATTGTCTTTCCTTTTCAGCATCATTCACAATCATTGACTCACTAGCAATGGCTGGATCCATCCTTATATCTGCTGTACCTGCCTTTCTCTCATTTTCTCTATGTTCTTGCATCAGGGGCTCCCCCTGGCTCACACAACTCACTCCCTCACCTTCACCTACTAAGGTGGTACTCCTCTCACTTACTTTTGCCATGCTGGAAGAAATAGCATGCATATTTGAGCTCTCAATCTCTCCTTTTGCCTGGGAGCAACCCAGCCTCTCACTCAAATTGTCACTCCCTTCCCTCAGTCCTAGAAGTGATTGTACAGTAATCAAGTCTTCTACACTTGGAATTGTTTCAGTTGTGTGTGTAGAGACTATCAACGGATGAGGAATAGCCGTTGAAGGTGAAACTGATGGTATCAATGGATAACTGCTGTTAAGCTTATCCGTTGAAGAACAACCACTTGTCAACGGATGAGTGATATCCGTTGAAGAAGGAAAAGAAGTAGAAATTGAAAGTGATATAACTGTTGAATCTGTGTAGATTGATATGATTTTTGGTGACACAGATCCTTCAATTACATCTGAAAGAATTTGCGGGTGATCCAACAAATCATCTAAAAGATGATGATCACCTGTATTTGAGTGGGGCTCCTCCCTGAGTTGTAAAGAGGGAGAATCAGGAATTGATGGGAATAACATATCCACATCTAGAGATGGTGAGGAAGTGTGTGGTGATTGATGTGTGTTAATTGTGAGAGAATGGGGCTGTGACTCCACATTTGTTGGAGCCACATCAAACTGAGTTTGAGAAGGCATAGATACAGATGGATGTATCTGTGCAGTGTGTGCACCCTGTGTAGAAGATTGGGTTCTAGCTCTCTTTCTTCTAATAAAGGCTTTTGTTGGTGAGTGTTTGGCTTTAGTGTCCCTCCCTCGTTTGTGTGTTCCTGGTTGGGAACTATTTTCAATAGTTACATCCTTTTGGGAGGATGCAGCTAGGGATATGCTAGTAACCTTTTCAACCACCACAGGTTTTTGAGAAACTGTGGCTTGGCTAGCTTGGGAAGCACTTTTCTCTCCTTCCTTATCCTGGGGGTTTCTTTGATGTTCACCCCTCCCCTCACCACTCACACCCTGTTCACTCCCCTTAGGGTTAATGGTAGGTGTTACAACTGTTGTCTTTTGAGAAACAACAGAGGTGGTTTTCTTTGTCTTTGATTTTGAAATTTTAGTTTTGGTGACCTTGGTAGGAATCTGTTGGGGCATTGTCACAGATTCCATGGCCACACTAGAAGATAAAGAAATAGAGGGGTTGGAAGAAGTAGGAGTTGTAGAAGCAATTACCTCACCTACCTGTGGTGCATTCATGATTGGTAAATATACCAATGGCACACTGCTGTTGAGATCCATTCTCAATAAATCTGCAAGAACTCTTTTCTCTTGTGCCCAGCACTTGAGTTTATTATTCTCATTCGTAATGACCAAACCTTCAGCAACATGGTTAGCCAATAACATAAAGAATCTAGCATAATAGATGTTATTAGGTCTATTAGCTTTGTTACCTAATCTAGTACCCAATTCTAGCATAACATAGTTGCTAAAATTAAAATACCTATCAGAAACAAGCATATAGAGCATATTAACAAGAGATGAAGTTATGGCATCAAAATTGCTAATTTTCCCAGAGAAAACCTTGATAAAGGCATCCCCAAGAAAACTCCATTCTTTCCTAAGGCATTTTCTTTTAATACTCCCTAAACTAGCAGAGTTAAGAGAATAACCTATGGAATCTAACATGCTGGATACATCATTATCAGTGTGTGGTGTCATGGCATTGTTCTCAGGTAATTTAAAACATGCTAGTAAGTCATCACAGTTAACACAGTGATTTTTACCTTTGAGAGTGAAGGAGATAGTCATATATATGGAGTTGAACTCAGCAGTTGTCCAAATCTCCTCAACTACTTCACAGTAAATCGTTGGGGCTTCCAGCATTGCATAGCTAAGTTTACAGTTTTTGATGAAGTCCATCATTTTGTGATAATCTGAGTGGGCTTCATTCTTTTCTACCAAAGCTATGAAATTGTTCTTCTCATAGATGAACCCAGATTGAGACATAATCTTTACTACTGGTGCCATTGTTGTGAGTAGAAATTGCAGAGAATAACTTGAAGGTTTTGCAGAGAGAAAATGGTAAAAGCTTTGAAATTTCAAGAAAGCGTAAAGTAAAAATGAAAAATCAGAAGGGCTTATATACTTTCTCAAATTAAAAAAAAACATAAATAAGAGATTAAACAATAAATATGTGTAAGTGAATTTCAGCCGTTTAAGAATAAACTGTAAGTATTCTGAAAACTACCTTTAAAACAAATACATACAGCTGTATGTATGAGTATCAACGGTTAAGACAATAGAATCAACGGCTGTGAAACACTTGAATCGACTGATGTGATATTTCAACGGATAAGGTAAACTGTCATCCGTTGAAGAGCACTTCAGTTTTATCCGTTGACGGATAAAAATTCCAGAAATGTATATGACTTTCAACGGATAATGAACATCCGTTGACAGAACAATTTTGACTTTCAACGGATAGGGAATATCCGTTGATGGAATAATCTATGTTAAAAATCAAATTTGTTCTTGCAGCTAATACATTTCAGGCTTCAATTCAAATTGCAATGAGGACATGAATTTTAAGAGTAATTAAGCATACCTAGCTCACTTACCAATCTTGTGAATGTTGATTCATCAAGTGGCTTGGTAAATATGTCTGCAATTTGTTATTCACTTGGAACAAAATGAAGTTCCACTGTACCTTTCATCACATGTTCCCTAATGAAGTGGTACTTGATATCAATGTGCTTGGTCCTTGAGTGCTGCACAGGATTCTCTGTTATGGATATGGCACTTGTGTTGTCACAAAAAATAGGAATTCTATCAACATGTAGTCCATAATCAAGGAGTTGATTCCTCATCCATAACACTTGAGAGCAGCAACTTCCAGCAGCAATGTATTCAGCCTCAGCTGTAGAAGTAGAGACTGAATTTTGCTTTTTTTTGCTAAACCATGATACAAGCTTGTTTCCCAGGAATTGGCAGGAGCCTGTTATACTTTTCCTGTCTATTTTGCAACCTGCATAGTCTGCATCTGAGTAGCCAATTAGATCAAAACCAGACTCTCTAGGGTACCAAATTCCTAGATTTGGAGTCCCCTTGAGATATCTGAAAATTCTTTTAATAGCTACTAAGTGAGATTCTTTAGGGTCAGCTTGAAATCTAGCACAGAGACATGTAGAAAACATTATATCTGGTCTACTGGCAGTTAAATATAAAAGTGAACCAACCATGCCTCTATAACTTGTAATGTCCACAGACCTTTCAGTCTTATTTAATTCAAGTTTGGTGGCAGTGGCCATGGGAGTTTTTGCAGATGAACATTCTATTAAGTCAAACTTCTTTAAAAGATCATAAATATATTTAGTTTGACTAATGAAAATTCCATCACTAACTTGTTTAACTTGTAAACCAAGAAAATAGGTTAGTTCTCCCATCAAGCTCATTTCATAATTACTTTGCATTAGCTTAGCAAATTTTTTACAAAGCTTATCATCTGTAGATCCAAATATTATGTCATCTACATAAATTTGAACAAGTATACTAGAGCCATTAACAATCCTAAAGAAGAGAGTTTTATCAACAGTACCTCTGGTGAAGTGATTCTCCAAAAGAAATTTTGATAAGGTTTCATACCAGGCTCTAGGTGCTTGCTTCAGTCCATAGAGTGCTTTCAACAAATAATACACATAGTCTGGAAAATTTGAATCTTCAAACCCTGGAGGTTGACTTACATAAACTTCTTCCTCCAATTTCCCATTTAGAAATGCACTCTTGACATCCATTTGATAGACTTTGAAATTGGCATGGGCTGCATAGGCTAGAAAAATTCTGATGGCTTCAAGTCTTGCAACAGGAGCATATGTCTCATCAAAATCTATTCCCTCTTGTTGAGAATAGCCTTTAGCAACCAATCTGGCTTTATTCCTTATGACAATGCCATTTTCATCCATCTTGTTTCTGAATACCCATTTTGTGTCAATAGGACTCTTGCTCTTTGGTTTGGGTACCAGCTTCCAAACTTTGTTTCTCTCAAATTGGTTTCAGCTCTTCCTGCATAGCTAATATCCAATCTGGATCCAATAAAGCTTCTTCCACTTTCTTAGGTTCCTCCTGAGATAGAAAACTACTATACAGACATTCATCTTGAGTAGCTTTTCTTGTTTGCACTTTAGATGATGCATCACCAATGATCAGTTCAAAGGGATGATTCTTGGTCCATTTCCTTTGAGGTGGAAGATATACTCTAGATGAGGTGGCCTCAGTATTGTCATGATGTGAGACAGAGTGTTGATTAGTTGAAACTCCCCCTGAGTTGTTGGTCCTTTGCAGGGAACTTGGAGTTCTATCAACTGATGATGTAAATCGATTATCCATTGATGAACTATGATCAACGGATGCTTCATTTTGTACTTCAACGGATGATGCATTATGTCTTTCAACGGATACTGCATTGCCTCTATCAACGGATGCAGAATTTTGTGCATTATCCAAGGGCATGTTTTGAATCCCTTTTGAAGTGTCATCTCCATCAGTCTCCTTTTCACTATCATCACAATATATCTCAATGTTGTCAAATTTGAGTCTCTCATGGTGTCCCTCATCTGTTAGTCCATCAATCTTTTTATCATCAAACACAACATGCACAGATTCCATAACAATGTTGGTTCTTAGATTGTAGACCCTATAAGATTTTCCAGCTGAGTAACCAACAAATATCCCTTCATCAGCCTTTGCATCAAACTTCCCTTTATGGTCAGATTGATTTCTCAGTATAAAGCATTTACATCCAAAGACATGAAGAAAGTTTAGAGTTGGTTTTCTTCTCTTGAACAACTGATAAGGAGTCATGCCTTTAGCTTGATTGATCAAAGAAATATTCTGAGTGTAGCAGGCACAATTAACAGCTTCAGCCCAGAAATATGTTGGTAACTTTGATTCTTCAAGCATTGTTCTAGCAGCCTCAATTAAAGATCTGTTCTTTCTTTCAACTACCCCATTTTGCTGAGGTGTTCTTGGAGCTGAGAACTCATGCATGATTCCATTTTCTTCACAGAACAGCCTCATTGTCAAATTCTTGAACTCAGTTCCATTGTCACTCCTGATATTCCTAACCTTCAAGTCAGGATGATTATTGACTTGCCTGATGTGATTGATAATGATTTCACTTGCTTCATCCTTTGATCCAAGAAAATAGACCCATGAAAACTTTGAGAAATCATCTACAATCACTAAGCAATATCTTTTTCTTGCAATTGACAATACATTGACTGGTCCAAACAAATCCATATGTAGCAGCTGTAATGGTTCATCAATTGTTGTTTCAAGCTTCTTTTTGAATGATGCTTTCCTTTGTTTGCCTTTCTGACAAGCATCACACAAACCATCCCTTGAGAATTCAACAAGAGGAATTCCTCTAACTAAGTCCTTTTTGACTAGATCATTCATTTTCTTGAAATTCAAATGAGATAGCTTCTTGTGCCATAGCCAACTTTCAACTGGACTTGCTTTGCTGAAGAGACAAGTAATAGATTCCGGATCAGTAGAGTTGAAGTCAGCTAAGTACACATTTCCTTTTCTAACTCCAGTTAGAACCACTTTGTTGTCTTTCTTACTGGTGATAACACAGGCTTCAGAATTGAAGGAAATTGTATTCCCTCTATCACATAGTTGACTGATGCTCAGTAAGTTGTGCTTGAGACCATCAACTAATGCAACTTCATCAATGATGACATTCCTTGTTGAAATCAAGCCATATCCCATAGTAAACCCTTTGCTGTCATCTCCAAAGGTTATGCTAGGGCCAGCTCTCTCCTTAAACTCTGTGAGCAGGGAGAAATCTCCTGTCATGTGTCTTGAACAGCCACTGTCCAAGTACCATAGATTTCTTCTGTTTCCCTGCACACCATAAAATCAATCAAGTTGATTTTGGTACCCAAGTTTCCTTGGGTCCATTCATGTTAGCCTTTCTCCTAGACTTCATTCCTCCTGCATCTTTAGACTTAGGAAACTTTGAGTCAACCTTGATCTTAGATGTAGTTGGTTGAGGTGTAGGGTTAGTCACAGAATTATTTAGCACATTTGGAATTTGATAAGGCATGGATTGTGCAAACATGTTATTCCACATAGGCATATTGTATGGCATTTGAGGCATACTAAATGCAGCAAGATAAGGATTGTTAAAATATGGCATGTTTGCAAAATGTGCATAAGGATTCTGTTGAGACATAACAGGCATAGCATACAGAGGTGATGCAGACATATTAGGCATGGAAGAGGGTACAGGTATGGGAGTTTTCTTAATAGATTTGCAATTAGCAGATAGATGATTAACACTATTACAATGCACACAGCTTTTTCTAGGAGCATACTTATCAGGTGTGTAATTGTTATGTTTGTTAACCCCTACCTTCCCATTTCTATTAGATTTCCTTTTAGTTTCCTTTTTATCCTCAACCACTTTGAGCCTATTCTTTAACTATTCTAAGTTCATATGTCCTATATTCACCTTACTGAAATCTTTGGATGTGCTTGCTTCTTCTTTGACAAAGTTCTTGGAAGTTGAACCAAACTTTTTGTTGAGTTTCTTTAGATTTTCACTTTTAGAAACATCTGCCTGTTTCAATTGAGGAACCTTCAACGGATGCTCCTTTTCTTCCTTCAACGGATAATTTTCATCATCCGTTGATTCCACATCCGTTGACAGCCCATCAATTAATTCCATTTTCTTTTTGTTTTTATCCCAGGCAGTCTCACAAAATGATTCAATTTCTTGGACCTTGACAATTTGAGCACTAACATCCCTAGATGTCTTCCAGGCTTTAATCACCTCTTGCTCTCTCTCTAATTGATTAGAAAGTATTTCTACTTTCTTAACAGATTCAGCTAGTTCATTTTCAACAGATATACAATGTAGCTTAGTTTTCTCTAGGTCAATCAACTTATCTTCTAACACAGCATTTCTATTACTTAAAAACAGATTGTTCTCTTTAATCCTACTATTTTCTTTAGCAAGAGATTTAAGAGACACACGCAAGTGATACAATTCAGTAGACATGTCATTAAAAGCATCATTGCACTCTTCTTTAGTAAGCTGTGTTAAATCAGTAGTGATTACCTGGTTGCTTGATGAACTAACTTCATTTTCCTCAGAATCAGCCATGAGAGCCAAGTTGACATATTCCACATCTTCATCCTCTTCTTCTGCATCAGCTGCCCAGTCTTTTTCTTGAGTAATGAAAGCCTTCTCCTTTTGCTTGAGCAGATCAAAATATTTCTTTTTGTAATCTACTTGGTCAAATTTCTTCTTTTCAGAAGTTGGCTTTCTGCACTCACTTGCAAAGTGTCCACTTATACCACAATTGAAACACTTGAACTTGGATTTGTCCACCATGTTCTTATGAGGTTTAGTGGCTCTAGTGTTTTTCTTAAATTTCATCTTTGCAAATCTTCTGGACAGAAATGCAAGATGCTCATCAATACCATCAGAGTCATCTTGGCTGGAGTTGTCTTCATTCTCAGCAACTTGCTCCTTACCCTTGCTTGATTCTGATTTGCTTGTGCCATCTTTGGAGTTTAATGTTGATCTCACAGTTTCTTGTCTGCATTCTTTCTCATTTTCAGCTACCAAGGCAACTGAACCTCCTTTCTTTCTTCCCTTCTCCAATACCTCATCATGTTCCAGCTCTAGTTCATAAGTCTTCAAGATTCCATATAATCTTTCAAGAGTGAAGTCCTTATAATCTTGAGAGTTTCTCAAAGAGACAGTCATGGGTTTCCATTCCTTTGGCAAGGATCTTAAAAATTTAAGATTTGAATCCTTCACCTGGTACACTCTACCATACAGCTTCAGTCCATTCAACAGCTTTTGGAATCTATTGAATGTGTCATTTAAAGATTCATTTTCTTCAAAATGAAAGTACTCATACTGTTGAATGAGAAGCTGCATTTTGTTTTCTTTTACTTGTTCTGTACCTTCACACAGTAGCTGAACTGTGTCCCAAACCTCTTTGGCAGTTGTGCAATTTATCACATTATCAAACATATCCTTGTCAAGACCATTAAACAAAATGTTCATAGCCTTCTTATCCTTGTGGACTTCTTCTGTGTCTTCCATTGTCCATTCTGCTCTAGGTTTTGGAATGGATTGACCAACAACAATTGTGGCTGTAGCAACTGTGGCTACTTTGTGGGGAATGTGAGGACCATTCTCAATGCAGTTTACATAACCTTCATCTTGGGAGAGTAGATGAAGGTGCATTTTCACCTTCCAATGGTGATAACTGTCTTTGTCAAGAACTGGGATTTTTACTCCAATATCCTTCTTACTCATCTTTGTTAGTTTCCAAGAACTTTAAACTCTTCGTGTGTCAAGAGCCTGCTCTGATACCAATTATTATTCCTAGTGAACTAACAATGAGATTTACAGAAGGGGGGTTGAATGTAAATCTCAAAACTTTTTCAAATTTTGAGCAGTTTCAAAGGCTTTGTGTTTAAGATAAACAAGTGTGTGAATTGCTTTAAGCTAATATAGACAGATATATATATTCAAGCACAAAAGTACAGAACACAACAGACCTTAAAAACTTTTCTGGTGGATTTGTTGTTCCACCAGAGATGGTATTTCAGAAAATCTGTGATTCAAGAAGTTGATCACAGCTGCATCCTAGTACAAACTAGATAATTTTTCTCAAGATTTTTCTAAACAGCTCTGGAAAAATTCTTTTCTAATTACTAGCTGCTACTTGGTTTATATAACACCAAGTTTACAAGTGAAGACAAAGATAAAAAGTACAATAATAAAATAAGTTCTCCACTTGTTTCTTCTCTATTTTACTCCAGTGCATTGTTGACTATTGCGTCTTTATACTAGAGTAGAACGGCTGCTTTTTCTGATGTTCCTGAAATAGGCTACCACATCTCAGTTGTCTCTGTCAACCCATGTGCCTCTGTTTGTAGGTACAACTACCACTTGTCAACTGCTATTTAACAGAACATCCGTTGAAGCCTTCATCCGTTGATGGCTTTATCCATTGATGTGTTAGCAGTTGAAGCTCTATCCGTTGATGCACTCATCCGTTGAAGGATGTTATCCGTTGAAGCTTTAGAGACATCCGTTGAAGCTTTGTTTCTCATCCGTTGAAGATCTTTAAGTTATCCGTTGACACCATTTCATTTATACAAAATTACAAGGCATGAAATATTTACAATTGGCCTTCCTATCTGCATATCCTTTAGTAGTCAACATGACTTATAATTTCCCTCAACATTTAAGAATTATATCTCAAATTCAGAGACTGAAATGTGCTACAACACTAGACTTATTTCTACGTAAAGCTACACCATCAACGGATAGCCAAAGTGGTCTTATCCGTTGAGGCTACAAACACTAGATTTCTACTTAAGTATTTTGTTAAACATATCATCAAACTAATGCACATATATTCCTAACAAGACTGCTTGTTTTACTCAGAATGCAACACTCATTAACAAGCATGGAAAAACACCATATGAGATGGTGAAGAAAAAGAAGCCAAATCTAAAGTATTTTCATGTATTTGGATGCAAGTGTTTTGTTCTTAAGACTCATCCCGAACAACTATCCAAATTTGATCTAAAAGCTGATGAAGGAATTTTTGTTGGATATCCACTTTCTACAAAAGCCTTCAAAGTCTACAATTTAAGAATAAGGGTTGTCATGGAATCTATCAATGTCTCTTTTGATGATAAGAAGATTACTGGACTTGAAGATTTCAATGATCATGATCAGCTGAGATTCGAGAATGAAGTTTTAAATTCTGATTTTGTAAATCCTAATACTGCAAACTCTGATGGATTAAACTCTGATGTTATTGAAACTATGGTGACTACGCCTAAGGAAAATGCACCTGTGCAGGGGGAGCATACTGAAGATCCAACCACATCTCAAGAAGCATCAGAACCTACAACAGGCTCTTCAAGTTCTGATGGGCCAAGTTCTGATAATTCTGGAACCTCATGTTCTGATATTTATGGAAACTCAAATAATGAAGGATCCAACTCAGAGAGCATAATTTCAGGGGGAGCATCAGAAAATGTTGATGGAGACAGCATGGATCATGGGGGAGAATCCAGTTCTAGAGAAAACCTCCCATCTGCAAGGAAGTGGACTAAAGCACATACACCTGACTTAATTATTGGAAATCCTGATGCAGGTGTCAGAACTAGAATAGCTACATTAAATTAATGTCTTTATCATTCTTTTCTTTCTCAGACTGAACCAAAGAAAGTGGAAGAAGCTCTTCAAGATGCTGATTGGGTGCAAGCAAT
Organism: Apium graveolens; assembly: GCF_009905375.1. Lineage (NCBI taxonomy): Eukaryota > Viridiplantae > Streptophyta > Magnoliopsida > Apiales > Apiaceae > Apium > Apium graveolens. Next base: position 186,233,895 of record NC_133650.1, read on the forward strand.
ACAAGAAGAGTTAAATGAATTTGAAAGAAATAAAGTCTTGACCCTAGTGCCAAGACCAAGGAACAGATCAGTTGATGGTACAAAATGGGTGTTCAGAAACAAAACTGACAGTGATGGCATAATTACAAGGAACAAAGCAAGGCTGGTTGCAAAAGGATACTCTCAACATGAGGGAATTGATTATGATAAAACATTTGCACCAATTGCTAGATTGGAAGCCATAAGAATATTTTTGGCTTATGCTGCTCACAAGAAGTTTAAAGTCTTTCAAATGGATGTGAAAAGTGCTTTTCTTAATGGAGAATTGGGAGAGGAAGTATATGTTGAACAACCTCTAGGCTTTGTAGATCCCAAATTTCCCAATCATGTCTATAGGCTTGATAAAGCACTTTATGTCCTTAAGCAACCTCCAAGAGCATGGTATGAGACATTAGCTCAGTTTCTTCTGGAAAGTGGATTTAACAGAGGAACTATTGACAAAACACTGTTCTACCTCAACCATGGAAAGGACTTACTTTTGGTGCAAATATATGTTGATGATATCATTTTTGGTTCTACAAATGACAGACTTTGTAAGAAGTTTGCCAAACTGATGCAGTCAAGATATCAAATGAGCATGATGGGAGAACTTAACTATTTTCTGGGCCTTCAAGTCAAGCAGAATGAAGAAGGAACTTTTATTTGTCAATCTAAGTACACCAAAAATTTGTTGAAGAAATTTGGAATGCAGGATTGTTCAAGTGCATCCACTGTTATGGCCACTACAACTAAGTTGGATAAGGATACTGGTAAATCAGTAGATATTACTGATTACAGAGGTATTATTGGCTCTCTACTCTATCTAACTGCAAGTAGACCTGATATCATGTATGCTACCTGTCTTTGTGCAAGATTTCAAGCAGATCCAAGAGAACCTCACTTAACAGTTGTCAAAAGAATTTTCAAGTACCTAAAGGGTACAGCTGATCTGGGATTGTGGTATCCTAGAGAATCAGACTTTAATCTAATAGGTTACTCAGATGCAGATTTTGCAGGATGCAAAATTGACAGGAAAAGCACAAGTGGAAGCTGCCAATTTCTTGGAGGCAGATTGGTTTCTTGGTTTAGCAAGAAACAGAAGTCAATTTCCACATCAACTGCAGAAGAAGAATACATTACTGCAGGAAGCTGTTGTGCACAGATTCTTTGGATGAAGAATCAGTTACTGGATTATGGGTTAGAATTTTCTAAAATCCCTATTTACTGTGATAATCAAAGTGCTATTGCTATGACAGGTAATCCAGTTCAGCACTCAATGACAAAGCACATCAGCATTAGGTACCACTTCATAAGGAAACATGTGGATGAAGGTACAGTGGAATTGCATTTTGTTCCCACAGATCAACAACTAGCAGATATCTTCACAAAACCACTGTGTGAAGCTACTTTTACAAGATTGGTAAATGAACTTGGAATGGTTTCAGGTTCTTTCTCTAAATTTGCTTAGTTTATGTTCTGATACATCAGACTTTATGATCAGTATTTACAGATATTACTATCTCTGTATATTCTGTGCTTAAATAGAAAATTACTTAAGTGTCGATTGTTGTCTGATGTGAATTTCTAAACTCTGATAGTGATATGAATATTTCTGTGACTATTCAATCCAATGAGGATAACTGTGCTAGATGTTGACCTAGTAATCTTTAATATACTAAAGATCCCATGTTTGAAGTAATTATTTATGTGGAAATCTTTTAGCACAAGCAAATTCCGATATTGAGCTTAGTTAAGTTTACTTTGTATATCTTATTACTAAGTCAAAAACTAGAATATTGCTTCTAATTTGTTAAGTTCTGATGTTAGTAAATATGATGAATGTACTAAGTGCTGATAAGCCTCACTTATCAAAAGAAAAGGAAAAGAAAAGAAATAAAAATCAGGTACTCCTTTGAGATCTAGAGTAAAAATGTGGAAGGGAAGACCCAAGTGCATTGCTGGTATTAAGTAATATGCATTATAAAAGCAAAATAAAATTTTCTTGGTGACTTTTCACACTCTATGATTACTGGAAAAATACTCTGATAACAACATAAATTCTGATAAGCAGTAGTGACTCACTTACATTGAGAAGCCACTGTAAAATAGAATTTCAAAAGATGCATAAAATGAGCACAATATAGTTGAGGTGGACTCATACATGAACTCATTCTAAAGTTGACTTCAGAATAATGACAGATTTTAAGTAAAGTTCTCAGTTATGCCTTATTTCTAAGATGTACTGAAGTGAATCAGACTTTACTTTTGTCTAATATTTAGCTTAATGCACACACGTACACTCCATATGAATAATGAAAATTATTGTGGTGATCAATGTTATTTTAGATGAACAATTTATGTGTCAGATTGCATAAATTCTGAGGACAAGTTCTGATGGAAGTTCTGATGATTAAGTTCTGATGAAACCATATCAGTATTTGTGTGAAGAATTACGGGAATACACATTCACTTTTCGAGTTAAGGAGCCATATTCTGATGACTTTTAAATCTTGATAATAATCAAGTTTTGATGCTGACGTGACAGTATTTATTTACTTGGTTTATTTTTGGTCATTACTTGAACGATAATATTTTTACAGAATATTGGTTAAGGTGAGATAAAACAGTCATAATCATTGGGGGTTAGTGGTTAGTGTATGTCCTGAAAAACTGTATGTGCACGGTAATTATTACTTATATTACGTGCCCATTAACTCTCATTCTAACCGTTTACTGACTGTTCAAATGGTGCCAGGTGTAAAGTGTATCCCATGCTTCAAAAATATGACTGTTGAGTGAAGGGAGTATATATATGAGAGATAAAAGATTTTCTAATCTTTTACTTACTTTTTTATTCTAAATCTCTTTTTCTTTCTCTCTCTCTCTCTTTTATTTTCTGAAGTCGTTTTTCTCTCAGGACTTTTTACAAACACTTTGCAAACATTCTCTTATTCACTTATTTCTTACAGAGATGGCACCAAAAGATGAAATTTTTGATGGAGCTAAGTTTGTTCCTAATAACTTCTCTGTTATTCTTAGCAAGTCAGAAGCCCCATCAGAACTTCATTTCATTCAGGACTTTCTTGCTAGTTCTGATATTGGGTACGCTCTGACTGCACCTGATGTAGTCTCTGGTACTCAAGTGCTGGAGTTCTGGAGAAGCGGAGTATATGATGATGGTGGTGCTCAAGGGTCCCCAAGTATTATTTTTTCATCAGGGGAGGATGAGCATGTTGTGACATTGGTTACGGTTTGCCAAGCACTGCAGCTACATGAGAACTGTGTTTATTCTACTGTTGAAGAGCCAGTTCTTTAAAACATGATGGCCGGTCTGGGGTATGAGAGGATATTGGCTAAGCTGGGTCAGTTGAAGAGATCCTACATAAGGAGGGAATGGAGTTTCTTCTTTGACTGCATAACCAAGGCTTTTGCAAACAAATGTTCTAATTTCGATGCAATTCCCATATTCAGCCAACAAATCGGGTATGCTCTTATTAATCAAACTGATTTTGATTATGCAAGTGTTGTCTTAGGTTTTATTGGGGATAGAATGACAGAAGATAGAAATACTGTTTATTTTGCTAGATTATGTCATCTTATCTATAGTTTTTGTTGTGATGATAAGCCCCAATCTGCTAGTGAATTAATTTCACCATTCAGACTAGCTAAAAGAGCTTTTAATGACTTATTATCTACTGATAATAAGAAGGCTGTGTTAAGACCCCTCCTAGTTCCTTTATCTGTCAAACATGCCTTAATAACCTATAATCCGGTCAAATATACTGAAGTATATCCTGATGTCCAACCATCAGAACCTCATCCATCAGCACTTACCACCTCTACACAAACACCTCAACCTTCTGATCCTACAGAGCTGCCTTCATCTTCCAAACCCAAGAGGACTAAGAAAGTACCTCAGACTCAACAGAAGAGAAGGAGATTTATTCTGCGAGATGAATCAGATGCTGAGGAACAGGTTCCAATATCAAAACCTATTATTGTAGAAGCTGAGAAGGTTTCTTCTCAGAAAGATATTATAACTGGGAGTTCTAGGCCCCTCAAAAGGCTTAGAAAATTAAATTCTGATGATAAAGCTCCTGCCGTGTCTCCACCTTTGAGGAAATTAAAGAAACAGAGAGCTCATAGGGACATAGTTGAGTCAGATTCAGAAGATGTAGTGGAAGCAACTAAGGAAGGGGATCAGGAATCTCTGATCTCAACAGAACAGTTGTCATTGAATTACTTCCTTCTGCACAACATGAAACTGCTCAAACTAAACTACCTACACCTTCTATGTCACCTATAGTTGATCCAGTACATACTGAAGAACCAGGTACAAGTGCTGAAATTGATATTCATAACCTGATTGTGTTTGAGGTTTTGTACTTGGAAGCTCCACAAATTCAACTCACTCCACCAACAACATCACTTTTGAATGTTGATCAGAACCTGTCTGCAGATCAGAATTTAGAGGAAAATGTTGAAGCCTCTATAGCCTCACATACTGTTATTTTATCAGAGGATGCTGATACTGCAGGATCTACAAGTTCTGATGCTGCTAATGAAGAAACTACTGGTGAAGCTGCTGGTAATTTAGATGTTGATGCAGCTGGTCCATCAGGACATGCACCTCAACAAACTGTTCATAAAGCTGATTTAGTCAAGAAGTTTATTACAGGGGAAGCACCAGTACCGTGGAGTGAAACTCCTAGAGGAAAGGAGTGGACTAAAGAATGGAACTCAGTTAGTTTTGTTCCTTCTGAAAAGATTCTTGCTGAGCATCTTGTAAAAGCTGATGAAATGCTAATAAATGATGATTTCAAGGCACAACTGAGAGTTACTGCATTGAGTACAAGGCACCTTCAAGGTCAACACTCAATAACTCATGACAAGGTGAACAAAATTCAGGAAGCTCTAATCCAGCAAGATATGAATGTGAAACTTGAAAAGAACAAATTTTTCAAGCCAGCCTTTGGCAGAATTGCCTACATTGAGAAAACTCAGGAGAAGCAACAAGCTAAAATTGAAGAAATTCTGAAAAATCAAGCTTCTCACCAAAGTCAACTCAATGAGATCCAATCCTCAGTGGAATTGTTTGTCTCTCTTCTATTACCTGCTGATGCCAAAAAGGGGGAGAAAGTGATTAAGTCCAAATGCAAATCTATTCAGACACTGAAAGGAAAGGATGATGGAAATGATGACCACGGAAACTCTAATAAGGGTAGAGGTCAAGGTCAAGGCAAAGGACTTTCGTCAAGTAAAGCTAGAATTATAAGTCAAGGAACAAGTTCTGATACTGGGAGAAGAATAAGTTGGTTCTGATACTGGTAAAAGGATAAGTTCTGGTGGATATCTAGAACTTGATGAAGAAATTTCAAAGCAGTTATTTCTTAAAGAAAATCCAGGAATGGACTTTGAGAGTCTAAAGGAAGAAGAAGCTAGACTCAAAGCAAAAGGTGTCAAGACAAAATCTGAAGCTTCTGTTGTTAAAAAGAAATTTCCAAAGCCTAAGGGTATTGTGATAAAGGAAAGAACAAGTTCTGAGGCAACCAAGGCCAAATCACAAATGGAAATTGATCCAAGGTCCAAGGGAAAAGAAAAGGTTGATGAACCTGTAAAGGTTTATATGCCAGTCATGGATGAAGAAATAATTGTTGATGAAGCAGATGCTAATCTTACTCTGATGCATAAGAAGATTTTTCAAACAACCTCTGACATGGCTCATGTTGTTCAGAGTCAAGATTTAGTAAGTTCTGATATGACAGTGAAGCAAGCAACCTCTGACATAGCTCAAGTTGGCTTGATATGAGAAGATAAGGAAAAGGAAACCTCTGACATTGCTCATGTTAAACTTTCAAAGATACTCCTACCAGGATTCACCAAAGCTAAACAGACTCAATCTTTGAAGACTGCAACAAGTGGTTTTGAAGCAAGTATTGTTACAGGAAAGAAAGCAAGAGATAAATCTGGGTTGGGTAGTTCTGATGAAAGAAGAGCACATAACACTACCAATGATCCAACTTCCTTAAGTGAACCAGGTGTTGGAGCAACTCCTGAAAGATTGAATCGGCTTGAATCTGTACAAATGGTTTACCATACCTTCTTGAAAGAACATATCTTGTTATATTTTATGATAGATGGAAGGGTATACCAGATTAAGAAAAATGCTATACCACTGAAGTATTTGGAAGAACTGGAACATGTTCTATTCCTACTTCAAGTGAAAGACAGATTAACAGATAGTGTTGCAGGATATTTAAAGTCTCAAATTCAAAGACAGAAGAAGCTTTATTCTGTAAAGTCTGACAGCACATACTGTCCCAAGTACAGAGATCACAAAGGTGATATTGTCGATATGAAGCCTAACTCTGCTAGGATTATAACTACTTTTCTGGGTTATAAGGCTGTGGAATTCAATCTAGAGTCTGACAAGGCATATCTGATTAGACTAGATCAGGAGAAAAGAAAAGCTAAGATAAATGATCTCAGAGCAGCTATTTTTCAAACTGGAGAAGATACAGCTGAATTGATAAATGCTAAAAGGAGGATGGTCAATGAACTTGAATATGCAGAGAGATGTTTGTTGAAGAACTATCTCAAGACAACTCCTAATATCAAAGAGATCAGAAGAAATTGAAAGTTGAAGCCAAGTCAAAGATCTACAACTACTTAAATTCTGAAGTTTATACAGACTGAAACGGTTATCAAAAGTTAAAGATGGTAAAGCTGAAAGGACTATAAGTTGTAGTTATCTAGTCAAATTCTCATGCATTTGTACTTAATGTTTTTGACATCATCAAATATCTGTTGAACTTGTATTTTATGCTAATTTACAAGTTGGGGGATATTGTTAGATATATTTGATAATGTCATGTGTAATATGATTTGTGTTTAGTTTTCAGATCTTACATAACAGGACATATCAGTACTTAACTGGAAATCATCACTTATACTGAAGACAGAACTTAAGATATCAGAACTTAAGTTATCAGAACTTAAGGTTCAGAAGATATTTATCAAGAGATAATATCAGGACTTAAGATGACTTTCTAGTAAGGCAGGCGGCTGATTGAAGGGAAAGAAGATCGAGACTAAGACAGAAAGAAATATGCATGAAGAAGGAATTCTATGAAGAATAGAATACTTGGAAGAAAAGATAACTAGTTGATATATTTTTGGAAGCAGAATTATATTCCATATCAATTAGAAGATTATCTTGTAACTGTGTAGTATATAAACACAGGCATAGAGTTTACACTATAAGTGTTACGATTATCGAAGTTATTATTCTTTGTAACTCTAGCAGCTCTCGTGATAATTTGTTCATCACTGAGAGAGGATAGTTTCATATTGTAACAGAGTTTATTGTGTCGAATAAAATCTGTTTTCTGTTACTTAAGTTCTTATATTCGATTTGATTGTGCTAAACACTGTATTCAACTCCCTTCTACAGTGTGTGTGACCTAACACATTCCAATCCTGGACATTTGTCATCATCAAAAATAACATTTATGCTTTCCATAATTTTCTTTTGTTCAATCACATAGACTTTGTATGCAGTTCTCTCCGATGAATATCCCAGAATAATTGCTTCAAAAACTTTAGAGTCAAATTTTCCCACATATTCAAAGTTGTCCTTCAAAATATAACACTTGCTCTCAAACACATGAAGATGCTTCATATTAGGCTTTCTTTTAGAAAAGATTGAGTAAGGTGACTTGCCAAGATTCTTGATAATGAGATATCTATTTTAAATTTAGCATGTAGTGTTCACAGCTTCTTCCGTAAAACTTGTTGGCAACTTTGCATCTTGTAGCATTGTTCTAGAAGCCTCTACTAGTGTTCTATTCTTTCTCTCAAGTACCCCATTTTGCTGAGGTATTCTAGCAGCTGAGAATTCTTGAATAATGCCCTAGTCTTTGCATAATTTAGTTAAGGTTGCATTCATGAATTATGTTCCATTATCACTCCTTAATCTTTTCACACAATTCTGATCTTCAACCTGCTTCTCAATCTTCTTGATGTGTTCAATTATGTTGTGTGGAGTCTCGTCTTTGGAATGCATAAATTCTACCCATGTATATCTTAAATAATCATCCACCATCACAAGTGCATATCTCTTTCTTGAAATTGACAGGACATTAACTAGTCCAAACAAGTTCATGCGAATAAGTTGCAAATGTTCACTTATTATAGAATTCACAGTTTTACTCATGTGACTTGATATTTTAATTTTTCTCTTTTGACAAGCATCACAGACTTCATCTTGATCAGACTCCAGGTTAGGCATGTCTCTCACTAACTCCTTTTTTCTAGAGTATTGATTGCCTTGAAATTCAAGTGAGATAACTTCTTATGCCATAGCTTGATTTGCTCTATAGATGCCTTGGTATAGAAGCAACAAATTCCATCCTTATTTGCTGAGTCTAAGTCTGTAACAAATAAGCTTCCCTTCCTTGCTCCTTTCAGAGCAACTTCACTAGTCTTTTTGCTGATAAAAATGCATTCTCCTTTGTCAAATGAGACCTTGAATCCTTTGTCTGCAAATTGACTAACACTAAGGAGATTCACTTCAAGACCAGCTACCAGTGCTACATCTTCAATGACAATTGTTGTAAAAGACATGCCTGTGCTTTAACAAGACTAAGACAATTTGTCAACCCTGGGTAAGTTGTATTGTTATATAAATTTGTATTTTGTACTTGTAACACTTAAATTCTGTAAAAATGCAAAGGAGCAGACTGGAGTCTTTTTCCTAAAACAGTATCAAGCCTAAAGATTCTATCTGGAAGAAGATCAAGAAGATCATGCCTCATAAGAATTTTAAAGAAGCTTGGAGTTGAATAAATCTGTTTGGAGAAAAATACCCTAAGTCAAGATCTCTACAAGTCACATATTTAATGTTATAGAGAAGTCATTCGAGAACTCCATAATGGCTTATCGAGAAGTCATTCAAGTTGCAGAGATTACCGATGGATGAGGAACATCCATCGCAATAGTAGTTTGGCTAGTCGATGGATGACTGTTGTTAGTGAAGGGTTTCGAGTACATAAACGCAACGGAAATAGTAATTAAAAACGTAAAAAAAATAGAATTTCAAAACCCACCACAGGATTCATACAAAAAACATATATTTAAATCGTAGATCAGATTGTTTATCTTAAGAAGCTTTACCAATTGATTGACTAATGGAGATCCAAAGCTTGTTCAATCACCACGCATCCCGCTCTCGCGATCTACGCTCTATCGGTATCCACACGAATGCTTGAACTCAAGGATTAGATGTGTACTAGCACAAACTCGTTTCTTCTCGCTCTCTCCATCTTCTCCCTTGGTGGCTAGGGTTTTAATAAAAGTCTTGCTTTCAAAATCAGCCACACAAGAGATATTATATAGAGAGTATAAAAACAAATTATAACTCTTAACTAATTAGGAGTTATTATTAATTCGAAATTTCTATTTATATTATAATTAAGTTTCACTTAATTATTTAAAAAATAAATTTCATAATTAATATTAGTAAATTCGAATATCAATATTTACCTAATTAATTAAGTCATACTTAATTAATATTATAAATAATTCGAATTACTTTAATATAATTTAAATCCAATTTAAATTAAATAATCCTTCAAGCATTTTTAGTGTCTGACCCTATAGGTTATTATTACGTTGGCAAAAAATTTTAAATATAATTTAAAATCGTAAACAATGAGCAGCATCTAGTAATACATCATTGCTACCCAAGTAATAATAATTAAATCGGTGATCGATTAAACCTTTTGTGAATAATGTACAATGTAATATAATCCCTTTAACCAAATATTATAGATTAAACTAGAGGCATGTAATGTGTCATCCTCATTATCGTTTAATCCAAGTTTCTTTGATCAATGAGTAGACTATCATATCAAATCAACATTTGAGCGTGGCCACGCATTTCATAGTCTAGCTCACACAAGAGGCCAATAATATCACTCCTAAAATAGGAGGGTTAAATCCCATATAGATCATCCATATTTCTCATACGATTCATAATATACCCAATGTCCACTTTTATCATTACCCGGTCAAGGATAACTTTTAATGGAATCAATGTATATTAATTCTCGTATAGAAATATAATGACTTCAGGTCTAAGGACTATTACATCATTATCACTGTGAGAATTACTTATGACACAACAGACATGTAGAATCTCACATTGGGTATGTCCAGCACCATGTACATATACATCTACCTGTGTTTTTGACTTTAGTATCACTATACCTATGATCAATAAGATGTGATCATCAGTCAACAAACACACCAGTCTTAACGCATTATTTTTGTCCCTTAATAATAATACTCGACTAGGGACCTTTAGGAATATTTTACTATTCTCATAATCTCATTTCTAAGTCACGTACTTAGAGATATAGAATTGCATATCATATTCCAAGGACATTTATTAATCTAACATTTATATCGCAGTAAATTAAGAATTAATAAATTATAAATAGAATAATCGATAGAACATAAACATTAATAATCCTAATGTCTTAAACTAAAACATCATCGTGTTGTCTCTAGGGCACAAACAATAACAATCTCCCACTTGCACTCATAATTATAAGCATGAGACATGAAACATCAGTTGCATAATTAATTTGCTTCTCGTAGGCATTTTATTCAGCACATGTTTCATTCTCAGCTAGAAGAAATAAGGGAGAGGTTTGAGTGACTTCCTTGAACCTGAGGACAATCCTCAAGTTCTCGTGTCAATTGTGGAAATTATTTAATGTCAACTTGTCCTTCTCAAGGACTATTACATAGAGAAGTTATTTGTGTTATTTGTCATTTGATATCTACAATATTAAAGTGCATAAAATGACTTAGTCTACAGATGATCATTAAATTATGTTCAAGTGATTATTCATATATATATATTCAAAATATATATCTCCCACTAATTTTATCAAATCAATAGCCCTAACTATTAATTCGGAAAAAATAACTTCTATATCCTTTCTAGTGAGCCAATATCCATATTTCACCACGCGTTAGGTCAGCTTTGGCTTTTCTCCTAAAACATGATTATTTAGGTAGACAACATTTGTCAATTATATCAACTATATAACTCTTGGGTAGCTTGGTGGAACAACATTTGTTCATATTTATCTAATAAATCTCGCCAAACTCTATGCCTCTAACTTCACATTCCTATTGTGATAAGTTAGTTAAGTCAAACCCAATAGTCAAAAGTATCAATATACTTCAACACATATCCCACGATAGATAGGAGTACTTCGCTTTGGCGAACCCACTCCTGGTCGATCTAGGGGTTAACGCATTGGACTCATTGGAAGGCATCTGATCAACTTAATATTAGGGTTTTGTTAATTTTAAAATGATCATGATCCCATCATAAAGAGATTCCCAATTTTTCCTTGAATAAAATACTTCAAATCAATATTCGTCAATGGTTTGATTTCCAGGTAGTGAGGGAGTCACAACGGTCTCGCTTAAAACCCACAACCTTACAAGTTCAATGAACTCGCTTTTGACAAAATCGCCTCATGTTAGAAATAAAGAAAATTTGTATTTTATTCCGTGTTTCATAAACACGAGAATCTCATAATCGTTTGTTCATTTTAAAAGCTTGAGTCGTTACAGATTTTATCTTGTTTAGAAAGCATGGCATGGGTGTCGTATCTAATACATATATCCTTAATCTAATTAAGCATGCATTTTTATAAACTACTCTACACATACATTCATCATATGCGCATATATATGTAAAGTGCAATAAATAAACGTGGTTGGTTATGGCTTTATCCTATGTGATCTTCATCAAGCTAATGACAAAGATCTAGGTCAATCTAAGGTGAAAAATAAATATAGGCTAACTATTACATGTCTTCTTTCTTGTATTGCTTCCTTGGATGGCCTCCATGTGAGATTACCCTTCCTTGATCTTCAAATCTTCATGTCTTCATGTACATTACATGAATGAAAAAAAAACTAATCTAATGTACTTATAATAAGAACTCGAGTTACATTCGAGATTTAATAATCACAAGATCAAACGACATGCAAGCCGTATTTAAAAAACCAAAACCATTATCCTAAGGTCATAAGCCATAACCATCCACCATGCTCAATTAACACATAAGAACATGTTAAAATACATAATATGATCTTAACATATCATACCCATCATGATCTAATCATAAAAACCAAATATAGCAAAAATCAGAAAATTCAAAATTAAATCTGATAACATTAAATCACAGATTACAGTGTCTAAACGACGTCAAACACCTTACAGATCAGAAGCTCGATTCCATATGAAATAGCATATTCGTTCGCCAAAATCGGACAACAGACCCAGATTTCAGCAAATCCGCTGCATCCGATTCAGAATCGTATCAAATACTATTCATATATAAGAACAAACACAAAACATGTATATATAAATATATATACAGATTATATAATCATCATATGATTATACAACTCTCATGAATATCATATATTCAAAACATATATATACATAAGCTTATATAAATATAACAACATGTAAAACATATAAAATTGCATACATAACAGTCATGGAATATTGTATACATGTTATCATCATAAAAACAATAAACACATAAATGAATTAAACACTTTTCGCAAGTAGTTCTGATGTCATTGAAGGGTTTCGAGCACATAAATGCAACGGAAATAGTAATTAAAAACGTAAAAAAAACAGAATTTCGAAACCCACCGCAGGATCCATGTGAAAAATATATATTTAATTCGTAGATCAGATTGTTTACCTTAAGAAGCTTTACCAATTGATTGACTAATGGAGATCCAAAGCTTGTTCAATCACCACGCATCCCGCTCTCGCGATCTACGCTCTATCGGTATCCACACGAATGCTTGAACTCAAGGATTAGATGTGTACTAGCACAAACTCGTTTCTTCTCCCTGTCTCCATCTTCTCCCTTGGTGGCTAGGGTTTTAATAAAAGTCTTGCTTTCAAAATTAGCCACACAAGAGATATTATATAGAGAGTATAAAAACAAATTATAACTCTTAACTAATTAGGAGTTATTATTAATTCGAAATTTCTATTTATATTATAATTAAGTCTCACTTAATTATTTAACAAATAAATTTCATAATTAATATTAGTAAATTCGAATATCAATATTTATCTAATTAATTAAGTCATACTTAATTAATATTATAAATAATTCGAATTACTTTAATATAATTTAAATCCAATTTAAATTAAATAATCCTTCAAGCATTCTTAGTGTGTGACCCTATAGGTTATTATTACGTTGGCAACAAATTTTAAATATAATTTAAAATAGTAAATAATGAGCGGTATCTATTAATACATCATTGCTACCCAAGTAATAATAATTGAATCGGTGATCGATTAAACCTTTTGTGAATAATATACAATGTAATATAATATCTTTAACCAAATATTATAGATTAAACTATAGGCATGTAATGTGTCATCCTCATCATAGTTTAATCCAAGTTTCCTTGATCAATGAGTAGACTATCATATCAAATCAACATTTGAGCGTGGCCACGCATTTCATAGTCTAGCTCACACAAGATGCCAATAATATCACTCCTAAAATAGGAGGGTTAAATCCCATCTAGATCATTCATATTTCTCATACGATTCATAATATACCCAATGTACACTTTTATCATTACCCGGTCAAGGATAACTTTTAATGGAATCAATGTATATTAATTCTCGTATAGAAATATAATGACTTCAGGTCTAAGGACCATTACATCATTATCTCTGTGAGAATTACTTATGATACAACAAACATGTAGAATCTCATATTGGGTCTGTCCAGCACCATGTACATATATGTCTGCCTGTGTTTTTTACTTTAGTATCACTATACCTATGATCAATGAGATGTGATCATCAGTCAACAAACACACCAGTTTTAACGCATTATTATTGTCCCTTAATAATAATACTCGGCTAGGGACCTTTAGGAATATTGATACTATTCTCATAATCTCATTTCTAAGTCACGTACTTAGAGATATAGAATTGCATATCATTTTCCAAGGACATTTATTAATCTAACATTTATATCGCAGTAAATTAAGAATTAATAAATTATAAATAGAATAATCGATAGAACATAAATATTAATAATCCTAATGTCTTAAACTAAAACATCATAGTGTTGTCTCTAGGGCACAAACACTAACAGTTAGGCACATCCATCGGGATACAATCACTACTCGACGGATGAGCAATATCCACCGGGATAGAAGAAATGAATGAATTCATAGTGGAGAAGTCAGGAAAGCTACTAGAGAACTCAGGAAGATATCGACAAGCAAAATTAAAGAAATGAAGATTGGAGATATCGATAAGTCATTCCTTCACTAGAAAACTTAGAGTTATCGACGAGCCTACTTTCAGTAGAGAACTCTGAGTTATCGATAAGTCAAAGTGAAGATGTGAAGACTAGAGATCTCGACAAGCTAAAGACCTCTACAAGCCAAATGTAATATGGAGTGCTAGAGATCTCGATAAGCCTATGTACTTATCAAGATGTCAAGTGTTCTATTGATTTAAACTGGAGATCTCGAGGTACAGTCTCAAAGTACAGAATTGCAGATCAGTTCAATATCCAAGATAAATAATCAATAAACAATCCAACATCTGGATTGACATGTCTACAAAAAGAAGCTTGAAGAGTGTGCAAGATCAATGGCAAAGATTAACTGACAAAGGAAGATTAAAGTGAACATGGGATGCTAAAGATATGTTAAGCCAGAAATGGAAGATTTTCTTTTTTTATAAATAGAAATGACAAGTGATAGTTTAGAAAAGCTAATAGCATGTTTATTATCCGCTGTGTAAACCAGCAGTTAACTGAGTTATAAAGTTAACACTGGTCCTTTAGTTGGTGGTAACAATTTAGATCAAATCTCTTGAATCACTCTCAAGAAGAAGCTGAGCTCTTTAACATCAAAGAGCTTAGAAATTTTGTAGCAAATCAGTCTTAACTTTTAATATAAAAATTAAGTGAGTTTTGAGGATCTGTGTTCTTTATTTTCTGCAAGTTTAGATTCTACATGAACACTTTTCTATACAAGATTTAATTTACTTTGTTCAACCATTAACTTTCAAGAAAAGCCTAAAATCAAAAAAACACATTCACCCCCCCCCCTCTGTGTGTAATTCATTACCTAACACGTGGTATCAGAGCAAAATATGAATGTAAACAGATTCAAGATCTTGGAAGAATGGATACACAGAAAATCAGTAGCATCAAAATTCCTACCTTTGACAAAGCTAACTACACTCTTTGGAAAAAGAAAATGATGTTGTTTATCAGGATGGCCAATCTACTCCACATTCAGATCTTCAAGAATGGACCCTTCATTCCTATGGTAAGAGTTGAGGAATCTACAGATGGAGACATGGTCATACCAACTCATTATGCTCCTAAAGATCCAGCTGAGTATTCTGACTCTAAAAGGGAGAAAGTCTCCCTGGATAGCAGCTTGCAATTGATATTGATTGAGTCACTTGACAATATAAAGTACAACAATATTGTTAACTGTGACACTGCCAAGCAAATATGGGAGAAGATTGAAATACTCTGTGAAGAAACAGAGGAGGTTAGATCTAATCAAAGAAGGATACTGATTTCATAGTATGAGGGTTTCATGGCTAAGCCTAAGGAAAGCATTACTGATGTGTTTGAAAGATTCAATAAGCTGATAAATAACTTGCAGCTTCATGAAAAATACTATGAAGCTGAAGAGGTGAATCTAAAGTTCTTGATTACTCTCCTTGACCATTTGGAACTGAAAATCTCAGCAATCAGGGAAGGGAGAGACTTGAGCAGAATAACTCTGGAAGTTCTATATGGAATTCTCAAAACATATGAACTAGAGATGATTCAAAGGAAATCGTTGAGGTCTGGTCAAGGACATGTTGTGGATGGCTCAAGTGCTTTAATTGTAAATGAAAGCCAATCCTTCAATGATGAACTAAGATCTCAAACTTCAGTTGCCTCAACAAGTGGGCAGAGAACAAATGATTCACGGGAGCAAGTCATACTAGAGTTGGAAAATGATGAGTTCTACACTCTTGAAGAACTGGATAAGCTAGATCGGTCAATGGCCTATTTAGCTAGAAAATTATCTAACATTAGAGTAAAGAAGCCAAGGTACTTCAGAAGTAAAGGACAATCTTTCAACAAAGACAACAGCTGGAAAGAGAAAGGGAAGTACAATTCTGACAGCAAGAGTGGTTACAAAACTGGATCTGTTGACAGATCTAATATAAGGTGCTTCAATTGTGATGAACTAGGCCACTTTGCTATAGAATGCAGGAAACCTAAGAAGGCAAAGAAAAACAAAGCTTATCTTGAACTGGAAGCAAAGTATGAAGCTCTTCTGAAAAAGCAACAGAGCAAAGCTTACATTGCGGAGGGAAAGAGTTGGGATGATTCAGATAATGACGAAGATGAGGAAGTTGGAAACTATGCTCTAATGGCTTTGGAGCAAGGTGAATCATCCTCATCAAAAGCACAGACACCAACTCTTACCACTACTGATTTAAATATGAATCAATACAAGGAAACTGTTGAAAAGATGAGCATAGAAATATTTCACATTCACACAAGCATGGTTGCTGCTAATGAAGTTAGCAGATTAACAAAGAAAATAAGAAGCTCGAGAGTGAGAGGCAAGAAACTGAATTGTTGCTAGTTTAGCTTGAAGCTTTAAAATAAGAAAATGCTTATCTCAAGAACAAGCTCAAGTGTGCAAATGAAATTGAAGCGGTGTTAATGGAGAAGCTAGAAAAGAATGAAGTAAAGATGAAATCTTTCAGAAATGCATCTGAACTGGTCGGACAGTATCATGAGAAGAATAAGCCATGTGTAAACATTGCTATTGGCCTTGACTATGATGACATGAGTGACAAAAAGAAAACTGTAGGTGACAAAGGGAAAGCAAAGAAGACTGAGAATGCTCCAACCTTTTTGAAAGAGGTTAATGCACCTATATTCAAAGCATGTGTAGTCAACTTTAGTGAAGAAGAATTGATTATCAAGAAAGAAATTGTTGATAAAGATAAAGAGAAGAAAAATGAAGAATCAGTTCAGTCTTCCAATACTAAAGAGAAGCTCATGAACAAACAAAGTCCCAAGACTCATGTTCAAGAAACCAAAACTGAAGATGCAAGAAAGAGAAAGAAAAATAGAAATGGGAAAATAGGGATAAACAAAAGCAATAATTTTGCTTATGTTGCAAATGCTCCTAGAAAGAAGTATGAAAAATGTGGCTCTTTAAATCATCTAATTGACCTTTGTAAAAAGGTTGTTAGCAAGCCAGTTGAAGGAACTTGCAAATACAATGAAGCAAATTCAAATGATCCCTATTCATTTTGTGACAAGTTTGACTGCATCCATTGCAACATGAAGGTAATGAAGAGTTGCCACAAACTGAGAGTAGACCTTAAAGAATCAAGAAATGAGTCCACATCAGAAGGAAAACATGCACAATAGTCACTAAATTATGTTTCTTCTAAAATAACTCTTTCTACTTCTACTAAACAAGTTACCAAGAAGAAACTACCCAACACTGCTTGGGTTTCCAAACACACTTAAGACTCATTGTGTGCAGGGCAAGTGAAGAAAGTCATCTGGATCATAAACAGTGGATGTTCCAGGCATATGACTGGTGGTAAAGCCCTGCTATCACAGTTTGAGGAGAAATATGGCCTATTGGTGACCTTTGGAGACAACAGCAAAGGATTCAAAATGGGATATGGCAAGATTGTTCTGAAAATGTTGTCTTTAAATGATGTAGCACTGGTAGCTGATCTTGAAGTGAGTCTTTTCAGAATTAGCATATTTTACACAATGGTCTCAAGTCTTATTCAACAAGAAGAATGCACTGTTATCAGCAAGAAAACTGGTGAAGTTGCTCTGAAAGGAGCAAGGAAAGGAAACTTGTTTGTTGAAGATTTTGACTCAACAAATAAGGATGGTATTTGTTGCTTCTACACCACGGTATCAGGAGAAATAAACGAGCTCTGGCTTAAAAAAATCTGTCTCACTTAATTTTCAAGAAAATTAACACCTTGTCAAAAAGGAGTTGGTAAGAGACATGCCTCAGATGGAGCTTGCTCAAGTTGAAGTTTGTGAAGTCTGTCAGACTAAGAAAATGAAGCAACTACTCAACAAGATAATCATGGAAATGAAAGCTCATCTCATACACCTGAGTTTGATTTCCAACCTCAGGGTTAGAAAGAGGGTCTTCAGATACTGGAAGGAAGCTCAACTTGGGATTATGGTATCCCAAGGGAATCATTTTTGGAGTTGTTGGTCTCACAGGTACATATTTTGCTAGATGGAGGGCTGACAAAAAGAATTCCAGTGGTAGGTGTCAAATTTGTCTTTTAAAGACCTGTATCCTGATATAGCATTAAGCTCATTTTTGTACCAACAGAAAAATAATTAGCTGACATTTTTACTAAACCTTTGGATGAAGCAACTTTCACTAGATGTGTAAGTGAAATTGGATTGCTTAATTTTTCATCCTAAGGCAAGAACTCAGCTAATGTTTTGCAGCAGATTAATCTCCAGTAAATCAAAATTAATTTGATTAAATTGGAAATTAACTGAAATATGAATTATAAATATTTCAAAAATCTCTGTATATTTGTTTTTCAAATTCAATTAACTTGGAATTTTTCAAATTCTAAGTAAACTGATCAGTTGTTAATTAACATTCTTAATATGTAAAACTAACACAAGGAAGAATTACAATAACCAAAAGTATTTAAATAACTGAGTTCTTGATAAGTATAAATTGACTTCTCGACAAGTCATTTTAGGAATTCTCGAGTGAGTCCTCGATAAGTCAATTTACTGACTTCTCGAGTGACTTCTCGATAGGCTAAAAATGACTTATCGATAAGTCCTTGTAGAGTTCTCTAGTAGTGTTCATTCACAGAGTTCTCTACAAGTATAATTTTTGACTTATCAATAACTCAAAACTGAGATAATTTAAGTTGATAAATTATTTTGGTAAAATACTTTTGGAAAATTATTCTAATTTTATTTTGAATTTATTCAAATAAAAGTTAGAATTAGTTTAGTCCACTTTTTGGACAAACCGGGTATTTATTGACATTTCGATAAGTCAAGTTTGAGTTCTCTATAAGAGTAATTTAAAATGACTTCTCGACATGTACTTCACTTCTCAAAATGACTTCTCGATAGACAAACTCTAAATACCCAGATTTCTCGATACATACTCTTACTTACAGCTTTCGAGATCTAAAGTGACCTAGCTTTCAACCCGAAACCGTTTTCTCTCTCGTTTTTCATCCTTTCTCAGAAATTTTTCTTACCCATTCATTCTCATCAATCAACAATGTCCCAAAATGTTGCTAGGACATCTATCCCAGAGAAAAGAACCAACTATCTTGCTTTCATTGATGCAAACCAAGCTCCTGATAGTTTCAAGGGGTTTATGAAGCTGTTGTCTGAATCCTATCTTGCAGGTGCTTTGACTGCAAATCCAGTACTGTATCTAGATGTGTTGCATAAATTCTGGATTACAGCTGTAGTGAGGACTGATGTTAACAACAACTCTCTCTCTCTATGGTGGTGACATGCACAATTGGAGGCCAACAAATAGAATTCAATGACCAAGATGTGAATAGAGCTTTGGGGCTGCCAACTGAGAATCTGGTGGAGGTACCAACTCCTGATGAGCTGACTGAGTTCATGGACTTCATCAATTATGGTGGGAGAATCAACCTGTCAAGCTTAAACAGAACCAATCTAAGGAAGGAGTGGTCATTCATCTTTGACTCTGTAGTAAGGGCATTTACTTGCAGAAAAATAGGATATGACAATATCTCAAGTGTTGTGCAAAAGATGGTGTATTCAATTGCCCGCAAAAGACACGTGAATGTTGGTCTGCTGATCCTGGAAGAACTTGCAACCAGGATGTTATGCCTCTGAAAGCTAGAGGTAAGGAAATTTTCTTTCCTATATTTATTATGTCCACTTTCAATAATAAAGTAGCTGACATACACCTACTGAATGGTATAGATAGTATTAAAATAGGCAACTATAAGCAAGTGTCCAAAGAATAAGGTGAATGTAAGTTTAAAAATCACTCCATTTATGTTGGAGAGATTTAGGACTTATCCTTATCCTATACCTGACATGAGATCTAATGCACAATCTACTACAGCTATGAATCCTGAACCTGTGGAAGTACAAATACAGGCTCACCAACAGGGATCTTCCCAAGCTGCAACCATTCTTTCACAACCTTTAGAAGCTAGGAAACCAACTACCTCGTCTTCTTAAAAAGGTGAGGTCTGTAAAAAGAAGAGAAAGGGGATAAACCTAGCTGTGATAACTGAGAGTGGTGAGGAGAGAGCTGAAAGAGAACCACCTCTGGTCAAAAGATCCAAAAGAAGTAAACAAACTGAGCTGACTATTCTATCCTCCTCTACATCCTCCCAATAGGATGCAGTTGTAAAAATAACCGGGAGTGAGTCTGCACGGCCTGCACAAGAAGAAATTCAAGTGTATGGTAGGAGAAATAAGGAAGGCACACATTGTGAGAGCACATCCCTTGAAGCTCCCTCATCTATTCAGGGGGAGCTGCCAACACTCACAACTGAGCAACAATCTCTTCTATCTAATATTTCTTCCATTCCAATTCCACTTGAATCTATTTAGATGGTGAGAGGCTACATGCTGGGGTAGACCTTGATGACACCATCACAAACATGGGGGGTTCATCAGTCATTACTGAAGACCCCATGGATGCTTTTAATGCACCTTCATGTGTAAAATAGTCTTCACAGACTGAAAGGTTTTGTGGCGCCCTCCAAACCCGGGTCAGAAGTTTGGGGTCCACACACACACCTTATTTATAACCTGCTTATAACAATAATAAAGATAATAATAATAATATATGCAGTGACCCTACTTACCAATCACCACGGACCGCAACAGGTTAAAGTATGCACACAAGCCAAACTCACTAATATATTACAAACCGTTCAAATCCCAATCATTCAAACTCAAACTGAGTATTAAACTTTATTACAACTTTTACAAACTTAAATTATCCCAAAAGAAGCCTACTAGCTCAGCTTTCTCAACCTGAACCCCTAGCTCTCGTGCTGGACTGGGGATCCTCTTTACCAACTGGTTCCTTTTTAACTGGAAAGAATATAAACAACATTGCACAAATGAGCTAACTAGCTCAGCAAGTCACAATGACAAAACTGAGAATAATGATCATCAAGTGAACATGATTATGATATCAAGTGAACAATGGATTATAATTTAGAATTGGATATTATACTTTTAATTTAAAAACCAAGGTTAGGCTGTTGATCAGTCACGCACTAACTCCGAGCAAGGCACACAGCATTGCTCTAACAACTGGATCCAAGGCACACATTGGCCTAACTTGACCATTATATGGTCTGACCACGAATCTGGTCCACAATTTTATAAAAACAGTCCAATTCTAACATAATAACAGAATATGCAATAATAAACAATAACCAGAATCAATAACAATAATAAGTGTTTAACAATGAAAGGGTTTCAATCCTTGTAAGGATCAATAAGTCAATTTAAAAGCTTGGATGCTGAGAAATGAAAGAATTAGATAACAAAGGAATCAACATTTCTGGGTTTCAAAGATTTGGGCTTTCAAAGCATAAGATGCAATGATTGAGTATTCAAGTAATTCAGTTCAGTGTTTGGGATTTTGTTTGTATGTATTTGTAGAGTAGTATCGTATGCTTGAGATTCGTGTTTGGGTACAGAACAATCAATGGTCTAGAAAGAATAAGGTTCATGGCTCAAGAACAATAACTGGAATCAGGGTTTGGGTTTCAATGCTTCAAAGCACTTGCAATATCAACAAGACTATCAAGTACTACAATATCTCGAGAAAGTTCAGAACACTTGCCTGGTATTAGCTTACTACACTGCACTCACTTTCAATTACAACCGTCTTACTCCTCAACTATCTGTTTCCCTTTTCTACGTCTTGCCTCTTCTGCTCACATATCATAAGCATCTATCAATAATCGACTCATAGAATTATATTCAACACATACTTCTATCTACCCTTCGCTTTACCCAAATCCGATTAACGGATTGAAAGTTACGTAATAATCAGTAAACATCGAATATATAAACCGACAGTCAACCAACATATCACATATAACATATAATACATCATGTAATCAATGACATATCATTTATAAAGACATTTCGGGTCATAAATAGGCTTTCTGGTATTTAAAATGATTTTTAAAACATTTTTTGGAATTAAAACGGGTCGTTGGATCAATTTCGGGTTAATAAACAGGGTTCGGTTGTCCAATTCTGGCTCCGAAATAATTTTAGAATAATTATCGAGCCTTGGAAATAATTTAAAATAATATTTTAAAGCTCGAAACTATTTTTCAGAATTTTTAAATCATTTTTAAATAATTAAATCTAATTAAATAATTAATTAAAATCAATTAATAATTAATTAAATCAATTAATCAATTAATTTTTGAATTAATTGACCAATTAATCAATTAAAAATTAACTAAAATTAATTAACTAATTAATTCAGATTTATTTGTGAATTAAAAATAATTTTCGGAATTGAAATAATAATTTTTAGAATTTTCAGAAATTAAAAATAAATTTTTATAATAAAAATAAATAGGAAATATGATTTTTAAACATTTTATAAACAGGAATCCTAAATTTGCAAAGTCTGAAAACTTCAGGGACCTAACTGTATCGTCCCCAAAAGTTCAGGGACCAAACTGCAAATATTACAGTCCAGTCGCCGGAAAACGTCGGGGTGGCCGGAGAACCCGTTCCCGGCGTCCTCACCCCACCAACACCTCCAGATCACATCTATACTTTACCAGGAACACAACCAAGCCAACAAATCGTTCTAATCATCTCTGAGTTGGCCGGAATTTGGCCATGAAGTTTGCCAGTTTCCGGCGAACTTCGGAAATATTCAAAATACAACTCCCTTCTCTACAGACCTCGGTGATTCATGAAACTTATACGACTGGATTGAAAATTTTACAGAGAACACAACCCACTATATCACAATATCAATCTATTACATAATAAGAAACCCCCAAATTTCAATTAAGAACATTCATATGGGTTATAAACCCTAATTTTGAAATTCGAAAATCAAACTCAAATTTGAACATGTTATTGAACTCCAAATCAGACGTATAATATACCAAAATCATCAGGAAAACAAGCTCTACAACATGCAATCATCAAATCATACAAACAATCATCCGAACAAAAAATCATATTTTTAATAAAATAAATTCGAAAATAATTAAATTTTTAGAAATTAAACCTTTGATTCTGCAGGTGTATGGATTACAGATTCTGATAGAGCTTCTCAAGACCTTCAAATCCAGTACTCGAGCTTTTCAAACAAAGATCAATAACACCTTCAAAAGTTGGTTTGATTCTTGAAACAGTTTATGAATATAGGATTTTTCTCTGTAAAATTATATATTTATCTGTCTGTAAATGATTTTGATACGAAAAAAAATACGGAAAAAGGCTATTTATATTTACGGAAAATTAGTATCCCGTTGGATCTTTCCGGATATAAAACGGTACATTTATTTGTAAAAACTGATCCAAACGGTATCGGTTTTCGGGATAATTATCCAAATCAGTACAATTTGTACTGCGGTCTTGGTCTCAGCGCCTAGTTACACGTACTACGAAGTGATAATTGGGATAGTTTAATAAAAAGCTCCCGTTTATCGAAAATACGGTTTTATTGATTTACCTAAACGAATATTGTATCGAAAATGTTGCGCCGGGACCCGCGCAGGATAAACCGTACACCGGATCGAAAATGTCGAAACATGGAATATGCTCGGAATATTACAATTATGTTAGGAAGGAGTTCTCGGAAGAGTTTCGGGTTCCAAAAACATAACAACGGGTGACGTCGGTTGGTTCCCTTTTTTATAAAATAGATTTTAATTACCCGGAAAAAAAGATTTTATAAATTTCATATGATTCTTATAAATCCATAAATTAACATAAAAATAATTAGGAAGATATGACAATTATTTATATTTTATTTTGGACATATAAAAATTAAAATACTCAATTAATATTATTATTGAATATCCAAGTACAGATAACACTTAACAATTAACTCACAAAATAGATATTGAACACACATAATAATTATTTAATAGCAAAAATAATTACACGATATATCCCGGATATTACATCCTTCCCCCCTTAAAAGGATTCTGTCCTCAGAATCTCCTAAGAAAACAAATGAGGGTACTTTTCTCTCATATCACTTTCTAATTCCCAGGTTGACTCTTCAACCTTTGGGTTTCTCCACAATACTCTTACTAACTTTACCACTTTATTTCTCAATACTTTCTTTCTTTCCCCTAGAATCTCTATCGGACTCTCTACATATGATAAATCTGCCTGAAGCTCTATTGGTTCATATTCTATTACATGCCTGGAGTCTGGATTATATTTCTTGAGCATAGATACATGAAAAACATTGTAAATGTGCTCCATGTGCGGAGGTAACGCCAATTCGTAAGCTACTTTGCCAACGCGCTTTAGGATTTCAAAAGGTCCGACATATCTTGGGCTTAGTTTCCCTTTCTTCCCAAACCTCGTTAGTCCTTTCCACGGTGATACTTTCAATAATACCAAGCTTCCTTCTTCAAATTCCATGTCTTTCCTTGACTGGTCTGCATATTTCCTCTGACGATCTTGTGCGGCTATTAATCTTTTCTGGATAAGTTCAACAACTTCCTTTGTCTGCTGTACCAGTTCAGGTCCAAGTATCTTGCGTTCTCCTACTTCATCCCAATATATTGGAGATCTACATTTGCGTCCATAAAGGGCTTCATAGGGTGGCATTCCAATGCTGGCATGATAACTATTGTTGTAAGCAAACTCTACCAGAGGTAAATGTTCGTCCCAACTTCCTTTGAAGTCAATAGCACAAACACGTAACATATCCTCGATTGTCTGGATCGTTCTTTCACTTTGGCCATCCGTTTGGGGGTGATAAGCTGTACTCATATTCAGTCTTGTTCCCAACCATTCTTGAAAACTCTTCCAAAATCTTGAATTAAATCTTGGATCTCGATCAGATACAATAGACACAGGAATTCCATGACGAACTACGATCTCTTTCAAGTACATATGGACTAACTTGTCGAGCAAAAATCTTTCATTTATAGGCAGAAAATGAGCTGACTTGGTAAGTCTATCCACTATAATCCAAATGGCATCATGATTATCCCTTGTCCTTGGTAATCCAACTATGAAATCCATGGTAATATGTTCCCACTTCCACTCTGGAATCTCCAATGGCTGTAGCAATCCGCTTGGTCTCTGATGCTCTGCTTTAACTCTCTGACAGGTATAACATTTGCTAACTCATTCCGCAATTTCCCTCTTCATATTTGGCCACCAATAATTCTTCTTTAAATCTCTGTACATTTTGGTACTCCCTGGATGGATGGAATATCTTGAACTATGTGCTTCTGGTAAAATTTCATTCTTTAACTCCGTCACCGGTGGAATCCAGATTCTAGATGAAAATCTCAAAATGCTTTGATCATCCTTCTGCGTGCATAATTCTTCACCTACCAAACGATTTATATCTTGATCCATTACATCTTCCTGACATTTCTTTATTTTCTCCAACAACTCCGGCTGGAAAGTCATACTGTACGCTTTCGCTTCCTCAGGTTTGCAAACTCTAATTTCCCATTCCAATTTCTGAAATTCTTTATATATATCTTCAGGTACTGATAACACATTCAACCTTTCCTTCCGACTCAATGCGTCTGCCACAACGTTCGCTTTACCGGGATGATAATTAATCGAGCAATCATAGTCTTTGATCAACTCTAACCATCTCCTTTGCCTCATATTAAGTTCCTTCTGGGTAAATATATATTTCAAACTTTTGTGATCCGTATAAATCTCACATTTCTCTCCATACAGATAATATCTCCAAATTTTCAAAGCAAATACTATGGCTGCTAACTCCAAGTCGTGAGTAGGATACTTCTGTTCGTGTGGTTTCAATTGCCTTGACGCATACGCAATCACCTTGTCATGCTGCATAAGAACACATCCTAATCCTTTGTGAGAAGCATCACTATAAATTACGAAATTCCCTTGATCGTCTGAAAGTGACAAAATAGGTGCCGTGATTAATCTTTGCTTCAATTCCTGAAAACTTTCTTCGCACTTGTCGTTCCATATAAACTTTTCATTCTTTCATGTAAGCTTTGACAATGGTGTTGCAATCCTTGAGAAATTCTGCACGAATCGTCGATAATATCCTGCCAATCACAAGAAACTTCTTACCTCAGTGGGTGTTCTCGGTCTTTCCCAATTCGTAATTGCCTCGATCTTTGCCGGGTCCACTTTGATCCCTTCGTTACTGACTATGTGTCCTAAGAATTGAACTTCCTGTAGCCAAAACTCACACTTCGAGAATTTAGCATATAACTTCTTTTTCCTTCAAATCTCCAAAGCCGTTCTCACATGTTCCGCATGATCCTCTTCTGTCTTTGAATAGATTAAAATATCGTCTATAAACACAATAACAAACTTATCCAAATACTCCTTGAAAATTCTATTCATCAGGTCCATAAACGCTGCCGGGGCATTGGTCAATCCAAAAGACATCACTAAAAACTCGTAATGTCCATACCTTGTTCTGAAAGCTGTCTTTGGTATATCTTCTATCTTGATCTTCAGTTGATGATATCCCGATCTTAAATCAATTTTGGAGAAGTACTTGGCTCCCTTCAACTGGTCAAACAGATCATCGATTCTGGGTAACGGATACTTGTTCTTGATTGTCAGCTTGTTGAGCTCCCTATAGTCAATACATAGTCTCATGCTTCCATCTTTCTTCTTGACAAATAATACCGGTGCTCCTCACGGGGATACACTGGTTCTGATTACTCCTTTCTCTAATAACTCCTGTAACTGCTTCGCTAGCTCTTTCATCTCAACAGGCGCCATTCTGTACGGGGCCTTGGATACTGGTTCTGTTCCAGGTGTTAAGTCGATCGCAAATTCAATTTCTCTATCTGGAGGAAGTCCTGGTAATTCATCAGAAAATACGTCTGGAAATTCATTTACAACTGGAATATCTTCAAGTTTTGCTGGCTCCTGACTTCTGTCGATCGCATATGCTACGAAATGCTCACATCCTTGTCGTAATAACTTCTTAGCTTGAATTATTGTTAAGAACTTCTTTACTTGCTTCTATCCCATGAACGTTACTATCGTTTTGTCAGGCATCTTCACTATTACCTTCTTATTTCGACAATCTATCTGGGCATCGTGCTTAGATAACCAATCCATCCCTAATATAACGTCAAATTCTCCTAACTTAAATGGTATCAAATCTACACAAAACTTACTACCAGAAATTTCAACCTCACAATTTTCACAAACTTGATTCACAGTTACACGTTCTTGATTTGCTAACTCCACAGTCATTATTTCATTTAAATACCCAACTGGACAATTTAACTTACTAACAAAATCTTGTGAAACAAATGATCGACTTGCTCCCGAATCTATTAACACTTTGGCACATAAAGAATTAACATTAAGCATACCTGCCACAACATCCGTATCCTGGATAGCATCCCTCACTGACATGTCGAAGACTCTAGCCCTTGGAGTCTCATTTACTGTTGGGGTAGATCCTGTTATCCTCAAGGCATTACTGACTGGGGATGATGTCTTGCAATCCCTGGCCATATGTCCTGGCTTTCCACATTTGAAGCATGTAAATCCAATGGCTGGAACCTTCACTGCTGGATTCCGGATAGGCTGATCCTTATTTGTTGGCTCTCTAGCTGGCTGATTTCGGCACTCCCTCGAATAGTGCCCTTTCTGGTTGCATCTAAAACATACCACATTCAACTTGTTACAAACTCCTCCATGCTTCTTTCCACAAACTTGACAATCTGGAAAAGTTATTCTCAACTGATTCGGCTGATTCACATTAGCTGGACGGTTGCCCTGGCCTCCGTCTCCTGCATTTTCTCTCCTAAAATTAAAATTTCTCCCTAACTGGAACTTGCCCTTCTTAAAGTTTGGAAACTTCCCTGGTTGTGACTGACCCTCACTTCCTTCAACTTTCCTTTTCTTGCTTTCCTTTTCCTTCTGGAACATCTCACTCTCTGTCTCTGCGATCATAGCCTTCTGTACTACTCCTGCATAGGTATCCAATTCAAAAATGGCTACCTTCCCTCTGATCCATGGTTTCAAACCCTACTGGAATCTTTTACCTTTCTTTCTATCAGTA
This sequence comes from Apium graveolens, assembly GCF_009905375.1. Taxonomy (NCBI): domain Eukaryota; kingdom Viridiplantae; phylum Streptophyta; class Magnoliopsida; order Apiales; family Apiaceae; genus Apium; species Apium graveolens. The sequence goes on from NC_133650.1 coordinate 186,262,347, forward strand.
TCAACATACGATGGTACATACCTTGACAATTCCTCAAACTTACCCTTATAATCTGTTACCGACATGTTCCCTTGCTTTAATTCTAAAAACTTCAGCTCCATTTGATCCTGAACAAACTGAGAAAAATACTTTTCTAAAAAAAATTCCTTAAACCTTTCCCAAGTAATAGCATCTGTGCCTTCCAATGTCTTCACCATTTCCCACCAATAGGTGGCCTCATTCTTCAGATAGTAACTTGTAAACTCAACCTTTTGTTCTTCCTTTACTTTCACTAAGGCAAATGCCTTCTCTATTTCCTTTAACCAAACATTTGCTTCAATTGGCTCTAAGGAACCCTTGAATTCTGGTGGGTTTACTGCCTGAAAAGTTTTAAAAGTTACCTGGGGTTTGGTCTGTCTTTGTTGTTGTTGTGCCAGGTGAACTGTTTGTTGGGCCAAGATTTGAAGAATCTGGGCTATTGCTGGGTCCATGGGTCCTGGGTTCACATTCGGGTTTGTATCATCTTGGTTGTTATTGTTGTTGGTTTCTTCATTCTGGGTGTTGGTGCGGGTATTTCTTCTGGGAGGCATTTTCTGTAAAGAATCAATCAATTTATTTAGTTTTTGAATCAAATCTTTACATAAAGGAAAAGTTTTGTAAAACAGGAATATCTCTTTTTGAAAACAGTTGTAACTAAGTAAATTGCATGCTTCTTTACAGAATATAAATAGTTATGGAAAACAGGGCACATGGTATCACAGGGTATAACTGGTGCAATAAAGTAAATGACAGTGCTGGAAAGGAAAAAGGTACTGATATATATATAGATCAAAAGTTTTAGGTAGTACAAGCGTAAAGACGCTTCGGAAGTAAAAGCAAAAAGGGTGCAACAACCTACTCACTAGTCAGCATAGCTAGTCTATAAATACAACTCAAAAGTCTACTGATACACACTACACACTACTGTACATACTACATAATCAGAACAACACTGCTCAGAATCTCCATTTCTGAATCTCTGGCTCATGGAAAATCTGGACCTCCTATCACCTCAAGCTCCTCTAGAACCCACTTAGCCCACTCTACTAGGAAATCAGGGGTGATGTCCTCATGTGTAGCCTCAGCAATCCTCACAACAGCTACTCTACGAAACGCCTGGAGCCTCTCCCTAAGTCGCCTCTCACCACTCCCCATCTCTCTGGTACGCATGATACGCAATAACTCCTGGATCTGACCCTGTAGGAATCGCTGCTCCATAAGGCAAGCCTCAAACTGATGATATGGGACAGGATAGGAAGAGAACTGGAAAGGTACTCCTGTGACTAAATGACTAGTAAAGCCTGAATCAGCAGGTGGGGGTCCTCTAACAGGTGGCCTCACGCCTGGAGGTGGAATAGCCTGCAATGGTACGGGCTGCAACACAGGTGGAGGTAGTATAGCCAACATGGGTGGAACAACAGGACGTGGATCCGAAAACGGCATTCCAATTGAAGGCTCTGAGTGATCAGCTGATACGGGAATTAAAGAGTCGGCCATCACTGCTATCTGAAATCATATCGCAATATAAGAATCTCGTACCATAACGCGAATTACACTAATACCTGATATACCAAAGCACTCAACCTCTCGACATTCTATCTTTCTATTCCTTACTTCTAATCCTAACCCTCTACCCATTCCCATTAACCTAGGCTTGTGTCAGTGACTTATAACCTGTAGCTCTGATACCAAACCTGTGGCGCCCTCCAAACCCGGGTCAGAAGTTTAGGGTCCACACACACACCTTATTTATAACCTTCTTATAATAATAATAAAGATAATAATAATAATATATGCAGTGACCCTACTTACCAACCACCACAGACCGCAACAGGTTAAAATATGCACACAAGCCAAACTCACTAATATATTACAAACCGTTCAAATCCCAATCATTCAAACTCAAACTGAGTATTAAACTTTATTACAACTTTTACAAACTTAAATTATCCCAAAAGAAGCCTACTAGCTCAGCTTTCTCAACCTGAACCCCTAGCTCTCGCGTTGGACTGAGGATCCTCTTTACCAACTGGTTCCTTTTTAACTGGAAAGAATATAAACAACATTGCACAAATGAGCTAACTACCTCAGCAAGTCACAATGACAAAACTGAGAATAATGATCATCAAGTGAACATGATTATGATATCAAGTGAACAATGGATTATGATTTAGAATTGGATATTATACTTTTAATTTAAAAACCAAGGTTAGGCTGCTGATCAGTCACGCACTAACCCAGAGCAAGGCACACAGCATTGCTCTAACTACTAGATCCAAGGCACACATTGGCCTAACTTGACCATTATATGGTCTGACCACGAATCTGGTCCATAATTTTATAAAAACAGTCCAAATACTAACATAATAACAGAATATGCAATAATAAACAATAACCAGAATCAATAACAACAATAAGTGTTTAACAATGAAAGGGTTTCAATCCTTGTAAGGATCAATAAGTCAATTTAAAAGCTTGAATGCTGAGAAATGAAAGAATTGGATAACAATGGAATCAACATTTCAGGGTTTCAAAGATTTGGGCTTTCAAAGCATAAGATGCAATGATTGAGTATTCAAGTAATTCAGTTCAGTGTTTGGGATTTTGTTTGCATATATTTGTAGAGTAGTATCGTATGCTTGAGATTCGTGTTTGGGTACAGAACAATCAATGGTCTAGAAAGAATAAGGTTCATGGCTCAAGAACAATAACTGGAATCAGGGTTTGGGTTTTAGTGCTTCAAAGCACTTGCAATATCAACAAGACTATCAAGTACTACAATATCTCGAGAAAGTTCAGAACACTTGCCTGGTATTCGCTTACTACACTACACTCGCTTCCAATTACAACCGTCTTACTCCTCAACTATCTGTTTCCCTTTTCTACGCCTTGCCTCTTCTGCTCACATATCATAAGCATCTATCAATAATCGACTCATAGAATTCTATTCAACACATACTTCTATCTACCATTCGCTTTACCCAAATCCGATTAACGGATTGAAAGTTACGCAATAATCAGTAAACATCGAATATATAAACCGACAGTCAACCAACATATCACATATAACACATAATACGTCACATAATCAATGACATATCATTTATAAAGACATTTCGGGTCATAAATAGGCTTTCTGGTATTTAAAATGATTTTTAAAACATTTTTCGGAATTAAAACGGGTCGTTGGATCAATTTGGGGTTAATAAACAGGGTTCGGTTGGCCAATTCTGGCTCCGAAATAATTTTAGAATAATTATCGAGCCTTGGAAATAATTTAAAATAATATTTTAAAGCTCAAAACTATTTTTCGGAATTTTTAAATCATTTTTAAATAATTAAATCTAATTAAATGATTAATTAAAATCAATTAATAATTAATTAAATCAATTAATCAATTAATATTTGAATTAATTGACCAATTAATCAATTAAAAATTAACTAAAATTAATTAACTAATTAATTCAGATTTATTTGTGAATTAAAAATAATTTTCGGAATTAAAATAATAATTTTTAGAATTTTCAGAAATTAAAAATGAATTTTTATAATAAAAATAAATAGGAAATATGATTTTTAAACATTTTATAAACAGGAATCCTAAATTTGCAAAGTCTGGAAACTTCAGGGACCTAACTGTATCGTCCCCAAAAATTCAGGGACCAAACTGCAAATATTACAGTCCAGTCGCCGGAAAACGTCGGGGTGGCCGGAGAACACGTTCCCGGCGTCCTCACCCCACCAACACCTCCAGATCGCTTCTATACTTTACCAGGAACACAACCAAGCCAACAAATCGTTCTAATCATCTCTGAGTTGGCCGGAATTTGGCCGTGAAGTTTGCCAGTTTCCGGCGAACTTCGGAAATATTCAAAATACAACTCCCTTCTCTACAGACCTCGGTGATTCATGAAACTTATACGACTGGATTGCAAATTTCACAGAGAACACCACCCACTATATCACAACATCAATCTATTACAGAATAAGAAACCCCCAAATTTCAATTAAGAACATTCATACGGGTTATAAACCCTAATTTTGAAATTCGAAAATCAAACTCAAATTTGAACATGTTATTGAACTCCAAATCAGACGTATAATATACCAAAATCATCAGGAAAACAAGCTCTACAACATGCAATCATCAAATCATACAAACAATCATCCGAACAAAAAATCATATTTTTAATAAAATAAATTCGAAAATAATTAAATTTTTAGAAATTAAACCTTTGATTCTGCAGGTGTATGGATTACAGATTCTGATAGAGCTTCTCAAGACCTTCAAATCCAGTACTCGAGCTTTTCAAACAAAGATCAATAACACCTTCAAAAGTTGGTTTGATTCTTGAAATAGTTTATGAATATAGGATTTTTCTCTGTAAAATTATATATTTATCTGTCTGCAAATGATTTTGATACGAAATAAAATACGAAAAAAGGCTATTTATATTTACGGAAAATTAGTATCCCGTTGGATCATTCTGGATATAAAACAGTACGTTTATTTGTAAAAACTGATCCAAACGGTATCGATTTTCGGGATAATTATCCAAATCAGTACAATTTGTACTGCGGTCTTAGTCTCAGCGCCTAGTTACACGTACTACGAAGTAATAATTGGGATAGTCTAATAAAAAGCTCCCGTTTATCGAAAATACGGTTTTATTGATTTACCTAAACGAATATTGTATCGAAAATGTTGCGCCGGGACCCGCGCAGGATAAACCGTACACCGGATCGAAAAAGTCGAAACATGGAATATGCTCGGAATATTACAATTAGGTTAGGAAGGAGTTCTCGGAAGAGTTTCGGGTTCCAAAAACGTAACAACGGGTGACGTCGGTTGGTTCCCATTTTTATAAAATAGATTTTAATTACCATGAAAAAAAGATTTTATAAATTTCATATGATTCTTATAAATCCATAAATCAACATAAAAATAATTAGGAAGATATGACAATTATTTATATTTTATTTTGGACATATAAAAATTAAAATACTCAATTAATATTATCATTGAATATCCAAGTACAGATAACACTTAACAATTAACTCACAGAATAGATACTGAACACACATAATAATTATTTGATAGCAAAAATAATTACACGATATATCCCGGATATTACATCCTTCCCCCCTTAAAAGGATTCTGTCCTCAGAATCTCCTAAGAAAACAAATGAGGGTACTTTTCTCTCATATCACTTTCTAATTCCCAGGTTGACTCTTCAACCTTTGGGTTTCTCCACAATACTCTTACTAATTTTACCACTTTATTTCTCAATACTTTCTTTCTTTCCTCTAGAATCTCTATCGGACTCTCTACATATGATAAATCTGCCTGAAACTCTATTGGTTCATATTTTATTACATGCCTGGAGTCTGGATTATATTTCTTGAGCATAGATACATGAAAAACATTGTAAATGTGCTCCATGTGCGGAGGTAACGCCAATTCGTAAGCTACTTTGCCAACGCGCTTTAGGATTTCAAAAGGTCCGACATATCTTGGGCTTAGCTTCCCTTTCTTCCCAAACCTCGTTAGTCCTTTGCACGGTGATACTTTCAATAATACCAAGCTTCCTTCTTCAAATTCCATGTCTTTCCTTGACTGGTCTGCATATTTCCTCTAACGATCTTGTGCGGCTATTAATCTTTTCTGGATAAGTTCAACAACTTCCTTTGTCTGCTGTACCAGTTCAGGTCCAAGTATCTTGCGTTCTCCTACTTCGTCCCAATATATTGGAGATCTACATTTGCGTCCATAAAGGGCTTCATAGGATGGCATCCCAATGCTGGCATGATAACTGTTGTTGTAAGCAAACTCTACCAAAGGTAAATGTTCGTCCCAACTTCCTTTGAAGTCAATAGCACAAACACGTAACATATCCTCGATTGTCTGGATCGTTCTTTCACTTTGGCCATCCGTTTGGGGGTGATAAGCTGTACTCATATTCAGTCTTGTTCCCAAACATTCTTGAAAACTCTTCCAAAATCTTGAATTAAATCTTGGATCTCGATCAGATACAATAGACACAGGAATTCCATGACGAACTATGATCTCTTTCAAGTACATATGGACTAACTTGTCGAGCAAAAATCTTTCATTTATAGGCAGAAAATGAGCTGACTTGGTAAGTCTATCCACTATAATCCAAATGGCATCATGATTAGCCCTTGTCCTTGGTAATCCAACTATGAAATCCATGGTAATATGTTCCCACTTCCACTCTGGAATCTCCAATGGCTGTAGCCATCCGCTTGGTCTCTGATGCTCTACTTTAACTCTCTGACAGGTATAACATTTGCTAACTCATTCCGCAATTTCCCTCTTCATATCTGGCCACCAATAATTCTTCTTTAAATCTCTGTACATTTTGGTACTCCCTGGATGTATGGAATATCTTGAACTATGTGCTTCTGGTAAAATTTCATTCTTTAACTCCCTCACCGGTGGAATCCAGATTCTAGATGAAAATCTCAAAATGCTTTGATCATCCTTCTGCGTGCATAATTCTTCACCTACCAAACGATTTATATCTTGATCCATTACATCTTTCTGACATTTCTTTATTTTCTCCAACAACTCCGGCTGGAAAGTCATACTGTACACTTTCGCTTCCTCAGGTTTGCAAACTCTAATTTCCCATTCCAATTTCTGAAATTCTTTATATATATCTTCAGGTACTGATAACACATTCAACATTTCCTTCCGACTCAATGCGTCTGCCACAACGTTCGCTTTACCGGGATGATAATTAATCAAGCAATCATAGTCTTTGATTAACTCTAACCATCTCCTTTGCCTCATATTAAGTTCCTTCTGGGTAAATATATATTTCAAACTTTTGTGATCCGTATAAATCTCACATTTCTCTCCATACAGATAATGTCTCCAAATTTTCAAAGCAAATACTATGGTTGCTAACTCCAAGTCATGAGTAGGATAATTCTGTTCGTGTGGTTTCAATTGCCTTGACGCATACGCAATCACCTTGTCATGCTGCATAAGAACACATCCTAATTCTTTGTGAGAAGCATCACTATAAATTACGAAATTCCCTTGATCGTCTGGAAGTGACAAAACAGGTGCCGTGATTAATCTTCGCTTCAATTCCTGAAAACTTTCTTCGCACTTGTCGTTCCATATAAACTTTTCATTCTTTCGTGTAAGGTTTGACAATTGTGTTACAATCCTTGAGAAATTCTGCACGAATCGTCGATAATATCCTGCCAATCCCAAGAAAGTTCTTACCTCAGTGGGTGTTCTCGGTCTTTCCCAATTCGTAATTTCCTCGATCTTTGCCGGGTCCACTTTGATCCCTTCATTACCGACTATGTGTCCTAAGAATTGAACTTCCTGTAGCCAAAACTCACACTTCGAGAATTTAGCATATAACTTCTTTTTCCTTAAAATCTCCAAAGCCGTTCTCACATGTTACGCATGATCCTCTTCTGTCTTTGAATAGATTAAAATATCGTCTATAAATACAATAACAAACTTATCCAAATACTCCTTGAAAATTCTATTTATCAGGTCCATAAACGCTGCCGGGGCATTGGTCAATCCAAAAGACATCACTAAAAACTCGTAATGTCCATACCTTGTTCTGAAAGCTGTCTTTGGTATATCTTCTGGCTTGATCTTCAGTTGATGATATCCCGATCTTAAAACAATTTGGGAGAAGTACTTGGCTCCCTTCAACTGGTCAAACAGATCATCGATTCTGGGTAACGGATACTTGTTCTTGATTGTCAGCTTGTTGAGCTCCCTATAGTCAATACATAGTCTCATGCTTCCATCTTTCTTCTTGACAAATAATACTGGTGCTCCCCACTGGGATACACTGGGTCTGATTACTCCTTTCTCTAATAACTCCTGTAACTGCTTCGCTAGCTCTTTCATCTCAACAGGCGCCATTCTGTACGGGGCCTTGGATACTGGTTCTGTTCCAGATGTTAAGTTGATCGCAAATTCAATTTTTCTATCTGGAGGAAGTCCTGGTAATTCATCGGAAAATACGTCTGGAAATTCATTTATAACTGGAATATCTTCAGGTTTTGCTGGCTCCTGACTTCTGTCGATCACATATGCTACGAAATGCTCACATCCTTGTCGTAATAACTTCTTAGCTTGAATTATTGTTAAGAACTTCTTTACTTACTTCTGTCCCTTGAACGTTACTATCTTTTCGTCAGGCGTCTTCACTATTACCTTCTTATTTCGATAATCTATCTGGGCATCTTGCTTAGATAACCAATCCATCCCTAATATAACGTCAAATTCTCCTAACTTAAATGGTATCAAATCTAAACAAAACTTACTACCTTTCAACCTCACAATTTCCACAAACTTGATTCACAGTTACACGTTCTTGATTTGCTAACTCCCCAGTCATTATTTCATTTAAATACCCAACTGGACAATTTAACTTACTAACAAAATCTTGTGAAACAAACGATCGAGTTGCTCCCGAATCTATTAACACTTTGGCACATAAAGAATTAACATTAAGCGTACCTGCCACAACATCCGTATCCTGGAGAGCATCCCTCACTAACATGTCGAAGACTCTAGCCCTTGGAGTCTCATTTACTGTTGGGGTAGATCCTATGATCCTCAAGGCATTACTGATTGGGGATGATGTCTTGCAATCCCTGGCCATATGTCCTGGCTTTCCATATTTGAAGCATGTAAATCCAGTGGCTGGAACCTTCACTGCTGGATTTCTGATAGGCTGCTCCTTATTTGCTGGCTCTCTAGCTGGCTGATTTCGGCACTCCCTCGAATAGTGCCCTTTCTGGTTGCATCTAAAACATACCACATTCAACTTGTTACAAACTCCTCCATGTTTCTTTCCACAAACTTGACAATCTGGAAAAGTTAATCTCAACTGATTCGGCTGATTCACATTAGCTGGACGGTTGCACTGGCCTCCGTCTCCTGCATTTTGTCTCCTAAAATTAAAATTTCTCCCTGACTGGAACTTGCCCTTCTTAAAGTTTGGAAACTTCCCTGGTTGTGACTGACCCTCACTTCCTTCAACTTTCCTTTTCTTGCTTTCCTTTTCCTTCTGGAACATCTCACTCTCTGTCTCTGTGATCATAGCCTTCTGTACTACTCCTGCATAGGTATCCAATTCAAAAATGGCTACCTTCCCTCTGATCCATGGTTTCAAACCCTGCTGGAATCTTTTAGCTTTCTTTCTATCAGTATCAACATACGACGGTCCATACCTTGACAATTCCTCAAACTTACCCTCATAATCTGTTACCAACATGTTCCCTTGCTTTAATTCTAAAAACTTTAGCTCCATTTGATCCTGAACAAACTGTGGAAAATACTTTTCTAAAAACAATTCCTTAAACCTTTCCCAAGTAATAGCATCTGTGCCTTCCAATGTCTTCACCATTTCCCACCAATAGGTGGCCTCATTCTTCAGATAGTAACTTGCAAACTCAACCTTCTGTTCTTCCTTTACTTTCACTAAGGCAAATGCCTCTCTGCTATTTCCTTTAACCAAACATTTGCTTCAATTGGCTCTAAGGAACCCTTGAATTCTGGTGGGTTTACTGCCTGAAAAGTTTTAAAAGTTACCTGGGGGTTGGTCTGTCTTTGTTGTTGTTGTGCCAGGTGAACTGTTTGTTGGGCCAAGATTTGAAGAATCTGGGCTATTTCCGGGTCCATGGGTCCTGGGTTCACATTCGGGTTTGTATCATCTTGGTTGTTATTGTTGTTGGTTTCTTCATTCTGGGTGTTGGTGCGGGTATTTCTTCTGGGAGGCATTTTCTGTAAAGAATCAATCAATTTATTTAGTTTTTGAATCAAATCTTTGCATAAAGGAAAAGTTTTGTAAAACAGAAATATCTCTTTTTGAAAACAGTTGTAACTAAGTAAATTGCATGCTTCTTTACAGAATATAAATAGTTATGGAAAACAGGGCACATGGTATCACAGGGTATAACTGGTGCAATAAAGTAAATGACAGTGCTGGAAAGGAAAAAGGTACTGATATATATAGATCAAAAGTTTTAGGTAGTACAAGCGTAAAGACGCTTCGGAAGTAAAAGCAAAAAGGGTGCAACAACCTACTCACTAGTCAGCATAGCTAGTCTATAAATACAACTCAAAAGTCTACTGATACACACTACTATACATACTACATAATCACAACAATACTGCTCAGAATCTCCATTTCTGAATCTCTGGCTCATGGCAAATCTGGACCTCCTATCTCCTCAAGCTTCTCTAGAACCCACTTAGCCCACTCTACTAGGAAATCAGGGGTGATGTCCTCATGTGTAGCCTCAGCAATCCTCACAGCAGCTGCTCTACGAAACGCCTGGAGCCTCTCCCTAAGTCGCCTCTCACCACTCCCCATCTCTCTGGTACGCATGATATGCAATAACTTCTGGATCTGACCCTGTAGGAATCGCTGCTCCATAAGGCAAGCCTCAAACTGATGATATGGGACAGGATAGGAAGAGAATTGGAAAGGTACTCCTGTGACTAAATGACTAGTAAAGCCTGAATCAGCAGGTGGGGGTCCTCTAACAGGTGGCCTCACGCCTGGAGGTGGAATAACCTGTAATGGTACGGGCTGCAACACAGGTGGAGGTAGTATAGCCAACACGGGTGGAACAACATGATGTGGATCCGAAAATGGCACTCCAACTGAAGGCTCTGAGTGGTCAGGTGATATGGGAATAAAAGAGTTGGCCATCACTGCTATCTGAAATCATATTGCAATATAAGAATCTCGTACCATAACGTGAATTACACTAATACCTGATATACCGAAGCACTCAACCTCTCGACGTTCTATCTTTCTATTCCTTACTTCTAATCCTAACCCTCTACCCATTCCCATTAACCTAGGCTTGTGTCAGTGACTTATAACCTGTAGCTCTGATACCAAACCTGTGGCGCCCTCCAAACCCGGGTCAGAAGTTTGGGGTCCACACACACACCTAATTTATAACCTGCTTATGACAATAATAAAGATAATAATAATAATATATGCAGTGACCCTACTTACCAACCACCACGGACCGCAGCAGGTTAAAGTATGCACACAAGCCAAACTCACTAATATATTACAAACCGTTCAAATCCCAATCATTCAAACTCAAACTGAGTATTAAACTTTATTACAACTTTTACAAACTTAAATTATCCCAAAAGAAGCCTACTAGCTCAGCTTTCTCAACCTGAACCCCTAGCTCTCGCGCTGGACTGGGGATCCTGTTTACCAACTGGTTCCTTTTTAACTGGAAAGAATATAAACAACATTGCACAAATGAGCTAACTAGCTCAGCAAGTCACAATGACAAAACTGAGAATAATGATCATCAAGTGAACAAGATTATGATATCAAGTGAACAATGGATTATGATTTAGAATTGGATATTATACTTTTAATTTAAAAACCAAGGTTAGGCTGCTGATCAGTCACGCACTAACCCCGAGCAAGGCACACAGCATTGCTCTAACTACTGGATCCAAGGCACACATTGGCCTAACTTGACCATTATATGGTCTGACCATGAATCTGGTCCATAATTTTATAAAAACAGTCCAATTCTAACATAATAACAGAATATGCAATAATAAACAATAACCAGAATCAATAACAACAATAAGTGTTTAACAATGAAAGGGTTTCAATCCTTGTAAGGATCAATAAGTCAATTTAAAAGCTTGGATCCTGAGAAATGAAAGAATTGGATAACAAAGGAATCAACATTTCAGGGTTTCAAAGATTTGGGCTTTCAAAGCATAAGATGCAATGATTGAGTATACAAGTAATTCAGTTCAGTGTTTGGGATTTTGTTTGCATGTATTTGTAGAGTAGTATTGTATGCTTGAGATTCGTGTTTGGGTACAGAACAATCAATGGTCTAGAAAGAATAAGGTTCATGGCTCAAGAACAATAACTGGAATCAGGGTTTGGGTTTCAGTGCTTCAAAGCACTTGCAATATCAACAAGACTATCAAGTACTACAATATCTCGAGAAAGTTCAGAACACTTGCCTGGTATTAGCTTACTACACTACACTCGCTTCCAATTACAACCGTCTTACTCCTCAACTATCTGTTTCCCTTTTCTACGCCTTGCCTCTTCTGCTCACATATCATAAGCATCTATCAATAATCGACTCATAGAATTCTATTCAACACATACTTCTATCTACCCTTCGCTTTACCCAAATCCGATTAACGGATTGCAAGTTACGCAATAATCAGTAAACATCGAATATATAAACCGACAGTCAACCAACATATCACATATAACACATAACACATCACATAATCAATGACATATCATTTATAAAGACATTTCGGGTCATAAATAGGCTTTCTGGTATTTAAAATGATTTTTAAAACATTTTTCGGAATTAAAACGGGTCGTTGGATCAATTTCGTGTTAATAAACAGGGTTCGGTTGGCCAATTCTGCTCCGAAATAATTTTAGAATAATTATCGAGCCTTGGAAATAATTTAAAATAATATTTTAAAGCTCGAAACTATTTTTTGGAATTTTTAAATCATTTTTAAATAATTAAATCTAATTAAATAATTAATTAAAATCAATTAATAATTAATTAAATCAATTAATCAATTAATTTTTGAATTAATTGACCAATTAATCAATTAAAAATTAACTAAAATTAATTAACTAATTAATTCAGATTTATTTATGAATTAAAAATAATTTTCGGAATTAAAATAATAATTTTTAGAATTTTCAGAAATTAAAAATGAATTTTTATAATAAAAATAAATAGTAAATATGATTTTTAAACATTTTATAAACAGGAATCCTAAATTTGCAAAGTCTGCAAACTTCAGGGACCTAACTGTATCGTCCCCAAAAGTTCAGGGACCAAATTGCAAATATTACAGTCCAGTCGCCGAAAAACGTCGGGGTGGCCGGAGAACACGTTCCCGGTGTCCTCACCCCACCAACACCTCCAGATCACATCTATACTTTACGAGGAACACAACCAAGCCAACAAATCGTTCTAATCATCTCTGAGTTGGCCGGAATTTGGCCGTGAAGTTTACCAGTTTCCGGCGAACTTCGAAAATATTCAAAATACAACTCCCTTCTCTACAGACCTCGGTGATTCATGAAACTTATACGACTGAATTGCAAATTTCACAGAGAACACAACCCACTATATCACAACATCAATCTATTACAGAATAAGAAACCCCCAAATTTCAATTAAGAACGTTCATACGGGTTATAAACCCTAATTTTGAAATTCGAAAATCAAACAAAAATTTGAACATGTTATTGAACTCCAAATCAGACGTATAATATACCAAAATCATCAGGAAAACAAGCTCTACAACATGCAATCATCAAATCATACAAACAATCATCCGAACAAAAAATCATATTTTTAATAAAATAAATTCGAAAATAATTAAATTTTTAGAAATTAAACCTTTGATTCTGCAGGTGTATGGATTACAGATTCTGATAGAGCTTCTCAAGACCTTCAAATCCAGTACTCGAGCTTTTCAAACAAAGATCAATAACACCTTCAAAAGTTGGTTTGATTCTTGAAACAGTTTATGAATATAGGATTTTTCTCTGTAAAATTATATATTTATCTGTCTGCAAATGATTTTTATACGAAATAAAATACGGAAAAGACTATTTATATTTACGGAAAATTAGTATCCCGTTGGATCATTCCGGATATAAAACGGTACGTTTATTTGTAAAAACTGATCCAAACGGTATCGGTTTTCGGGATAATTATCCAAATCAGTACAATTTGTACTGCGGTCTTGGTCTCAGCGCCTAGTTACACGTACTACGAAGTGATAATTGGGATAGTTTAATAAAAAGCTCCCGTTTAGCGAAAATACGGTTTTATTGATTTACCTAAACGAATATTGTTTCGAAAATGATGCGCCGGGACCCGCGCAGGATAAACCGTACACCGGATCGAAAAAGTAGAAACATGGAATATGCTCGGAATATTACAATTAGGTTAGGAAGGAGTTCTCGGAAGAGTTTCGGGTTCCAAAAACGTAACAACTGGTGACGTCGGTTGGTTCCCGTTTTTATAAAATAGATTTTAATTACCCGGAAAAAAATTTTTATAAATTTCATATGATTCTTATAAATCCATAAATCAACATAAAAATAATTAGGAAGATATGACAATTATTTATATTTTATTTTGGACATATAAAAATTAAAATACTCAATTAGTATTATTTTTGAATATCCAAGTACAGATAACACTTGACAATTAACTCACAGAATAGATACTGAACACACATAATAATTATTTAATAGCAAAAATAATTACACGATATATCCCAGATATTACAGGTTTGAGGGTAGTACTCCTGAGGGGGAGCTATCTAAATCTTCTCCAATTCAATTGGAGGTTCCTCTTGTGGGAACAACTCCCCTCAAAACCCAAGCTGAAATTGCTCTTACAATTGAAGGTAGCAGTTCAATTTCCAATGATCCTACTATAGGGGAGTCAAGTTTAGCACCTCATCTTCTCAAAAGGATGAGGTGAGTAAGAAGAAGAGAAAGGGGGCAACCTTAACTGTTGTAACTGAGAGTGCTGAGGATATAACTAAAAAGGAGTCACCTCTGGTCAAAAGATCCAAAAGAAGTAAGCAAACTGAGCTGACCACTCTAGCCACCTATGTATCCTCCCAACAGGATGGAGTTGTAAAAGCAACCAATAGTGAGTCTACACAGCCTCCACAAAAAGAAATTCAAGTGTATGGTAGAAGGAATAAGGAAGGCACACACAGTGAGGACACATCATATGAAGCTCCCTCATCCATTCAGGGGGAGCTGCCAACACTCACACTTGAACAACAAACTCTTATCTCTAAAATTTCTTCTCTTATATCTGCCATTGAATCTAACTCTCAAGTACAAGAAAAATCAAGTGACTTAGCTCAAGAAGCTTTGCTCACCACCCAGACACTCCATTTAGATGGTGAGAGGCTATATGCTGGGTTAGAACTTGATGACACCATCACAAACATGGGGGATTCATCAGTTTTTACCGAAGACCCCATGAATATTTCTGATAAACCTTCATGTGCAAAATAGTCTTCACAAGCTGAGAGGTTTGAGGGTAGTACTCCTGAGAGGGAGCTATCTAAATCCTCTTTAATTTAATTGGAGGTTCCTTATGAAGGAACAACTCCCCTCACAACCCTAGCAGAAATTGCCTCTGCAGTTGAATCTAAGAGTACACTTTCCCATGATCCTAACATAGGGAAGTCAAGCATAGCACATTCAAGTGCCAGTGTGTTGCAAAACACACAAGGGTTTGAGGCTGGTGTACATGACAGTAACCCAGTCAAATCCCATCCAATTCAATTAGAGGTTCCCACTACAAGTGGAGGACAACACACTGTCAAAACCACACAGCAATCTATGAGTCAAACTGTGATCTCAGTCACAAGAGTTTCTGATGAACCATCCACCTCTCAACCTCAACAACCTCACATACTCTCTCAATGGCTACAAGAATCTGTCTCTCAACCAACTTCTGTAGATGATTTACTAGTAGAGCAGATCCCTGGACTGGCTAACATCTCACAGCATCTTCTGACTTCAAACATTAGCAACCAAGATTATCAAGCCATCATGCTTGCTTATAATGAAGAGGTTGAGGAGCAAAAGGAGAAAATTGTCAATGATGCTGAGCCAGATGGGAATGTGGATGCATGGTTGTCTAAGGACTTTGCCTTAGAGATGAATCAAGTTCTGGCCATATTTAGAGAAGAGTATGTTACTATTCTGGGAAGCAATACAAAAGACTTGAGTCCAGAAGCTGTCTATGATGCCATTACAGATGTATACAAAGCTCAGCTCAAAGCATTTCATCTGTTTGGTAAGGCTCTTGAAATCAAACTCACTGGCCATGAAGACAGAATCATGAAACTGGTGAATGAGAAAATGGACATGATCATACCATCTCAAGAGAAGATCTTTTCTAAATTCAACCATTTTTCTGAGAAAATGGCTAGGATGGATCTTACCTCTATTGAGAAGGAAGTCAAAAACCTCAAACTATCCTTCACAAATCTCCATGAAGTGATCCAGAAACAAATTACTCACTCAAATGAGACCAAGGTCTAGCTAGATCAACTTCACCATAGCAGATATAAGCCCTCAGCTTTGCTAGTGGAAGGGATCAAAGAGGCTATAGAAGAACACTTTGGCACATCTAGCAGTTCTTATCAGCCTGGATCCACTTTAACAAATCTGCAAATTCAGTCTCTACAAGGTCAAGTCACAACATTGCAAGACTCCAACTCCTCTCTCACTACACAAGTTGAGGCTTTGAAATCTCTTGTCAAGAGCCAACAAACAGATATCCAAACTCTGGTGGATTCCCATAAGCATCTTCAAATGCAGAATTCTATAACTTTAGGAGCCATCATGGGTAAACTCAACATACCACTACCTTCTTTTCCTGAACAAGTAAGGCCTGAAATCCCTACTCCCCTTCTCATGCCTGCCAATAAGACTAAGGAGGAGATAGAGGCTAGGTTAGCACAATCAAGGTCATCTCAACATCAAGTTCAGGGTGCTGGAAAGAAAGCTAAAGAAGTTGATCTTGACAAGGAGAGACTTTAGGTCTGCTGAAGGACCTAGTTTGAGTAGAGAGTTTAAAGAACTACTCAATGCCTTAAAAGCTTCTCTCAACAACAATCACTTCACATATAAAAAGGCCCTGGATAAGATAATCAATTTCATAAGAGTGATCAAGGTCAACAAGGATAACTTTCTGGAGGATAGGATAGTGGTTAATGTAAATGACTCAGGGACAGACAGATGTATGCATGTGTCCCTCAATTGCCTTGTCTCAAGGAGGGCATCTGAGTTAGAGCTATAACTCGTGAAGATATCAAGCTATTAACTGTACTGAAAGATGCTCATGTAGCTACCTTTCCTGAAGCATACCTACAGCCAAGCAAGGGTATAACATACATCTGTCCAACCACCAAACAATTCAGATTTTTCAATATCCCTAAACAATGTGTCAGGAGCAATGAAAAGCTTATCATGATCCTAGGAACTAGCTTTGAGTTTCATATCTATGGATGAAGAATGAGAAGTTGTTGTGCTCAAATTCTATGGATGAAGAATCAGTTACTGGATTATGGGTTAGAGTATTCTGCAATTCCTATATATTGTGATAATCAATGTGTTATTGCAATGACTAGGAAATCCAGTGTAACATTCAAAAACTAAACACATCAGTATTAGGTACCATTTCATAAGGGAGCATGTGATGGAAGGTATATTGGAATTGATCTTTGTTCCAACAGATCAGCAATTAGCAGATATATTCACCAAGGCTCTCTGTGAAGCTACCTTTACAAGATTGGTGAATGAACTGGAAATGATATCATGACATTTCTCAAACTCGGATAATTTGGAATAGCTATTATTAATTAGTTTGTGGGGTCTTCTTATTATGTATCAGTATTTGTTAAATACTGATTATAGTGTTAAACTCAGATGCCATGAAAGCATGTAATTAGCTTCTATTAATCCCAGCCAGTAGTTGTGTGTTAAACTTTGATTATCTGTATAAGATCTAATATTGGTCAAACTTGTGTTGACTGATAAATCCTAATAGTAGTTGATTAAATACTGATATTGGTCAAACTCTGATTGACCATTATATTCTTATGATAATTTTTTAATTTATTCAAATATTGTTTTAATCAGTATTTTAATTTCAGTGGTGAAGTAATATGCAAGTGGGTAATTATGCATGATTAAAGTTGTTTATTGATGAAGTGAGGATATGTAAAATCGTTTGAGTATACACAAAACTTTATTCTGGGGAACTGTGCGCGCAATAACTACCTTTATTACACGTTTACATGATTATTTTTATAGGCAATAAAAGGCTTCCATGTGTCCCACTAAGCTGAAATGTTTATGAGTTAGTGGAGTAATTTTTTAAACAAAATAATTTTTTGATTTTAAATTAACACTTTACCAAATCACTATTATCTTCTTCTATGCTAATTCTCACTCTCTCTCACCCGTAAACTCTGAAACCCTAATTTCTTCTTGAAATTTTTTCTTGCAAATTCACCATAACTTCACCAGCTGCTTCTAAACCTTTTATTTATGGTGGTGCCAAGTTTGTTACTAACAATTACTCGGCCATATTGGATAAGAACAGTGTGAATATTGATTTTCACATCTTTCAGGATTTTTTGAGATCCAATGAGATTGTGTTTACTCTTACAACTCCACCCACAATCTCAGGAGACCAGGTACTAGCTATCTGGAATACTGGTGTTTATGATAATGGAGGTGCTTATGGGACTCCAAATCTTATGTTTGAGTTTGATAATAAGAAAATAATTGTAACTCCCCAAACTGTAAGGGATACATTACAGTTTCCTGGTCATGAATCCTACTCTGCTTTTGTGGAAGATGCTGAAATGAGGAGGTTTTCAATGAGATAGGCTATGACAAGGATTTGAAGAAACTTGGCTAGTTGAAGAGGAATGGGTTTAGGAAGGAATGGAATTTCTTCTTCGATTACATCACAAAGGCTTTCAACAACAATCTTCCAACTTTGATGCCCTGCCTATCATGACACAACAAATAGGGTACTCTCTAATTCATAGTGCAAATTATGACTTTGGTAGAGTTGTTATATCTTTTATAGGGGATCGATTAACTGATGATAGAAAGATTGTGTATTATGCTATATTTTGTCAGTTGATCTTTAATATCCATTTCCCTGATATCCCTATTTCCCCTAATCAAATTGTGTCAGTATTTAAGCTTACAAAAAGGGATTTCTCTGATCTCATTTCATAAGATGAAAAGAAAGAGGAGTTAGTTCTTTGAGGTTTCCAGTGGTTGCTTGGGACTTGTTAATTGCAAGGCTTCCTGTGACTTATGGTATGCTAAATAGTCAAAGTTGAAAGGCATATGTCATAGCCTATTAATTTATTCGAGGATTTAACTCAACTCAAATAAGGATGTAACAAGTAAATAGTGGTTCTATCTTTAGAGAGATCTCTCAAAGTAACATATGTGAAAGGATTAAGTAACATTGTTCATCTACAGTCTTGAGGACTTGATTCACTGGAAGAAGCTCAAGAAATTGATCATGCCTTAGTGATATAAATCAAGATTGTGGATTTAATCAAGTGACAGAGATCTCGTCAGGGTATCAATTAATTACAAGGATTTAGTCTGAAGAAAATAAAGAGTATCAAAGTCAAGGCATGAAGAAACGTCACGGAAGTTAGTCACTCATGAACCAGACAGTACATCGAGTGTCAACATTGAAGTGTGGAATTGATTCATAATTATCAGAAGATTTTCAGAAGAATGGTTGATGTTCAAGAGTGGTATTAATTCTCTATTAATTAATTAAGTCGTATAATTTAATTAAGAAAATAAATTATATCTGCAAAGATTAATTTATTGATTAATTGAATTAATTGATTAATTAATTCTGAATTAATATTATGTATTTTCAGAATTGATTTTGAATTAATATTCTGTATTAATTCAGCAAGACTATTTTTTGTATTAGCAAGACAATCGGTATGACAATCAATAGTCATACCGAAAGTCATGCTAGTTCATTTGATTGTCTTGCCAGTTCAAATGGATTGTCTTGCCGAAAGTCTTTCTAGTTCAAATGAATTGTCTTGCCGAAAGTCTTTCTGGATCAAGTGGATTGTTTTATTTACTTAACAACAGCAGCTGATTTCTCAACAGATAGAATTGAATACAGCCAACAACTCAAGAACACAGAAAGAAAAACAGATAGCAGTGAACTTATTATTCTCAACTGCAATATCTCAGGACATTCATTTCTAGTATTTATTGCTAAATCTTAACCACTAGAAATCCTTTTCTTGTTCTTGTGTAACTATCTAGCGGATCAAAATCCCTAGAACCTAATCTCAAATTGCATTTAGTATTTGATCCTTTTTATTACAAAAACAGAAAAAGTTCATGTCGAATTTATTCTAGATTTGGAATAATTTATTTGAGATTAATCCCTTGTAAACGATACCGTTGTTGTAACACCTTTCAAGTTTAATAATAGTTTTATTTAACTTGAATTTTGTTTCACCTTTTTTATTCCGCATTTTATTCTATTAAACGATATTGTTTGTATTCAACCCCTCTTCTACAAACATATTGAGACCTAACAATTGGTATCAGAGCCTTCTGATTAACAAACAAATCAAGATCCTAGACTTTTGTGATTCTTTCACTCCTTGAATTTTTATTTACTCAAAAATTCATAATGACTACACAAAAAGTTGGAACCGTTAATATTCCACTATTCGATAAAGAAAATTATGTTATGTGGAAGAAGAAGAAGATGCTATTGTTTTTACAAGTTGCAAATTCCAAATATCTGGAAGTGTTAAAGAAGGGTCCAAAAATTCCGATGGTTATTGAACCAGAGGTAATTGAAAATGATGTGGTGATTACCAAAGCTAGAACTTATGTGAAAGATCCTGAGGATTTTTCTCCTGCTGAAAAAGAAGAAGCCTCCCTGGATGCTAGCCTTCAATTAATTTTAGTAGATTCCCTTGATCCCTTGATGAATAGACATATGATGAACTGTAAAGATTCCAAACACATCTGGGAAACTATTGAGGTGATTAATGAAGGCACAGAGGAAGTTAGGGAGAACAAGTTAGAAATCCTAACCTCTGAGTATGAATACTTTAAATCCAATCCAGGAGAAGAAATCACTGAAGTGTTTGAGAGGTACAATGCATTGATCAACAACCTGAACATTAATGGTAAATACTATTCCATCAGGGAGGTCAACAAAAAGTTCCTTTTAACACTGCCAACTCATCTCGAACATAGAATCACTGCCATAAGAGAAGCAAGAGATCTGAGTGAGATTTCTTTGGAAAGACTCTATGGTGTGTTAAAGACTTATGAGTTGGAGCAGATTCAGCAGAAGGAAGTCTACGGGAAAAGAAGAGTGGTCAGCACGTCTACTGCTCTAGTAGCTGAAGAACAACAACAACAACCACAATATCAACAACAATCTCAACAGTCAGAAAGAATGGTACAGTCTTCCAAGGTTGAAGAAAATGTGATAGTAGCAGAATTTGATCCTCCTACTACAAATCAATCAGGAGATGATTTTTATTCCTTGGAAGAACTGGAACAATTGGAAGATGAGTCAATGGCCCTGATTGTCAAGAGATTCTCCAATGTCAGATTCAAGAGGAATCCCAAGTTCAAGTACAAGTCCAACTACAACAGATTCCAGAAAGGCGGATCTTCATCCTCTAACACCAGCAGTGGTGTGTACAAAACAGGGATGGTTGATCGAAGCACCATTCGATGCTTCAACTGCAATGAGTTGGGACACTTTGCCACAGAATGCAGGAAGCCAAAACAAGTTAGGAAGAACTCTTATGATTCTAATCAGAAGAGTAAATCTGAAAGGGCTTACCTGGCAAAGGGAAGAAGCTGGGATGATACTGATAGTGAAGATGAAGAAGTTGGGAATCTTGATCTCATGGCTAGTGATGCAAACACCTCATCGTCAAGAAAAGAGGTAAAATTTACTGATGCTGAATTAGTTTATCATCTAGGAGGTTCCTTAGATTGTTGTGATAATGAAATGTTAAATCAACAAATCAAAGACCTTGAGAAAGAGGTCAATGAATTAAGACTTGTGCACATTAATCAAGATAAATTAAAAGAACAAGTATCTTTTCTAGAGAATAGAGTTGACTGTTATAGACAACTCGAAACTATTCTCAAAGACAAGATCACCGGTCTTGAGGCTAAGGTTAAAGCTTACTTTAATTCTTGTTCGAAGTCCAAAGAGTTTTACAATAAGCAAGCTGTTAATCAAACATCTGGAATAGGTTATGATTACAATGTTGCTATTGGAAAATTAGGCATAAACTCCCCTCCTCACGTCTATGCTAAAGGTAGGGAAGTACCACATGTGCTTAAGGGTGTTGATGAACCCCTTTATAAAGAATCAATTGCTGAACCATTTGATGAGACCTCATTTATTATTCAAGAAGAAATCCGTGCTGAAGATCTTGCTAATGAGAAAGCTGTTTCCAAGTCAAGTGTGTCAAAGGTTCCAGTCAAAGTTGTGAAAGCAACTGAGACTAACTCAGACACACATGAGTTGGATAACACAAATGCCATGTCTACCATGCATAAGTTGCCTATTGTTAATCCCTCTCATAAAGCATGTGGTGTTCCTGATTGTATGTCTTGTGCTTTTAATTTGATGTATTCTTATTTTAATGGTAAGCATGTTTCTAATGATAAGACTACTCTTCGTCAGCATGTGAATAATATGAAGCATGATAGGTCTAAGACTGCTAGTCCTCCTAAAGCTAGAAAGGAGACATTTGTGCCTAAGCCTAAACAAAAATTTGTCAAGGCTGTTCACAAGGTCAAATGTCCAGTCATTGAGAAAGTTGAGAACATTAAAGTTAAGAATGTTATTTTGCCTGATAAAGGCCAATTTTACAAGTATGTCGGACCCAGCCAAGCTTGGGTTCCGAAGAAGGTCTAATCCATTTGTATTACAGGGCATTAAACAGGTACAACCGGTAGTGTGGATTCTTGACAGCGGATCGTCAAGACATATGACCGGAGATAGAGCCCTGCTATCAAATGTGGTCGAGAAAGCTGGCCCAGTGGTTACCTTTGGAGATAACAGCAAAGGTTTAACTGAGGGATATGGCTGTTTGCTAGCTGGAAATGTTATCATTGAAAATGTGTATGTTGTGCAAGGACTTGAACACAATCTGCTTAGCATTAGTCAGTTCTGTGACAACGGCTACAATGTTTTATTCGACAAGTTGAAGTGTCAGATTCTGCACAAGAAAAATGAAAAACCCTCCTTGATGGGAATCCGGAAAGGAAATCTGTTCGTAGCTGACATGAACTCTGGAAGCAATCCTGGAGTCAATTGTTTCTATGCAAAGGCATCGTCAGATGAGAGTTGGCTATGGCACAAGTGACTTCTCATCTCAATTTCAAAACAATGAATTCTCTTGTCAAAAGAGAATGGGTCAGAGGTCTGCCTCAGCTGGAATTCTTCGTAGAAGGACTATGTGAGGCTTGCCAGACAGGAAAGTCAAAGAAAGCAAGTCACAAAGGCACTGACACATCCTCCATAACTGGTATTCTGCAATTATTGCACATGGATTTATTTGGACAAGTTAATGTTCTTTCGATGTCAAAGAAGTGTTATTGTCTTGTGATAGTTAATGACTATTCCAAGTATACATGGGTTTTATTCCTTCACTCTAAGGATGAAACACCACAAGTTGTGATTGATCATATCAAGTTGATCGAGTTAGATTCTAATGTCCCTGTTAGAGCAATAAGGTCAGATAATGGAATAGAATTCAAGAATTCACTTCTTAATGGATTCTATACAGACAAAGGGATTACCAGACAATTTTCAGCTCCTAGAACCCCTCAGCAAAATGGAGTGGTAGAAAGGAAGAATCGTACATTGATTGAAGCTGCAAGAACGATGTTAAGTGAATCAGGTCTTCCAATGTACTTTTGGGCTGAAGCTGTCAATACTGCATGTTATACTCAGAATCGAACTCTAATCAACAAAGACTTCATAAAAACTCTTTATGAGATTTTGAATGTACAGAAACCTTCTATCAAATACTTTCATGTATTTGGTGCCAGATGCTTCGTGCTCAAGGATGGAGATGATCATCGTGGTAAATTCGAGGCAAAGGCATATGAGGGTATTTTTGTTGGATATGGAAGAAGATCATACAGGGTGTATATTATTGATCAACACAAAGTAACTGAAAGTGTCAATGTTACATTTGATGACACTAAACTCCCTAGTATCCAAACTGAAGATCCTTCTGAGAAACTGAAGTTTGATGATATGTCAGATTCAGAATCAGAACATGATCAAGAACCTGAGGTTGTTGCTGGTGAAGAACTTGTTAATCATGATGATACTCAAGGTAATGGTGATGGAAACTTTGGCAACAATGGAGATACCACTACAACTGACGGAGAATCTTCAAGTCAACATGTCAACAACTCAGGGGGAGATGCTGAAGGATCAACTAGTAGGACACAACATCCCAATGAATTTCAAGGCGAATCATCAAGATCAAATCTTCCAAGACAGGCTGTCTGGAATAAAGCTCATCCTTTTGAGTTGATTATTGGTGATCCAGATGTTGGAGTCAGAACTAGACGTGCTACTCAAAATGAGTGTCTGTTCTCAGGATTTCTTTCTGAGATGGAACCTAAGAAGATTGAGGAAGCACTGACTGATCCAGATTGGGTGATTGCTATGCAAGATGAACTCAATCAGGTTAAACATCAACAAGTCTGGAAACTGGTACCTAGACCTACACACAAGAAAGCTGTTGGTACTCGGTGGGTATTCAGGAATAAACTAGATGAAGATGGTGTGGTTACAAGAAACAAAGCAAGACTGGTAGATAAAGGGTATTCTCAAGCTGAAGGCATTGATTATGATGAAACCTATGCTCTAGTGGCTAGACTAGAGGCCATCAGGATATTTCTGGCATTTGCAGCATTCTCTAACTTTAAAGTTTATCAAATGGATGTCAAGAGTGCCTTTCTGAATGGAAAGCTGGATGAAGAGGTATATGTAGAGCAACCTCCTGGTTTTGAAGATCCAGATCATTTGGATTCTGTCTACTTTCTTTTCAAGGCTATCTATGGACTCAAACAGTGTCTGAGAAAATGGTATGACACTCTCTCTGAATTTCTTATTGAAAATAGCTTTATTAGAGGTGTCATAGACAAAACTCTCTTTTCTAAAAAGCATAAGAATGATACTATATTAGTCCAAGTCTATGTGGATGATATAATATTTGGGTCTACTAATGATAATCTCTGTAAGAGATTTGCTAAGTTAATGCACAGCAAATTTGAAATGAGCATGATGGGAGAGCTGAAGTTCTTTCTTGGATTACAAGTAAATCAAAGGTTAGATGGAATTTTTATTTGTCAATCCAAGTATCTCAAGGAACTCCTTAAAAAGTACAATCTAGAGGATTCTGCATTAGCAAGGACTCCGTCAACTACAGCTGTCAAGCTTGGACCATGTGAAAACTCCATTAAGGTAGATGTCACAAGCTACAGAGGTATGATTGGCTCGTTACTCTATCTTACTGCAAGTAGACCAGATATTATGTATGCTACATGCTTATGTGCAAGGTTCCAAGCGGATCCTAGAGATACTCATCTCGTTGCTGTTAAACGAATCTTGAGATATCTTACGGGAACACCAAATCTAGGTATTTGGTACCCTAAAGAATCTAGTTTTAACCTTGTTGGATATACAGATTCAGATTACGCAGGAAGTGTTGTTGATAGAAAAAGCACCTCGGGGAGTTGTCAATTCCTAGGTAGCAGACTAGTCTCATGGTACAGCAAGAAACAGCAAACAGTTTCAAATTCAACGGCCGAGGCATAATATATTGCCGCTGGAAGCTGCTGTGCTCAGATCTTATGGATTAGGAATCAGCTATAGGACTATGGCTCTGTATTGAACAAAATACCTATTTTATGTGACAATACAAGTGCAATAGCCATCACCAACAACCCTGTGCAGCATACAAGGACCAAGCACATTGACATCAGGTATCATTTTATTAGAGAGCACGTCATGAATGGTACTGTTGAACTATTTTTTGTTCCAACCGAAGAACAAATAGCAGATATTTTCACTAAACCTCTTGATGAATCCACATTTACCAAATTAGTTGGTAAATTGGGTATGTTAAACAGCTTTAGCGATTAAACTTGTAAATATCTGAAATCTGTTCTTGAGTAAATTTACAAATGAATTTTTCATAAATGTAAAATTCATTTGCAAATTTATTTTATCATATTTTTCATAATTTCTTGCTTATTTCTATGTAATTTTTATTATCTTATCTTATTTATTTATTCAACTTGTTAATTTTAATGTCTCAGAATATTTTATTTTCTCTAAAAATATTTTTCTATGAATTTTATTTGCTAAAATTTAAAAGAAATCTATTTTTGGACTAAAATATAATTATCTCTGAAATATTTTAATTGTGTAAATATTTTCTACCATATCTATATTAGTATTTATTGTAGTTTTCTGTAATTTTTAATATGTTCTGTATTTGTTAAAAATTGTTTATATTTGTTTTATATGATATATATTTCTTTTTTTCTATACTAGAATGACAATCGGCAAGACAATTGAAATTGTCTTGCTGAAAGTCATTTCAGTATATATATATTTGTTATTGTTTTTATTTTATACTAGAATGACAATCGGCAAGACAATTGAAATTGTCTTGCTGAAAGTCATTCCAGTACATATAAGTGTTTATCTTTATATATTCAGTTTAATTTTATAACTGGCAAGACAATCGGTATGACTATTGATTGTCATGCCAGTAATCAAATTTATTTCAGATAAATATTTGTTTTATTTAGTACTGGTATGACAATCGGTATGACTATCAGATTGTCATACCAGTTATATTATTAGTATGTTTGTTTCTCAATTGCCTGGTATGACAATCGGGAAGACAATCGGTATGACTTTCCTCGATTGTCATACCAGTTGTTCTACTTATTATTTTTTTGTTTTGTTTTGTAATTCATTCAGTTCACTCTTTCAAAATTCCAACAGTTTTCTCTCTTATTTCTCTCTTTCTCTCTATTCGATCTTAATCTAACCTCCATTGATACTTCTTGCTCGAGTTTTTACTCAGCAAACAAAACTTCACTCCTGTGATATATACATACACGTATATATATACAGAAGTGCTGCCCATTTTTTATTTTTTTAAATTTTCACTTCGTTTTTTTGTTCCCCTCAAAATCAGTGTTTGTTTGTTTTTGAGCATTTTTAGTTTTTTTTGTTTTGTGTCTTGTGCGTTTTTCAGATCTTGTGTTGAGAGTTAAGAACTTTAACGAGATGCATTACTTTCCAAATTTTTCGGATATATTTGATTTAATTCGAATTATTAAATTAATTTAATTAATTCGAATTTTCTTAATATTACTCTTAAAATTCTGAAAGTGTGTGTCTTATTATAATTTTTAAATGGCTCTCAATTTCCAAATTTTTCGCATAATCTTGTTGGTTATTTTAATCCAGATAAATGTGATGTGGAAAAATTTAAGCTGTGGATTAGATTTTTAAATGACCATTCGATTGTTAGCTCTGCTATTAAATCAAATGTGATTTTAAATGTCGATCTGCTCAGACTGATTTACACAACCTCTACTGTGGCCGGTGATTTTAAATCTTTTTCATTCAGCGTGGCAAACACACAGTATGTGGTTGATGAAACAGTCGTCAATCGAGCGTTAAATTTTCCATTGGACAATTTCTGTAATTTGCCCTCTGAAAATGATATTTCAAACTTTTTCCATGCTATTCACTATCAGGGGGTGATTAACTTAACCAAGTTGTCTAAATCTAATTTGGTCTCTGAATGGGACATTTTCTTCGATACACTTTCTAAAGTGTTTGCCAACTGCACTAAATCCAACTTTCACAACATCACTTCCACTCTGCAGTATATTGGTCTTGCGGTTGTTTTCAATCAAAGGATCAATTTTGGCAAACTACTTTTACCCATTCTTCTGAGACGTCTCACTACTGCTTTACGTGATCATTCTACTAATCGTAGGGTTTCGTGCTACTACGCTCGTTTTCTCATGCTCATAGCAGAACATCTTCTCTCACCTGAGCATAAAGCTCTTTTTGCTAACTCTTCAGTAACCGAACCCCCCACCAGTAAGCAAAAAGATTTACACTCACCAAGACACAGCCTTCAAATTCATGCAAGTTCCAGTACTTGTATCTGCTTTCATGGCCACTTATATTCCTTTACCTATCTTCAATCTTCCCGGTCATGAACAGCAAGCTCAACCTCCAGTGGTTCAAACCACCCAGGCTCAAACATCAGATGCTCTTCCTCTACAGGTAATAATTCCTCAAACTCAAACTATTCCTCCTTCTGTTGAAAGACCCCCAGTGGTTGATAGGACTGACCATGAAGTTGTAGAACCATAGCTTCAATCCCAGTTCATAGAGCCAAACACAGAGTCACAACCTATCTCAACCTCTCCCCCACTGTCTAAAATGTTGCCTAGAAGGTTAGTAGGAAGTAGTATGTTGTTGGATGTGAATGAACCCTCAGCTCTGCCTCCACCCAAGAAAACAAGAACATTTACTGAGGCATCTGAAAGCCCATCCTTGTCCTCCCAACAGGACATGGACTTTCAAATGGCCAATGAACAGTTACTAGAGACATTCTCTCAACAGGATGAATCTATTGAAATTCAACATAGGGCCATGGCATCCTGTACTGAGTCAAGCACACTTCCATTACTCACAATGGAAGCATACAGACCAATAGATGATACTCAGGACACGGAGCGAGGAGTGCACATTGAGTCGGTTACAATGCCTGCCATAGTTACGGCAGAAGAGCAGTCACATGCTTCTGAGGGAAAATCTGACTCTCAGCCACCTTTAATAAAGTCATTTTCTCCCCTCCCAGATCCAACACCTCTGGCTCCCTCACGGGATTCTCCACTCGCAGATTTATCTGGAGAAAGTGGAGGGCAACTCGGTCAATCTATCCCTGAAGCAATTTAGACATCTATTTCACATGAAAAGATAGGTTTGACTGAGGATCGGGACTCACGAATTCCCATTGCACCACCACTGACCTCTCTTGAAGAGGCTAGGGTGATTTTAAATGCAGGTACAGAAGATCAGCATCAGGAAGACTCCTCACGAGCAATTATATTGAGAGATACACAAGCACGTGAGTTGAGTGAATCAAACAGGAGAGATATTCAGGTGAGCGCACACACAGACACAAACACTGAAAATCTGTTAGCTCAAATTACTGATCTCAAGGAACAACTTGCAAAAAGTCAGGCTAAAGCTAAATCATTCAAAGCACAAGTGGTTGAACGGTCTTCTTCTTCCACCTCTGTCAATAATCAGCTACATCTCATCAGGACTGAAATATCAGATTTGAAGACATCTGTTGTACCAAAGCTTAACTCAATCCAGGCATCTTCAACGTTATCAGCTGAAGACATTTCAAACTTCTGCTCTCTCCATACAAGAATGACTTCTCTTGAAGACTTGGTTGAAATGAATCATTCACTGGATTCCTCCAGATTTCTGAAGATAGAGACGGGTATGGAACATCTGAATGAAGGGATGAAGCACTTGTACTTCATGATCAAAAATTCTCACTGCCCTAATGAAGAACAAAGGACTTTCTTTGAAGGGCCGTCTGGTGGAGGCTCAGGCTCTGGAGGTGATGGAGGTCATGGAGGATCTAAGGGAAAGTCTGTAGAGGATTCCTCAACTAAGGGGGAAAAGAAAGGGAGAAGTGGAAAGGAAAAAGAAAAAGATTCTTCTGCTGGAGGCACAGGCAAGCCTGATGATGTCTACTATAGTGGAGAACAGGATGACTTTGATATTTATGACATTCCCACTGAATCAGTCTTGGAAGATAAAGATGGTTTCTTTGAAGCTGAGGAGGAAAGTGATTTTGGAGAATGGGAAGAGGAAGCGCAAGTGGATCCTGTTTTTGAGAAAGAGTTTCAGCAGCAGCAATCAGAGTTGAAAAGAAAAGAAGCTGAACTCAAAAAGGTATCCCAGATCATTGACATGAGGAAAGACATCCAAAGAACAGAAACTCTTCAAAAGCAACGTCTTCATGACATTAAAGCTAAAGAAAGGAGAAGAGATGTCAGACTGAAGATTGGTGATAAATGGGATGAAGCTAGGAGAGTACTTGATATGCCTCAGCTGAGCACAAAAAATGATAGGCAGTTTCTACATCTTCTGGACAAGCTGGAGATCTCTAATCCAAACAATGACGTATACATGAATGCTATAAAGACTGAAGTCTTAAGGATCACAGCTGCCTTTGACAGATCTCTAAATGAAATGAGCATATTTGTATATTGTCAAAGCGAAGGATCTTTCAAAGTATCACTTCATCTATTTGAGAATCGTTCTTTATCAGAGATTTGGGTTCTTCTCAACAAAGTCAAAAGAAGCTCAGAATTGAATGAAGTTCTTCGAGAAAGGCTCAAAGAGTTTGCCAGCAGGGCTAGTCCTCAAGTGGTCAGTAATCCTCATCAGGTAAGATTCTTTAAGTCTGACTGTCTTCAAATCTGCCAGCTCGATTCACAATCTCTTAAAGACTACTCAGCTAAGCATCTTGTCTGGATGGAACATCACTTAAGAACTGCTGGATATTCATCCATGTTGAAAACTCAAGCAGCTCATCTGATTCAAGCTTTTTGTGAAAAGAATATTAAAAGGTACGATCAGTTCAAGAATAAGCTAAAGTCAGTTGGAGTTCAACCAGTCAGACCAGCCAGCTTCACTTCTGAAAAGGATCGTGTCTTTGACAAGGAGTTGCTTGAAGATTTGGAAGAAGGTGAATTCGGAAGAGAAGACAACTGAATTCAATAAGCTCAAAACTTAATGTAATATGATTAGGGCTTTATGAATCAAGATAGACTAATGTAGTTATATGTTCAGTCTAGAGGAACATCTATCTTGTATTCACTTGTAAATTTCTTTTGGAATCTGGAAAATGTTAAATATAATCCAGAACTTTTCTGCTATTTACTTTGCATTAATGTTTATATCTTTTTCTTATTTGTTAGTTGAGTTATCCTCTAGGTATTTGTTGTTATTGTCTAACAAAAAAATAGGGGGAGATTGAAAGGCATATGTCATAGCCTATTTGTTTATTCGAGGATTTAACTCAACTCAAATAAGGATGTAACAAGTAAATAGTGGTTCTATCGTCAGAGAGATCTCTCAAAGTAACATATGTCAAAGGATTAAGTAACATTGTTCATCTACAGTCTTGAGGACTTGATTCACTGGAAGAAGCTCAAGAAATTGATCATGCCTCAGTGATATAAATCAAGATTGTGGATTTAATCAAGTGACAGAGATCTCGTCAGGGTATCAATTAATTACAAGGATTTAGTCTGAAGAAAATCAAGAGTATCAAAGTCAAGGCATGAAGAAACGTCACGGAAGTTAGTCACTCATGAACCAGACAGTACATCGAGTGTCAACATTGAAGTATGGAATTGATTCATAATTATCAGAAGATTTTCAGAAGAATGGTTGATGTTCAAGAGTGGTATTAATTCTTTATTAATTAATTAAGTCGTATAATTTAATTAAGAAAATAAATTATATCTGCAAAGATTAATTTATTGATTAATTGAATTAATTGATTAATTAATTCTGAATTAATATTATGTATTTTTGGAATTGATTTTGAATTAATATTCTATATTAATTCAGCAAGACTATCTTTTGTATTAGCAAGACAATCAGTATGACAATCAATAGTCATACCGAAAGTCATGCTAGTTCATTTGATTGTCTTGCCAGTTCAAATGGATTGTCTTTGTCACGCCCCCAACTTAAACAATAAATTAAATATAGCTATTACAAAATTTTAAAAGAGATAACAAAACCAAATCCAAGATCTTACAGTTTAGGGTTTAGAACAGCCCAACACTACCATCTATTACAACTGATTATAAATACCGAGTCCTCACACAAACTACTATCACTTATTCAACCTGAGCTCGAACATAAGCATCAGCATCACAGGTCTTACGGGCAGTCTGCTTGAATCTAACCATAGCTTCTAGCTGGAATATCAGGGTAAAGCAAGAAGTGAGCCAAATGCTCAACAAGTGCTAACAGTACGATACAAAACATAAATCGAGATATTCATTAAAGAATGATAATGAAAAGACATAACTAATGATAACGAGGGACAAAACTATGAGTGATGGCATCATTTGCTTGTATCAAAACAATTTCAAAATCATATCTTAATCAAAATCATTTTATGACGCTACAGATTACAGCCGGTGATCATCCGTGAAGTAATCCCGAACCTCGCTGGGTTCTAAAACATTAATGGGAATCCCTAGGCAAATTTTAAGCCTAATATAAGTGTGGAAAGGACTCGCGTCTCAGTCCAGATCCACCATTCAAAGAAAACATTTATCCTCCTTTGGGACTGAAAAACCCACATTTTATTTATTTCAAAAACTGATGCCGAATTATGACAAAATCTCTTTTTACAGTAAACATCTTTATCAAAGGATTATAGATCCACTTAAAACACGGGGAAATGGTGCTAACTCTCAGAGCCATGAATCACAAAACTAAACTCTATTAGGGTAACTGAATGGTTTTCATGTATCAAAGTTTGGACAAGGGAATTTAGTGAGGCTATTGGATATCATGAAAGGAAGTGCCAAATTGGGCTTAAAGCAATGGTTTCTCATCAAGGTTCAAGTGCTGGATCATCAAGAATGTAAGCTTCATGAATACTAAGGGTGTTAAGGTATGAAAAAATAATTTTTAGCTCAGGATATATCAGAATTGACAAGCTTTAGGATAAGAAAGAGGGGTATCAATCAATTAGGGATAACTTTGATAACTATCTGGCTTTCAGGTATCAAGGTAAGGTTCTTTAGGGGTTCAAATATCAGGATGAGATATCATTACTTAGGAATCATTAGCATGGTAATCAAGAGGATCAACCGAGTGCTATAACAACTCTTTATTTTATCATGGCATTCGAATTACTTTAATATACTGTCATGATAAGACTTTTGAACTACTTGCAATACGTACTCGAGGGTTCATGGCATTTCTATATGATTCAAAGATAAACATAAGATACGCTTGATTCAAATATAACAACATGACTCAGGATAGTTGCAGCAATGTATGAACCATTAGCAATAAATACGAAGGTCAAGTTGAATCACTTGTCTTGAGAAAGGCTGGTCTGGTCTGACTGGTAGGAGCAACTGGAGCTTCACTCGACCTTTATGGAAAGTTTTCCCTCGTCTCGAGATCCTACATAAATAATAATAATCCTCATTATAATATATTCTTACCATCTTAACCTATTTACAACTCGAAATTAAACACGGATGGCATTTAGGTCTATATGCACTTAATTTATATTCACCTTTAAATTACAATTATACACACATAGCCACATATTCTCATATCATATATTAATACCAAATAACACCATATATACCATAATGCAACACTAGGCTTGGATGATCTCGACTCACAACTTAAGTCACTTGGTCGCTAAACTAGACAAGGTCTTCTAATTTTGGCTACCTAACTCGATGTGCATTTCCTAAACTATCCAAACCCTATTGACCCTCACTTGTGCCTTTTGCTCTACTGACCTTATACTATCTTACAACTATGGTGGTAGACCTAATACTCACTTCTATGTATTCTAAAACTATGTGATAAGTGAAAGTGCTCACTGGTGCAAATTTCAGAATGACAACTATGATTTCTTGAGTGCATTAGACACTCTTAACCTACAAGTTTTCCTTCAAAACTTTTACACAAGACTCTCCTGACCTAAGGGCATCTCATAAACTTGATGTGGCTCAAGGGCCTGGCTTGGGCCTCCTTGGGCCTAAGCTAAAAGTCCAAGGTTCCCCTGTTTTTCTGGGCAGAAAACGCCCTGACTTGAATTAACTTGTGACACATGGTTCTAACTCATATCCTATGAACTATGGTTGGAAAAACTTCTCTGACACTCCCTCTAACTAAGGCCCAACAGGGCCTAATGCGGGCCTACCCATGACATGGTCAAATCTCCCTATTTCTAAGTTGCAACAAAACTGTTCCCTGCTGGATAGATTTTGTTATTCTACTTGTGCACCTAACCAAATGACATGCAAACCTCCAACCAACACCTAAAACCTTTTATATACTCCCAATACTAACTTCTGGTGGCTTGGGCCTCAAAGTGCACATCAATGACATGGTCAAAACTCACTCTAAACCTCAGGGTACTAAACTGATTTTCTGCAGAAACTATAACTCTCATTTCTCCAAGGTTTTGACTTGACAAACTCAACTACCAACAACTCAATACTCAAACCAAGACTTAAACATGGTAATCTACTGAACTAACTCCCTTATTCTCAAAATAACCTTGGGTGAGATCATCCTTACCTAAGGTACAATTATGGCAAAACAAAAGAGATCACATTTCTCAACTCACCAATCATTAAGTTTTTGAAACAACAAGGTATGCATTTTTATTAAAAGATAACCACGAATTATTACCATGCAACAAGAAGCATAAATCAATATTAACACATTATTCCTACTGAAATTAAGGCTCACTAACAAAATCTTTCCAAATGATCAAAATCTTATAACATTCTAAGAGAAATCCACATGCATGCATGTCTTCGTGTTTTTGCAAACCAAAACAACACATTTTCTACATATATTCTATCATAAAATTGACATGCAAGCCTAGCATAAGCTATACCTAGATGATCACTTAGCATGCAAAGAGTTTTATCAAATTTTCACCATAAAATTCAAGTCATTATCACATAAACATGCAAAAATTGAGTTAAGCAACAAGAATAGTCTTAAGGACCATTCATTCGGCTCCCATATGGTCATGGCCGAATGAAATGGATGGGAATGGCCATTTAATCATCAAGAGTTTCCCTCTCAAGACTTGGCACTTCTCCATTCCTTGTAGTCCTCACAAAAACAACCCTAAACTCACAAGAATCAAGGTTGTATTTTGAGTTTCACTAGAACCTTTACATGCAACCTTTAAACTTAAACTTTATACTCAAAACTCTTTGAAATATGAGTGATCATGGTATGGGAAGTAATATTTACTTGTGTAAAGAGTGGAAGCTTGGTTGAGGAATGAAGAAAAATGGGGAGGGGGTGGTTCTCGGCTAAACCCGAGAGTGAGAGAGGGAGGGCCGAGAGTGAGGGAGGAGGAGGGAGAGAAGAATGAGTGTGGTGTGGGTGATGAGTGAAAATTATCATGTCTTTGCTTGTTTTATGGTTTTTGTATTGGCAAAAGTGAGTGGAATTAGGAATTGACATGATTAGCCTTCCACTTGAACTTGGTTCAATTTGCATGCAAGGGTAAAGAAGGTATTTGGCTAGGAAATAAGAGTTAGTGGGATGGTTATTTACTCTTTAGCCCTTTTGGAATGTATGGAAGGAATTTGCATGCAAGGATAACTATGTAATTTGCTAATTATATTTATAAAGATTTATTTTTATAAAATAAAACACAAGTTCAAAAATTATAAAATTTATATCATAAAATAACTTGGATTTTTAGAGACTTTATAAAATCATTTTCAAAATTTGTGAACAAAATACCTTTTAAAAGAAAAAATTTCCAAGGCTTAGAATATTCCTTATAAATCAAAAATAAATAAATTAAATAAATTCTTGCTTTGAAAAATCATATACTACATAAAGCAGATTTATAATGCAGAAATTTTCACTCACACAAACGTACAATCATTGAATATATTTTCATTCGTCTTTAATATTATACCAAATCCACAAATAATATTACACGAAAATACCAGTTGTAACAGTCTTGCCGAAAGTCTTTCTAGTTCAAATGAATTGTCTTGCCGAAAATCTTTCTGGATCAAGTGGATTGTTTTATTTACTTAACAACAGCAGCTGATTTCTCAACAGATAGAATTGAATACAGCCAACAACTCAAGAACACAGAAAGAAAAATAGAAAGCAGTGAAATTATTCTCAACTGCAATATCTCAGGACATTCATTTCTAGTATTTATTGTTAAATCTTAACCACTAGAAATCATTTTCTTGTTCTTGTGTAACTATCTAGCAGATAAAAATCCCTAGAACTTAATCTCAAATTACATTTAGCATTTGATCCTTTTAATTACAAAAATAGAAAAAGTTCATGTCGAATTTATTCTAGATTTGGAATAATTTATTTGAGATTAATCCCTTGTAACGATACCGTTGTTGTAACACCTTTCAAGTTTAATAATAGTTTTATTTAACTTAAATTTTGTTTCACCTTTTTTATTCCGCATTTTATTCGATTAAACGGTATTGTTTGTATTCAACCCCCCTTCTACAAACATATTGAGACCTAACAAAAGTGCTCAGCTGCAGGCAATTACTATTGGCAACCCCCATGTAGCTCACCCCAGCACAAAAATACAAGCAAAAACACAAACCACCTCAGGTGCCTATCGAAAGACACATGTTGTAAAAAAAAAAGAAACTTAAGTTGGCTGCTATGGTTGAGGCTTCAGTTGAGAAACCCCATGAGGGTAAGAGATCAGTTGCTACAAATGCTGATATATTCAAGTCAAAAGCTTAAGCAACACAAGTTCCTCAATCTTCTAAACCTTCAGAATCTGTCAGAAGGATGCTTGTACTTGCAGGATTAGACATAGATGATGATGAGGACAATGTTACCTTATCTTCTAGATTTCCAAGCTTAAGATCTGATTCTTCTCCAAGACCAGTTGTTTTACCTACTGATGAGGGCACAACTACTAATACTGTCCAAAAAGCCAGAAATACTGATAAAACTGGTACCAGCCCAAGGACAAGGAAAAGGAAGATGGCCAAAGCCTACTATGCGCATTATCTGCTCAAGATTAAGGAAGAAATTGGCTAGGAGACCTCCAAATCCTGATTTCCAGACAAATCCTGATGCACCTGTAGACTAGTCTGATTCTCCAATGAGGCAATCAAGATAAAGAGTAAGGGAAATAACTCCTGAGCTAGTAGAGGAAAGTGTCAAGAGGCTACAAAGGGAAAGTCTTTTCCCTGGATCAAGCACAAAAGAACCTGTATCTCAAAGGGATATAGCAACTACACATACTGATTCAATCCCAAAAGAACCTGCACTTCAAAGTAGTGCAGCAGATTTTGAAGAAATAGAGCCTCTAAATGAAAAGTCTATTCAACAATGGCATGACGATGAAACTACAAGGATCAAAGATGAAGTTGCAAGGGTTAAAGATATTTGTCACTCTATTGAAAAGCATAATTCAAGAAAAGAGCTGGGTTCAAACATGGAATATCACATGAGTTAGAAATTCAATCTAAGGAGATGAGTACAAAAGAACCTGGAAGTCAAAGTCATCCAGCAACTCCTGAATCTTCAGCCTCACAAGAACCATTGCATCAAAGTTGCAATGAAGGCTTAATTCCTGAAGCAGTGATACCGGTTGTAGATGCTGAAGGCAGAATTCATTATCACCACCATCTACTCATATCTAATCAGTACCTCCATTGGATGCTTTCAAAGAAGCTGAGTCTTCAGAATCACAAGTGCACAGAGTACAAAATAAACAATTGCTGAACAACAGTCTATAGACCCTTGGTTAAACTCTGATGTAGAAAGTGTTGATAATCTCCCTGCAGGTCAAAGTACTGATACTTTCCTGTATTCCACTCACTCTATCAATCCACCACCTGTTATTTTCCCTGTTGTTGCTGAAGATGTAGGTGCACAATAGTCCATTCGTGAAGATATATACACTACAGGGTCATCATAGAACTCCACATGAACTGAGGTCTTGGAGATAAATACTGAAGCTCCAGCTCACATGTACACTATCCTTGAAGATGTTGAGCTAAATGCTGATGATATGACCATTTTTGAGGCAGCTGGATCACATACAACCCCAATTACGAGGACAGTAAATACTAATATTGATATTCCTCAAGTACCTTATGAAGATGATCCTTCCAATAGACCAACCAAAGGGGTAGTTATAAGGGAGATGAGTCAAGCAGATGCTGAAAGACCTCTCAGGTCTCAAGAAATCTTAAATACTGACAGGAGTCATAAGGGAAAGAGAAAATAGGAGAAAAGTCCAAGCCAAAGCCTAAAGTTAAGGATGATAAGAAGAAATCAGTATCTAAAGCATCCAAACCTCAAATACTGATAGATCCAGTCTACACAGTAACTCAAGCTTTTGATACTAAAGAAAGAGTTAAAGAAGAAGAAGTTAGTCAAGCTCATAAAAGAAGAAAGATCTATGAAGCTGATTGGGCTGATAAATTGAAATTAACCTCTGACAATGCTCAAGTTAATGAAAAGATAAATATTGATTCTTAACCAGTCACAACCTCTGATACTACTCAAGTTGTTGATACTTCAAAACCAATTCAAGCTGAAACAACAAATCCTAATTCTGAGAACATAAATTCTTATATGCCAGTGCTTTCTTTAAAAGAGAAGAAGTTATTATGGGGAAGCAAGAAGCCTGCACCTAAAAGAGATTCCTCTGAAATATTAAAGAAGATTTACGGTGGGGGTTCTCATGCTAGAAGACCTGGAATCACAAGTGGTCTGGGTGAAAGTGTTTGTCCTAAATTCAATCATGTATTATAAGTTAGGAAGAACTTTCTTGTATTCTTATTTGATTTCGTTAATATTAATAAAAGACTTGTTTTGGTTTTATTATGGGCTTTATCAATTTAAAGTGTTTTGAATAAGATGTTCCATAGTTTAGAGTAAAGCTTCTAGAATTATAATGAGATTGTAATAGTGAGATCTAGAAGATGATAATTTTAGACTTAAACAGTTCCTGATCATAGGATAACTAATCGGAAGTTAGTGAATCCGCAAAGATTGGTACATACTATGCTTGCTCCCTTCAGGAGGATGTCTGTTCTCATAGGCATTTGTGTGGTGACACTATAGCTAGTATGTAGGTGCTTATTAGGGAATAAGTTCACTGAACATGACTCGATAAGTTTGACAACTAATGGAGATTACTCACGTGTCAATAGTTATTCACTCAGTGATAGTTGTACAAGTGTCCTTAGACTTGAGATAGTTGTACAAGTGTACAACTAATTCGTCAATTTTTTTTTGGGACATAAATGTAATAACAGTTACAAAAGGGGCCAATAATG
Source organism: Apium graveolens (assembly GCF_009905375.1). Taxonomy (NCBI): domain Eukaryota; kingdom Viridiplantae; phylum Streptophyta; class Magnoliopsida; order Apiales; family Apiaceae; genus Apium; species Apium graveolens. The sequence goes on from NC_133650.1 coordinate 186,301,242, forward strand.
ATAATAATAATAGTCATTATTAATACTACAATAAATGAATTCGTCAGTTTTTGTTTTGGGATTTATAGAATAGTTTTGAACTGTTTTTATTCCCGGAGGTGTTTTAAAGCTTGTTTTAATTGCTTTTAAATACTATAATAAATCCATACATCAATATATATCAATGTGTGACATGATATTACTTGCATGCTTACTTGTTTATTTATTTATTTTTATATATGAGATATATGCCTATGTTTACCATACGATGATAGATCTAGGTGAACTTAAATCAAATAAGGCGTACTCTAGAAAATCTAGAATATGAATCGTTTCTTGCCTTTAAAATAATATTATGAATACAATCATGAGATTCTTGTGTTTGTGAAACACATAATTAAATATGAATTTTCAATATTGAGAGAAAGGATGATTCTGTCAAAAGCGGATTTCGATTTGTAAGAAAGGGTATTAAGTGACGTCTCTTGACAATGCTCCCCCCGATCTGGGAATCATCCAATTATCGATTATTGATTTAAAATATTTAATTTAAAAGGAAGAATCTCTATATAATATGATTATGATTGTAACATAATATAATCCCTCTAAAATTAAATAATATCAAGTACTAATTGGCTAATGACACAAGGGGCTTGTGTTGGTCATAGCCTTCCAACATGGTAGAAAGTAGTTCTCATTTTTGAATCATTATCGTTTCGTGCTATAGCCGAGAGCTTTGATTTTGAAATAAGAAATACTTATCTATTGCATTAAGATGTGTACAATGAATTAGAATCTAATGGTCGTTACGTGCTATAGCCGTGGGCCGTTAGAGACTGATTCAATTGTATGAAATGTTGGGTTAGACTTGACTTAGAATATTGAGTTTATCGTGCTATAGCCGTGACTCAAATTATTCAAGAGGCTAAATTTTTATTAGGAAATAACATAAGATGTAATTGACAAGAGTTGTCTGCCTATTGAACATCACATGGCATTTCGTGCTACAGCCGAGGTTGTGTGATGGAATGTAGGATCCCTATTCCCACTAGCATTATGAATGCTTAATTTTTCACTTATGGGGTCGTATAAATTAGATAAACTAGTGGGAGCCACTTATGAATAAATACCCGATTCATATAGTGTTTTAAATGTAATTGAATATTTGCTAAGTGTTGTTATGTGTTTATCATTTACAGATTTACCATATACGTTATGTCTTCTACACTATCACTCTGGAGCATACTAGATGCTCACAAATTGACTGGTCCTAATTTTGCTGACTGGCTTCGAAACTTGAGAATTGTTTTCAGGGTTGAGAAGCTGGAATATGTGCTTGACTCACCTAAGCCTACTGAACCTGTTGACGATGCACATAATGATGAACATGTTATGTATCATAAGTGGATAGATAATGCAAATGTTGCTCAATGTATCATGCTAGCTTCCATGAACATTGAGCTACAAAGGCAGCATGAGCATATGGATGCTCACACTATCATAATGCATCTATAAGAGTTGTATGATGTGGCAGGGAGGACAGCTTGATATGAGATATTGAAGGAGCTGTCCGGCTGTAGGATGTCTGAGGGATCATCTGTGAATGACCATGTACTTAAGATGATCAATTTGATTGAACGTCTTGGACAACTTGGTTTTGCCATGGATGGGGAGCTGACTCAAGACTTGGTCTTGCAATCACTTCCGGGTTCGTTTTCGCAGTTTGTTGTGAACTTTCACATGAATAAGCTGGACGTCAGCCTGCCTGAACTCCACAACATGTTGAAGACTGCGAAATTGAATTTTCCCTCTAAGAAGAGTTATGTTCTTCTAATTGGTGAAGGTTATAATCCTAAGAAAAGGAAGAGGTTATAATCCTCTAAGAAGAGGATTTCAAGAAGAAGAAGAAAGTAGGTGAGAAAAAGCCGATTCCAACAAAAGCTGAAGACCCCAAGAGCAAAGCTGTTTGCTTCCACTGTAACAAGGTGGGGCACTGGAAGAGGAACTACAAGATTTATCTTGCAGAATTGAAGAAGAAGAAGGGTAGTGAGACTGTCGCTTCTGATTCGGGTATGTTCATGATTGAAGTGAATATGTCACTAAGTCAAATTTCTACTTGGGTATTAGATACCACCTGTGGTTCTCACATTTGCAATTCATTGCAGGGACTAAGGAGAAGTAGGACTCTCAAGAAAGAGGAGGTGATTCTACGGATGGGAAATGGAGCAAGAGTTGCTGTTGAAGCTGTAGGATCATTTGATTTACATATGCCTAGGGGAAAGACAATTGTTTTAAATAATTGTTATTTTGTTCCCTCAATTGTGAGGAATATTATTTCTATTCCCATGTTAGGCTTGGCTGAATTTTCGTTTATTATTCAGAATAATAAATGTTCAATTCTTAGAGATAACGTTCCTTATGGTAGTGGTATTTTAAATAATGGTCTGTATGTATGTGACGTAGAGCATAATTTACTACAAATTGAACACACTAATAAAAGGAAAAGGGATGATGAAAATCTTACCTATTTATGGCACTGCAGACTTGGTCATATTAGTGAAAATAGACTACGGACATTGCATAAGAAAAGGTTACTTGACCCCTTTAATTTTGAATCATATCCTACATGCGAGTCTTGTCTATTGGGTAAAATGACCAAATCTCCATTTAGTGGACATGGAGAGAGGGCTGCAGATTTGCTAGGATTGGTACACACAGATGTATGTGGACCAATGTCTACGCAAGCCATGGGTGGATTTTCATACTTCATTACTTTTATAGATGATCGATATAGATTAGAATATGTGTATTTGATGAAACACAAGTCTGAAGCCTTTGAAAAGTTCAAAGAATAGAAGAATGAAGTGGAGAAACAAACTAAACATAGTATTAAAACCCTTCGATCAGATCGAGGTGGTGAATACTTGAATGGAGACTTTCTAGATTATCTCAAAGAAAATGGTATAGTCTCTCAGTGGACTCCTCCATATACTCCACAGTTGAATGGGGTATCTGAAGAGAAATCGAACTTTGTTAGACATGGTTCGGTCCATGATGAGCTATGCAGATCTTCCAGTATTCCTTTGGGGTTATGCATTGAAAACCTCAGCATATTTACTGAATAAGGTTCCTTTCAAATATGTTCCTCAAACTCCATATGAGATATGGAAAGAAAGGAAACCGAGACTTAAACACGTTAAGATTTGGGGATGTCCAGCTTATGTCAAGAAAGTTGACCCTGATAAGCTGGAATCTCGATCCATAAAATGTAGATTTGTGGGATATCCTAAAGAGACATTGGGGTATTAATTTTACACCGATCATAGGGTATTTGTCTCCAGACATGCTACCTTTTTGGAAAAACAGTTTATCCTTGAAGGAAATAATGGGAGCAAAATAGAACTTAATGAAGTTCAAGAAGCGCAAACTACTACGGTTGAAGAGGAAACACCTGTTCAGACTGAACAACCTTCTGTGGAAGAACCCATTCGTAGGTAAGGAAGAGTGTATCGCCAACCTGAGAGGTATTATGGCTTTGTCATTGAGAATGACAATGATTTGTCATTAATTGGTGATGACGACCCTATGACCTAGAAATGAGGCTATGAGTAATATTGAATCAGAGAAATGGCAGAGTACCATGAAATCCGAAATGGAATCTATGTATGCCGACCAAGTATGGACTTTGGTTGAAGCACCAGAGGATGTAAATCCTATTGGGTGCAAATGGGTATACAAAAGAAAGATTGGAACAGATGGCCAGGTGGAGACCTATAAGGCCAGGCTCGTGGAAAAAGGATTCAGACAAAGGCAAGGGATTGACTTTGATGAAACTTTTTCGCCTGTAGCCCTGTTGAAATCAATTCGGATTTTGCTTGCGATTGCTACTTACTACGACTATGAGATCTGGCAAATGGATGTCAAAACGGCATTTCTCAATGGGAAACTTGAAGAGGAAGCGTATATGACACAGCCAGAGGGTTTTATTTCCAAAGGGAATGAACACCTAGTGTGTAAGCTTCTATGAACTATATATGGATTAAAGCAAGCTTCTCGTAGATGGAACATCCATTTTGATGAGACAATCAAAGAGTATGGTTTTATCAAAAATGTAGATGAACCATGTGTCTACAAGAAGGTTAGTGGGAGCGCGGTAACATTTCTTATACTGTATGTGGATGATATACTTCTTATAGGAAATGATATACCAATGCTACAATCAGTCAAAGTGTGGCTATCGAAGAACCTCACTATGAAGGACTGGGGAGAAATATCCTACATTCTTGGTATGAATATCTATAGAGATAGATCTAGAAGAATGATAGGTCTTACCCAGGGTACATACATCGAGAAAGTGCTTAAAAGGTTTAGCATGGAAAATTCCAAGAGAGGTCTCATACCGATGAGCCATGAAGTATCCCTTTCCAAAAGGATGTCTCCTAAGACACCTGAGGAAAGAGAGTGTATGAGTAAGATTCCTTATGCTTTAGAAATAGGATCTATCATGTATGCGATGTTATGTACTAGGCCTGATGTTGCTTACTCAATTAGTGTGACAAGCAGATATCAATTCGATCCAGGAGAAGACCACTGGAAAGCAGTGAAGAACATCCTTAAGTACTTGCGAAGGACTAAGGATATTTTTCTTGTTTTTGGTGGATCTAAGTTGAAAATAGAGGGTTATACTGACTCTAGTTTTCAATCAGAAAGTGATGATAGCAAATCCATATGCAACAATTAACTAATTTTAGTTAATGAATGATGAGATGAAATAAATACTTCTTAGATATTAATATAAATATTTAATAAATATTAATGAAATTATTAATTATGTAATAATAAGTGAGTATTAATGGTTAAAATGAATATTTTACAAATACTAATGATAGTATTTATAATTAAATTTGTTAGTATATATATATAAAATGATCAAATCAATTATAACTGTTATAAATAAACATATAATAACTTAATTTAGAGATCGACCTGAGCGTTACAAAATATATTAACTGATATTATATAACTTGTGGACACGCTATTATATTTAAGAAATAAAATGACTTGATATTACAAATTGTTAGTAATAAAATTGATAATTTAGCTGATTAATTTAAATACTTTTCCCGAATTCTCAATTCAAAAAACAAATTTTTCAAGATCAAGATTAATGTACGAAAGATTTAAACAATCATTACTTGCCGATTTTAATTTTTACTTCCTTTATTTTGTGCCCCTAATATTAAAAATATTATGTCATCTGAAATTTTATGTTTTAATTTATAGTGTCCTGATTGGGTAATATCACCCAGCTCAGGTCCGATCTGCTTGATGCATAGAAACTACATACTCTGTTTGATGCATAGTATAGGTAGCTCACTAAATATGATGCACTATCAAATTATCCCAAATTTACACCAATATGTGTTTGTTTTGAAGTAGTAGTTGAGTCATGAGTAAATTATTTAATCAAATACTCTCAAATTTACAATTTTACTGATAGACAATTATATAAACCAAAGTGGTGGAATGTAAAGACTCGTTAAACATTGTTAAAATTCATATGCAGCTCTTAATATCATACTGCATATTAAGATATTAGAGGAAGCTAATTTACATAGTAGCTACTGGGATAGAAAATTTTCCGAAGCACTACCATTATAGCCTCAAAGTGTATGGCCATTAAAGAGCCCTTTTTTTGCTAATTGAAGAGAGTCTCTTTTGTTTTGCGTAAACTTGAAACCCTTGAAACTCAATTAACATATAAAAATCCTAGTTTAGCCTTTCTTCAGATATTTTTAATTTTCTTGTTAAATTCTTTTTTGTTGATTTTCTTGACAGAGAGATTTGTTTTTGTTGATTTTAAAATACTATATTCATTTAAGTATGAATAAATATAGAATTTATGGTAAAATAAATATATTTCATTAATAATTAAAGGATATAACCATAATAAAATATTACAAAATATTTTAATATTAAAATACATCCGATTTTTACTCCGATTTATCCTTTCAATTAATTATCGATTTTCGATTAGTCCTAAATCAATAATTAATCGATTAAGTCAGATTTATGATTTTACAACACTGTCAAAACTTAGTATTATCAAAACCGTATTTGCCAACCGAAATAATAACCCAAAATTTCTTATTTTTGAGATTTAAACACCCAAAATATTTAAAGGCGCGGAAGAGTGTTCAAAATACCTGATATGTACGCATGATGCATATGTGTAGTTATTTTTCAAACAAATTACACCTAACACACATGTTTAACATGCGCGGCCCTTATACTGTTTAAGGATACACATTTTAAATGCTCATCCATTAATGACAAAAAATAGCACATTTTCTAACTGCGTGTTTGTAAAATCCGTAATTTTATTTTATTTTATTTATTAAACATTAGATATTAATTCATTTAGACAAATATTTATTTAGAATATTCCGAAAATTTTATGTGCAAGTTATTTGAGTTAGGAAAATATTCGTTATTTGTGGAAAGAACTGTGAGAATATATTAGAAAATTATTATCTTTTTAATTTTAGGTATTTGTGTGCTTCAAATATTTTATTTTAGGAATTTACTTTGAGAGGTTTGATTATTCTCCAATTAGAATTAGGGTTTTATGTACCTATATAAAGACCCCTTTAGACAACAATAAAAATTCGTACAGGTTTTATACATCCTAATAGCTACGACTTTTTTCCAGCTTTCTTTTCGTCCCTTTTGATTTTTGGTGATATTTATGTGATCATGTGGCAGTTTTGTGTTATAGTGAAATTAAAATATTTTATTGTATCATGTTAGTCTCTTTTGCCATGCTTGTTCTTATCTGTGTTGTGCCGCATATGATAGTTAATTTGAGTAAAAAAAATTGTATGTGTAATCTGGTTTATGCATGATTTATATTGTAAGTTTTTTCCAACAAGTCTTCTTCCATGTTTATTTTTAACAAATAATACATGTATACATCTCGTACGAGGTTTAAGGTCCGAATAAATTAAAATGGGTTCTGCTATTATTTAATAATTATTAGATTTATAGAATTTGAAAATTATCCTTTTACTAGTTAAATTATACTAACATAATAACCCGTGCGAGGCACGGGTCATTTTCTAGATTTTTTTTTACATCATACAATTATATTAGTAAAATTTTTGATCATTTTCTTATTGATAAATATTGTATAACGTCTCAAACATATCAAATACAAGTTGTGTATCTATCAATATGTATGATTTTCATGTAAAACATTAATAACGTTTATAACATTTTTAATATATCACATTAATCATAATACATATTATCTTATCTATGTTGTGTAATTTGTATTTACTAAATAAATACAAGAAGGGTAGTCACTGTACGTGTAAAAGAAAAAGATATTGTCAATATGTTTATAAAAAGAAACTAAAAATTAACATATATGTATATTGCAGAGTCGAGTAAATTTTTTGAGTTTTGGTCAAATAAACCCGGAGTAATGAGATATTTTATTACTAAAGTCATTACTAATTTACAATTATCTTGCTTAATTTAAAAGGATTAGTCATAATTAAATTGGTGAAGACCTGCAATCATAATATTCAATAAAATAGAATTTACACTTCAATTAATATAAGCTTATTTTTTAAGAAAAATCTTATTTCTTTAATTCAACGTTTATGTTTGTTAGGAAATGAATAACACATAGGGGGGTCAATGTGTTTTACGGTTTTTGAGTTTTTCTTGAATGTTTATGGTTGAAAAAAGTAAATTAAATCTTGTAGGGAAGATGTGTTAATGCTGTAAACAAGCATGCAATAAGTAAGAACACAATCTTTTCAAAACTCACTTAATTTTATATTAAAATTAAGAATATTTTGTTACAAAATTTCTAGGCTCTTTGTTGATAAAGAGCATAACTTCTCCTTGAGAGAGTTACAAGATTTTTTATCCAAATTGTTACCTCTGACTAAAAGACCAGTGTTAACTTTATATTTCAGTTAACTGCTGGTTAACACAGTGTACAATAAGACATACTATTAGCTTTTGTAAATAGTCACTTGTAATTTCCATTTATAGAAAAGTATATCTTCTATTTCTGGCTTAGCATATCTTAAGCATCCTGTGATCATCTTGATCTTCCTTTGTCAATTAATCTTCACTATTGATCTTGCACATCATTCAAGCTGCCTTTTATAGACTTGTCAATCCAGCTGTTTGGATTGTTTGTTGATTGTTGATCTTGGATATTGAACTGATCTGCAATTCTGTACTTTGAGATTTTACCTCGAGATCTCCATTTGGTCTATAGAGAACTTGACTTCTCGATAAGTATATTGACTTATCGAGATCTATAATGCTCCATAGTAAATTTGACTTGTAGAGGTCTTTGAGTTCTCTATAAGAGAATTTGGCTTGAAGAGATCTCTAGTCTTCATGTCTTCACTTTGAATTATCGATATCTCTGAGTTCTCTAATGGTTTATTGACTTATCGATAACTCAGAGTTCTCTAGTCAAATATTGACTTGTCGACAACTCAAAGTTCTCTAGTGAATTTTGGCTTATCAATATCTCTGAGTTCTCTAGTGAAATTTGACTTATCGATAACTTAGAGTTCTCTAATGAATGTTGACTTGTCGATAACTCTGAGTTCTCTAGTGAAGAAATGACTTGTCGATATCTCCAATCTCCATGTCTTCAATTTGGCTTGTCGATATCTCTGTGAGTTCTCTAGTGCCTTTCATGACTTCTCGATAAGTCATTTTGAGTTCTCGAGTGACTTCTCTATAACACTAAATCTGTGACTTGTAGAGATCTTGACTTAGAATATTTTTCCTAAAACAGATTTATTCAACTCCAAACTTCTTCATAATTCTTCTGAGGCATGATCTTCTTGATCTTTTCCCAGATAGAATTTTTAGGCTTGTCACTGTTTATAGAAAATACTCCAGTCTGCTCCTTTGACATTTTTACAGACTTTAAGTGTTACATTACAAGTACAAAATGCAAATTAAGATAACAATACAACTTACTTAGGGTTGACAAATTGTCTTAGTCTTGTTAAGGTACAGGCATGTCTTGTACAACAATCTCCCCCAATTTGTGAGAAGATTGTTTAACATAAATTCATGCATTTTCACAAGACTAACCCCGAGTTTAAAAAGATGAAAAATTAAATTGATACACAAAGCTTGATCAAATTACAACTATTTGTACATTAGGAAATTTACAGAGTTTAAAGGCTACAAGTGTCAGGTAAAGACAATTTTTACATCAACTAGTTCTCTTTGTAGGTCCTTTAAGTAATCAAGAATTTAAAGTTCTTCTATAATAGGTGTTCCACTTAGAGCTTCTATGAGTTTCTGTCTTGCTGCTTTTGAGTAACCTTTGTCCTGTAAATCAATCCTGAATCTTGAAAATTGACTAGCTTTAATGTTGAGAAATTTTTATCTTTGGAGATTCTACTCATTCATTTGGCCTTTAGCTCTTCTAATCTTTTTATGTACATCTTTATTTCTTCATCATACTTCCTCATTCTCTCTTCCGCTTCAGCCTCTTCTCTTTTCTTAGTTTCCTCCCTTTCAATCAACCATTCAGCTAGAACTGATCTCCATGCCCTTGTAGCAGTATCCTTGTCCTTTACCAAGCTTATTATTCTCTTAATTTTTGTGGTTGAAAGAGAGTCCATTAATTTGCTGCTAAGAAAGGTGAAGGAACCATCTTCATAGAAAATTCTGACTTCCCTAAGAGATACAATCCAAACTTTGACTATTTCCTCAGCAAGTTGTTGAAAATGGTCTTCATATGAGATGCACCAATTTGGAGGTAGAAAGTCAGATTGCTTGAAACAGTTCCAGATGGCCCTTTCAGTGACTTCCACTTTCTTTATAGGCTTCACTCTCTTAGGCTTTCTCCCAACAGACTTGTGCTTGAATTTTAGTGAAGGTTTGGCCAAAGGTAGGGTTGTCATTTTCTTGAGATTTGTTTGGCTTGTGGTGATTGGGGATTTTAGAAGAGAGTTGGTTGTTTGTTTGTACAGAAACTTTGGCTTTGAGGTTTGAGGTGATTTGATGTTTAAGATAGTTGATGTTTTAGGTTGAGCTATGGTTTGAGCTAGTTGTGTTTGGATTTTTAGGGTTTGGTGTGGTTCTAAGCCATCATGAAGCTTTTTACTTCTCCTTTCACTTCTTCTCTTCTTTTCTTCATCTTTCTTGTCATCCTCCTTATTCATCTTTCCACTCATGCTGCCAGATGGCTTACTGGATTGACTTGGATTTGAGCCAGAAGGATTTTGATCATCTTTCTTCTGCTCATCATCATCCAAATCATCCTTGTTGATCTGTGTTTTGGGCAAGTTGGCTTCTGCATTATCTAGATGTCTCCTTAGTAGCTTTATCATTTCCATATCTTCATTGTTCTTGTTTTTCTTAGTTTTTAAACCAGTTTCAAGGATCATGATAAGCTTCTTGTTACTCATGACACACTGTTTGGGGATCTGAAAATATTTGAATTGTTTGGTGTTTGGACAGATGTATGTTATACCTTTGCTTGTCTGTAGATATGCTTCAGGAAAGGCAGCCACTTGAGCATCTCTCAATTCAGTTAATAGCAAGGTATCTTCATGAGTTATAACTTTAACTTTGTTGATGAAGATATCTAACTCAGATGCCCTCCTTGAGACAAGGTAATTGAGGGACACCTGCATACATCTGTCTGTCCCTGAGTCATTTGCATTGATCACTATCCTCTTTTGTAAAAAGTTGTCCAGATTGACCATGATCACTCTTATGAAATTAATTGTCTTGTCCATGGCCTTTTTGTATGTGAAGTGATTGTTGTTGAGAGAAGCTTTTGAGGATTTGAGTAGTTCATCAAACTCTCTGCTCAGACTAGGTCCTTCAGCAGCCCTAATAAGTCTCTCCATGTCAAGATCAACTTATTTAGATAATTTCTTTTCAGCACCCTGGATTTGTTATTGAGATGACCTAGATTGTTCCAATCTAGTCTCTATCTCCCTCTTAGTCTTGTTGACAGGCATGAGGAGGGGAGTAAGAATTTCAGGCCTTACTTGTTCAGGTAGAGAAGGTAGTGGTATATTGAGTTTTTCCATGATGGCTCCCAAAGATATAGAATTCTGCATTTAAAGATGCTTATGGGAGTCCACCAGGGTTTAGATATCTATTTGTTGGCTCTTGACAAGAGATGTCAAGGTCTGAACTTGTGCAGTGAAAGAAGAGTTGGAGTCTTGCAATGCAGTGACTTGACCTTGTAGAGATTAAATCTGTAGATTTATTGAAATAGATGCAGGTTGATGGGAGCTTGATGTAGAGACAGCAGTAGAGGACCCAAATGTAGCTTGCACAAATTTCTGAATTTCATCCATGACTAAAGGAGAAGGAGTGATCTTGCAATGTACATCTGATCCAACTTTAACCTTGTGTCATTAGATTTGGTGATATGAGCTTGAACTTGATTGTGCAACGTAATAAAGGAATCCTTGAGTTGTGTCATGCTTTTATCCACACCACTGAGATCATATCTGGACATTTGGTCTAAGAAGTGTTTGAATTGATTTTTGATCTCAGTTTGAGGGGGAATGAGTTCATCCATCTTTTCCCTCACCATCTTCCTGATCTTGTCTTCATGACCAGTCAATTTGACTTCAAGAGCTTTACCAAAAAGGTGAAAAGCCTTGAGTTGAGCTTTATGAATTTCTGTGACTGCATCATATACTTCTTGTGGAGTCAAGGCCTTTACATTACTTCCAAGGATAGTAACATACTTTTCCCTGAATCTGGATAAGACTTGATCCATCTCTAACACAAAGTCTTGAGATCGCCATGCATCCACATTTCCATCATGTTCTTCATCATTTACAATCTTTTCCTTCTGTTTCTCCATATTTTCATTGTAGGTGAGCATGATGGCCTGATAGTCCTGATTGCTCATATAAGAGGTGAGTAGATGTTGAGAGATGTTTGCCAATCCAGAAATCTGCTCCACTAAGAGATCATCTATAGATGTGGGTTGAGAGACAGATTCTTGTAGCCAGTTGGTGAGAATGTGAGGTTAATGAGGTTGGGTACTTGAAGGTTGTGAGGTTGATGGTTCAGAAACACATGTGACTGAAGTCATAGATTGACTCACAGATTGCTCTGTGGTTTTGACAATGTGTTGTCCTCCACTTGTAGCGGGAACCTCCAATTGAATTGGAGGGGATTTGACTGGGTTACAGTCATGTACACCAGCCTCAAAACCTTGTGTGTCTTGTAACACACTGGCACTTGAATGTGCTATGCTTGCCTCCCCTATGACAGGATCATGGGGAATTGTACTCCTAGCTTCAACTACCAAAACAATTTCTGCTAGGATTGTGAGGGGATTTTTCCTTACATGAGGAACCTCCAATTGAATTGGAGAGGATTTAGATAGCTCCCTCTCAGGAGTACTACCCTCAAACCTCTCAGCTTGTGAAGACTGTTTTGCACATGAAGGTGTATTAGAAATATTCATGGGGTCTTCAGTAAAAACTGATGAATCCCCCATGTTTGTGATGGTGTCATCAAGTTCTACCCTAGTATGTAGCCTCTCACCATCTAAATGGAGTGTCTGGGTGGAGAGCAAAGCTTCTTGAGCTAAGTCACTTGATTTTTCTTGTACTTGAGAGTTAGATTCAAGGGCAGATGGAAGAGAAGAAATTTTAGAGATAAGAGTTTGTTGTTCAAGTGTGAGTGTTGGCAGCTCCCCCTGAATGGATGAGAGAGCTTCATATGATGTATCCTCACTGTATGTGCCTTCCTTATTCCTTCTACCATACACTTGAATTTCTTCTTGTGTAGGCTGTGCAGACTCACTATTGGTTGCTTTTACAACTCCATCCTGTTGGGAGGATACAGAGGTGGCTAGAGTGGTCAGCTCAGTTTGCTTACTCCTTTTGGATCTTTTGACCAGAGGTGACTCCTTTTCAGATTTATCCTAAACACTATCAGTTACAACAGTTAAGGTTGCCCCTTTCTCTTCTTTTTACTCATCTCATCCTTTTGAGAAGATGAGGTGGTTGGTTACCTAGCTTCTAAAGGTTTTGAAGAATGGTTTCAGCTTGGGAAGATCCCTGTTGGTGTTCCTGTGCTTGTACTTCCACAGGTTCAGGGATCATAGTTGTGCTAGTTTGACTACCAAGACTCCTCATGTCTGGCATAGAATAAGGGTAAGTCTTAAATCTTTCAATCATGAAAGGTGTTAACTTAAGACTTACTGGTACCTTATTCTTAGTAAGAAGTGATCCAAATAGAATTTTGGATACTTGCTTACAATTGCCAATTAGTGTCTCGTTTACACCCTCTAGCATATGTATGTCATTTACTTTATAATTTAAAGCTGACATAATAAATCTAGGTAAAAAGATCTCCTTATCTCTTGACTCCAATGGCATTGTCAATCTGGTGCTCAGCTCCTCCAATATGTAGTGTCCTACATTTAGTTGTTTGTTGTGAGCCATGGAGTAGACCAGCTTCTGAACAACACTGGATATATTGTTAAATCCAGACTTTCTTCAAGTAAATGCCCTGATCACTGAGTCAAACAAGAAGGACCATTATCTCCTCAAGTTCTTCTTGTTCATGCTTGCCAGATTAATCCTCTCAGAATAAATTAATGAAGTCCATGAACTCATGCAGCTCATCATGAGTTGGAGCCTCCACTATCTTGTCAGTAGGAATGCCCAAAGCTTTGTTGACATCATCCTCAAGAATCTCCACCTGTTGTCCCTTGTTTGTGCAGTTTATCACTATAGTTGCAGCCTGATTCTCATGCACAACTGTCCCGGTTGTTGCTGTGTTCCAGAAGTCACCTAGCACATCTAAATACAGCACATGATTAGCAGTTAAAGCACCTACAAAGTAGGTCTCAGAAAGGAACTTAACAAAGCACTGAAAAACTTCTGGTGAATGAAAGGTACAAGATTGTTGGCTACCATTGACATAGGTATGTAGTTTAGTGGGTAAAAGAGATTTGTGAGAAAGGATGAAAAACGAGAGAGAAATCGGTTTTGGATTGAAAGCTAGGTCACTTGAGATCTCAAAAGTTGTATGTATGTATATGTATCGAGAAGTCTGGGTATTTATAGTCAAAGCAAATGACTTGTCGAGAACTCAAAAATAGACATTTGAAATTTGCCTATCGAGAAGTCATTTTTAAGAAATGAAATACATATCGAGAAGTCATTTTAAATTACTCTTATAGAGAACTAAAAATTGACTTATCGAAATGTCATATAAATACTCAGTTTGTCCAAAAAGGACTGAATTAATTCCAACTTTTATTTGAATAAATTCAAAATAAAATTAGAATAAATTTTCCAAAAGTATTTTACCAAAATAATTATTATTAAATTATTTCAGTTTTGAGTTATTGATTAGTCAACATTATACTTGTAGAGAACTCTGTGAATTAACACTACTAGAGAATTCTAGAAGGACTTATCGATAAGTCATTTTTAAGCCTATCGAGAAGTCACTCGAGAAGTCAGTGAATTGACTTGTCAAGAACTCACTCGAGATGTCCTAAAATGACTTGTTGAGAAGTCAATTAGATTTATCGAGAACTCAGTTCACTATATACTTTTGATTTTTGTAATTATGCCTTGTGTTAATTTTACATATTAAGAATATAAATTAACAACTGAGCAGTTTACTTAGAATTTGAAAAGTTCCAAGTTGAATTTTGAATTTTTTTTGAAAAATAAATATGCAGAGATTTCTGAAATATTTATAGTTCACATTTTAGTTAATTTCCAATTAAATCAAATTAATTTTGATTTACTGGAAATTAATCTGCTGCAACACATTAGCTGAGTTCTTACCTTAGGATGAAGAATTAAGCATTCCAATTTCACCTACAAGTCTAGTGAAAGTTGCTTCATCCAAAGGTTTAGTATAAATGTCAGTTATTTGTTTTTCTAGTTGGAACAAAAATGAGCTCAATGGTACCATTTGTAGATGTTCTCTAATAAAATGATACCTTAGATCAATGTGCTTTGTTCTAGAATGATTAACTGGATTAGCCACTATAGATATAGCACCAGTATTGTCATACATAATAGGAATTTTGTGTAACACTAGGCCATAATCCATTAGCTGATTTCTAATCCAAAGTACTTGAGCACAACAACTTCCTGCAGCTATGTATTCAGCCTCAGCTGTAGAAGTTGATATAAATTATTATTTCTTGCTATACCAGGATACAAGTCTTTGTCCAAGAAATTGACAGCTTCCACGAGTACTCTTCCTGTCAACCCTGCATCCAACAAAATCTGCATCTGTGTAACCAACAGCTTCAAACCCAGTTCCCTTAGGATAACATAATCCCAAGTTTGGAGTTCCCTTTAAATATCTGAAAATCCTCTTTACAGCCATCAAATGTGATTCTTTTGGATTGGCTTTAAATCTTGCACATAGACATGTTGCAAATATGATGTCTGGTCTACTTGCTGTTAAATAAAGCAATGATCCAATCATCCCTCTATAGCTTGAGATATCTAAACTTTTGCGCTTTTTATCTTCATCCAACTTTGTTGCAGTAGACATAGGTGTATATGCAGGTAAATAATCAACCATACCAAACTTTTTCAATAAATCCTTGACATACTTAGTTTGGCTGATGAAGATACCATCACTTCTTTGACTGACTTGAAGTCCAAGAAAGTAACTCAGGTCCCCCCATCATACTCATTTCATATTCACTTTGCATAAGCTTGGAGAATCTTTGGCAAAGCTTCTCATTTGTAAAACCAAAGATAATATCATTGTTATTCCCTAACAATACAACAAGAATTATAGAAAGGGGGGTTGAATGTAATTCTGGCTACTTTTTGAGATTTATGAAAAATGGTTTTGATAATATATATATAAGTGTTTGATTTGCAAGGTACGGAATGACAGAATTATAGAAATCAATACAAATAATAAAAACACAAGTCTTTAAAACTTTCTGGTGGATTTGAATGTATCCACCAGATATATATATATATATATATATATATATATATATATATATATATATATCGAGAGAGAACCTTGTGTAGCTCAAATAAGCTCACAGCTGCTTACAAGTATGAACAACTAAAACTTGCAGAGAAATACTAGAGGATACAGCTTACAAATATTTCTCTGAGAATGTATTTTCTAAGTCTAGTTGGTTTTTGTTCTACTTTGTGCACTTGGTTTATATATCACCAAGTTTACATCACAAAAAGACAAGATAATAAAACAAAACTATCATGTCTAACTCTATGCTCCTTCATTACTCTATTCCAGCATCTTTGAAAATCTTCATAGCTTGCACGAAAATGGTAATGCTTCTTTGTTCTAAAACCCTGCTAAACAGGCTGCCACATTCCTTTTGTAAACACTCGACGCATGTGACTGTGTTATCACTGTCAACAGATATTTGAATTGATCATCCGTCGGGTACATACTTGTTATCCGTCGGGTAGTCTTGTTGATCATCCGTCTGGTAGCTTTGTTGATCATCCGTCGGGTAGCCATTTATCACTTGACTTCATCTCATTTTTGTAGAATTACAAGACATCTTATATTTACATTTAATCAACCTATTCTGCACATCTACTAGCAGTCTACATGATTCATAAGCTATTACAGAATCTATACAAAGTTATTTGCAGAAATGTGCTACATGACTTATTGTTACATAAGCTACTCACCCGATGGATATCAATTAGTCGTCGGGACTATATTGAATCATCCGTCGGGGATTATCCGCCGGGTGCTACAAAATTCACTAAGTTAAATCTAATAAGGTGTTTTGTTTAGCTTATCATCAAGTACACAACATATTCCTAACAATCTCCCCCAATTTATGTCTACTGGAATTGTAGCCATAAATTAAGAGAAACTTGATGATAACAAAACACCCAAAAAGAAAATACAGATTGAAAAATAGTAGATAAAACTAATAAGTGCTATAAATTGATGAAAGTTGAACAATACAAAGTACACAAAGAAATTGCTCACAATTTTTATCAAGATACTCCTCTAGTCTGAGCAGATAGATCTATTTCCTTGATTGTCTGGATTTCTTCCCAAGCCTTCTGTTGTTTTCTTCAATTTTATTCTAAAGTTATCTGTGGAATTCTAGTTCATCAGCTTCTGAGAGATTTAGCATTTCCTGCATATCCAAAAGAGTCTCATTGCTAGAGACACTCAATTGGTCCTCCAATCTGAAGAATCTTCTGACACCTTTGTCATCCATGAACTCCATCAGCCAATAGGGCCTTAGATGCACTCTCTTTCCTGTAAAGGGAATAGATAGAATTTTTGGAAGTACATCTTTGGCTCTAATACTCCTTAGTTCCTCAATCCTCTTTAGAACTATTCTTCTTGCAGTCACATTGTATCCAAAGTTCTTCTTGAAGGATGAGTAAACTTTAATCAGAACAGATTGGCTTTCTTGGAGAATCCTGTATAGAGGCCATGTCATCTCTTTCCCTCCCTTGTATTTAAATACCAGTCTTTCAGGAAGATGTCTGTAAGCATCAATTCCTCTTACTTCTTCCAATTCATTCAAGTAGAGATTCAAGTCTGAAAACTCGTTGATATCACAAATGTACATGAGATCTCTCTTGTTGACTGTGGATTGGGATTTGGTTAGAGTTTTAGATTTGAGAGATACAGGCTTCACTTTCTTGCTGGTTGTAGTCTTTGTCTTCTTTGTCTTGAAGATGGACAAATTTAGCTCAGGAATTGGTAAACTATCCCGGTCTACTGGCTCATCCTTGGGAACAATTGGTTCACCATGAATATTTGTTGTTGGATCAACCACTTTGAATTCTTCAAATACCACTGAGGGTTTTGATGTCTGAGTTGTAGTTGTAGGCTATTTGGGAAACTGATCTTCCAATTCCTCTTCATCAAAGTTCACTTTCCTCTTGGAATGAAGTTTATATCTAAATCTTTTTTTCTGCTGTGATTCTTCTTGCATTTTCAGATCCTTAGGTTCAGTTATTACAGTTGGTTGTACAGGAGGTTCTGTTGTGGTTTTTACAGCTTGAAGCTTGGCCAAGATAGCAGCTTGTTCTCTCTTTTGCTTTTGCTTCTTAGCATCCAAAGCAGCTTGCTTCTTCTCTAGCCTGATTCTTTCTTTCTCTTCCTTCTTAGCTTCCACAAATAGTGGGTGTCCAACCACCATACAAATCTCCTTACCATTTCTTTAAATTTTAGAAATTCTTCTTTTCAATGCTGAATCAGCTGGATCCTTGTAGAATGCAATAGATCTTGATAACAGTTTCTTTTCATCTAGCTTTGGTGTCTCAAACACTGTATCCAAAGGATTCTTGTCTGAAACCTTAGGATAGTTCCATTTGGCCTTCATGATGAGATATATCTTTGGAGACTTGACACAGGAAGTTTGACCCCTTTCCAGATAGTTCATACTTATATCATTCACAGAGATTTTCATTACTTTAGAGTGATGATTGAAAGCTTTGTCTGGATCCTATATTGGGCCAAATATCTTCTGGATGTTCTCATCAATTTTCTTCCAGTTGATTGGACTCAATTGCTTCTTCTGAACTGCTCTCAAATTGGCTGCTGCTTCTTTGATTAGATCTATGTTATCTTTAGCAGGTGGCTTTGTGAAAACAATTGTTGGCACAATTGCTTTAGTTACTTGAACATTGAGCACTTTCTTCTCCCCCTCACTTCTTAATTCCCCTTGACTGAATAAGACAATTGAGCTTTCTTTCTCTCCCTTAGAAGAGGTTTTTTTCTCCCCCTTTTTGTTATCAGCAAGTTGAGTAGAAGAGGAGATTTGTGCTGCCACTAGCCTTTGAAGCAAGTATGTTTGTTGTGCTTGGTGGAGATGAATTGTTGTTAGAGAGGCTTCCATTTCTGTTATTCTGGTATTTAAAGGAATTTCTCTTTGTGGAAAGATCAGAATTCTTCCTGAGTTATCTCTTAATGTCAAGCATTGTAGCTTCTGGAAGTTTAGAATCCAATCTGTCAGAAATGTCCCTCTTCATTTGATCAATTTCACCTTTAATAGAGGTGACATCCTGAGTATGTTGAAAACCTTGGATTTGTTGCAATTGAAGAGAAGCAAGATGTGCTTGCATAAGCTTCTTGGTACTGGCATTTGTTGTTGATTGAAGAGCAGAGTGTGTTTGACTGATAAGTTGGATGAGTGTTGTCTTGAAATGGTGTTCATCATATTTCTTTGAGAAGGCCTGTTAGATATATTTGTGATGTCATGTCTAATGATGATTTGTGTTTAGTTTTCAGATCTTAACTAACAGGACAAATCAGGACTTAACTGGAAATCAGTACTTATACTGAAGTCAGAACTTAAGATATCAGAACTTAAGTTATCAGAAGATATTTATCAGGAGATAATATCAGGACTTAAGGAGACTTTCAGATAAGAAAGGCGGTTGATTTAAAGGAAAGAAGATCGAGATTAAAACAAGAAGAGATATGCATGAAGAAGAATTCTATGAAGAATAGAATACTTGGAAGAAAAGATAACTAGTTGATATATTTTAGGATGCAGACTTATGTTCGATATCAATTAGAAGATTATCATGTAACTGTGTGTCTATATAAACACAATATAGGGTTTACACTATAAGTGTTATCTTAATCGAGAATATTATTCATTGTAACCCTAGCAGCTCTCGTGATATTTGTTCATCACTAAGAGAGAATGGTTCCATTGTAATATTGTTTTATTAATAAGATTATTATGTGTTTCATACTTGTGTTCTTAATTCCATTTGATTGTGCTAGACACTATATTCAACCCCCTTCTACAGTGTGTATGACCTAACAAGTGGTATCAGAGCAATCTGTTAACATACATACTGTAAAGATCCAAAACAAAATCATGTCTGAAGAAGCACAAACTCCAACCAAGCCCACCAAAACTGAAGAAACTCCAAAGACTCAAATCCATAATCGATATAAGACTATTAGGGTTCCCATACTGAAACCTTCTGAGTATCCCATATGGAAGGTGAGGATGTCTATGTTTCTGGAAGCTACAGATCTAGAATACCTTGACAGAATTAATGAAGGACCACATAAGCCAACCAAGCTCTTTGTTGTAGTTGCAGATCAGCCAGCACAGTCTGTACCAAAGGAGAATAGTGAATACAGAGCTAAAGATATCTCATCTATTGCAAAGGATGCAAAGGTAAGACATTTGCTGTATAGTGCCATTGATAATGTCATGTCAAACAGGGTAATTAACTGCAAGACTGCAAAGGAGATATGGGATGCCTTGGAGACTAGATGCCAAGGAACTGATTCAATTAAGAAGAACAGAAGGACTATACTCACTCAAGAGTATGAGCACTTTGACTCAAAACCTGATGAGTCATTAACTGGTTTATATGATAGATGTGTCAAACTCTTGAATGATCTGTCACTGGTGGATAAGGAATATGATCTTGAAGATACTAATCTTAAATTCCTTTTAGCTCTTCCTGAAAGTTGGGATTTGAAGGCAACTACTATAAGAGACAACTATGCTCTTGATGAAACTACTCTTGATGAAATTTATGGTATGCTCAAAACTCATAAACTTGAGATGGATCAAAAAAGCAAGAGGCATGGGAGAAAGTCAAGAACAGTTGCTCTTAAGGCTAAGGAGGAATCCCCTAAAGTGGTTGTCTCAAAGAAAGGCAAAGGAAAGGCTCTCATCACAAAGTCTGATACTGAGTCATCAAGTTCTGATAGTGATGAGGATTCAAAGACTGAAAGTCTATCTGAGACGGATGCTGATGAAGAGATGATGAAATGTGCTCTTATGGTGAAGGGTATCACAAAGATAGCTTACAGGAAATTCAGAAGGGGAAAGAAGTTTTTCAGTAAAAGTGGAAGTTCTGATAAGAAGAGATTCAGAAAATCTGAAGGCAAAGCTGGAAAGTCTGATAGAGGAGATTACTCAAATGTTAAATGCTACAATTGTGGTGAGAAAGGCCACATATCTCCTGACTGTAAGAAAGGAAAAGGTGATAAAGGCAAGGCACTTGTCACAAAGAAGAAAAGCTGGACAGACGCTTCAGATTCTGAAAGTCAGGTGAACTATGCTTTGATGGCAAATGCTGATAGCAGTTCTGAAGCTGCTGAGTTAAAGGTACCTCAAACAACTTATGCTTTTCATACTGATGATATTACTAAGTTGAGAAGATATCTTAAAACCATGTTCATTAGTTATAGAGATCAAACTTTAACATTTGAAAGGTTAACTTCTGAAAATTTGGCTTTTAAGAAAAGGAATGACTATTTAGAAAAGGAGTTAATTATGTTCCATCAAACTCAGAAAGAAAGAGATGATGCTTTTTATGTTAGAGATGAAGTGTTAAAATTGAATCAATCTCTAAAAACTGAGTTAGAAAAGGAAAGAGAGATTATCAGGACTTGGACTAACTCTGGAAGAACAACTCAGAATTTGTTAAGTAGTGGAAATTGGAAAGAGGGCTTAGGTTATGGAGATGATAAGAATAATAAAGGAACTGTAGAAATTGAGCCTATAGTTGTTAAACAAAAGCTAAAGGTAAATCTTGTTAAGTTTGTAGATGTAAAGTCTGATATTGATAAATCAGAAGTTAAAGAGAAATTAACTTCTGACAAACCAAAACAGGATAAGCCAACTGAAGTTAACATAGGCTTAATGACAAAGAAGCAGCTTAAGCATAAGCTGAAAGATGTTAAGAATGTAAACAAGGTAAAGCCACCTAGGAAAAATAGGAATGGAAAGGAAGGTGTGAATAAAAGTAATGGTTATAAGCCTATTCCTAATGCTCCTAGAAAGAAATGTTATAACTGTGGAAATTCTAACCATCTTGCTTCTTTTTGCAGAAAGAATAAAAACATAAACTCCTTACCTTCAAAATCAGGAGTTAAGAGTCAGTCTGTTAGATATAGGCCACAAAATCCTTGGTTTATTGTGGTAGTTTATAGCATTCCATTTATACTTGTAAGGAATGTCATAGTTTGTACTATGATTATTATCAAATAAAACCTTCTTCAAAGAAAGTTAGCATTATTCCTTCTAGTGTAAGTTCGGATGTAAAGTCTGATATTGTAAATTCTGATAAGAAAAATGTTAACATAAACTCTGATGTTAAATCCGCTGCAAATGTTAACCAACTTAATAAGGCTAAAGGATCCAAGCAAGTCTGGGTCCTTAAAACTAATCATTAGTGGTCTTTGTGATTGCAAGGCAACAGGAAAAACATCCTAGTTCTGGACAGTGAATGTTCAGGACATATGACTGGAAATAAAGCCCTGCTATCAGACTTTGTGGAGAAAGCTGGCCCAGGTGTTTCTTATGGAGATGGCAACATGGGAAAAACTATGGGATATGGCAATATCAATCTTGGGAATGTCATCATTGAAAAAGTAGCTCTAGTCTCAGGACTTAAACACAATCTGCTTAGTGTTAGTCAAATCTGTGACAGAGGTTATCATGTGGATTTCTTTGAAGAAAACTGTGAAGTTGTAAGCAAATCTACAAGCAAAGTTGTTCTGAAAGGATACAGGCATGGTAACATTTATGAAGCCAAGCTTTCAACAAGTTTTGATGGTTCTGCAATCTGTCTGTTAAGTAGAGCATCAATTGAAGAAAGCTGGGATTGGTACAAGAAACTCTCTCATTTAAATTTCAGTTATATAAATGAACTAGTCAAGAAAGATATTGTGAGAGGACTGCCAAAATCAGTATTTGCTCCTGATGGCCTTTGTGATTCATGTCAAAAGGCAAAACAAAGAAAATCTTTATTCAAGAGCTAGACTGAATCTTCAATTCTTGAGCTTTATCATCTACTACATGTTGATCTATTTGGTCCAGTGAATGTCATGTCTATTGCGAAGAAGAAATATGTTATGGTCATAGTGGATGAGTTCATCAGATACACATGGGTGTATTTCTTGCACACAAAAAGTGAAACTGCATCTATCTTGATTGATCATGTCAAACAACTGGATAAATTGGTTAAAGACTCTGTGAAAATCATAAGAAGTGATAATGGCACTGAGTTCAAGAATTTGATTATGGAAGAGTTCTGCAAAGACCATGGAATCAAGAAGGAATTTTCTGCTCCTGGAACTCCACAGAAAAATGGAGTTGTTGAAAGAAAGAATAGAATTCTTATTGAAGCTACACGAACTATGCTTGATGAAGCAAAGTTACCAACCTATTTTTGGGCTGAAGCTGTGTAGACTGCTTGTTTTACACAGAATGCAACACTTATTAATAAGCATGGAAAGACACCATATGAGATGGTGAAGAAAAAGAAGCCAAATCTGAAGTATTTTCATCATGAACAGCTATCTAAATTTGATATAAAAGCTGATGAAGGAATATTTGTTGGATATCCACTTTCCACAAAAGCCTTTAGAGTCTACAATTTAAGAACAAGGGTTGTCATGGAATCTATCAATGTCTCTTTTGATGATAAGAACATTACAGGACTTGACGATTTCAATGATCATGATCAGTTGAGATTTGAGAATAAAGTTTTAAATTCTGATACTGTAAATCCTAAAAGTCTAAATCCTGAAAGTCTAAATCTTAATACTGCAAACTCTAATAGGTTAAACTCTGATGTTATTGAAACTGTGGTAACTACGCCAAAGGAAAATGCACATGTGCAGGGGGGCATATTAAAGATCCAACCTCATCTCAAGAAGCATCAGAACCAAGAACAGGCTCTTCAAGTTCTGATTCATCAAGTTCTGATGGGGCAAGTTCTGATAATACTGGAAACTCAAATTCTGATTCATCAAGTTCTGATGGGCCAAATTCTGATAATTCTAGAAACTCTAATTCTGAAGGATCCAACTCAGAGAGCATAATTTCAGGGGGAGCATCAGAGAATGTTGATGGAGACAGCATGGATCATGGGGGAGCATCCAGTTCTAGAGATAATCTTCCATTTGCAAGAAAGTGGACTAAAGCACATACACCTGACTTAATTATTGGAGATCCTGAAGCAGGTATAAGAACTAGGACAGCAACATCAAATGAATGTCTCTATCACTCTTTTCTTTCTAAGGCTGAACCAAAGAAAGCGGAAGAAGCTCTTCAAGATGCTGATTGGGTGCAAGCAATGCAGGAAGAGTTAAATGAATTTGAAAGAAATAAAGTCTGGACCCTAGTGCCAAGACCAAAGAACAGATCAGTTGTTGGTACAAAGTGGGTGTTCAGAAACAAAACTGATAGTGATGGCATAATTACAAGGAATAAAGCAAGGCTGGTTGCAAAAGGATATTCTCAACAGAAGGGAATTAATTATGATGAAACATTTGAACCAGTTGCTAGATTGGAAGCCATAAGGATATTTTTGGCTTATGTTGCTCACAAAAAGTTTACAGTCTTTCAAATGGATGTAAAAAGTGCTTTTCTTAATGGAGAATTGGAAGAAGAAGTATATATTGAACCTCCAGGTTTTGTAGATTCAAAATTTCCTCATCATGTCTACAGACTTGATAAAGCACTTTATGGCCTTAAGCAAGCTCCAAGAGCATGGTATGAGACATTAGCTCAGTTTCTTCTGGAAAGTGAATTCAACAAAGGGACTATTGATAAAACTCTATTCTATCTCAACCATGGAAAGGACTTACTTTTGGTACAGATATATGTTGTATCATTTTTGGTTCTACAAATGACAGACTTTGTAAAAGGTTTGCCAAGTTAATGCAGTCAAGATATCAAATGAGTATGATGGGAGAACTTAGCTATTTTCTGGGTCTTCAAGTCAAACAGAATGAGGAAGGAACTTTTATTTGTCAATCTAAGTACACCAGAAATTTGTTGAAGAAATTTGGAATGCAAGATTGTTCAAGTGTATCCACTCCTATGGCCACTGCAACAAAATTGGATAAGGATACTGGTATATCAGTAGATATTACTGATTACAGAGGTATGATTGGCTCATTACTCTATCTAACTGCAAGTAGACCTGATATCATGTATGCTACCTGTCTTTGTACAAGATTTCAAGCAGATCCAAGAGAACCTCACTTAACAGCTGTGAAAAGAATTTTCAAGTACCTTAAGGGTACAGCTGATCTAGGATTATGGTATCCTAGGGAATCAGACTTTAAGCTAATAGGTTACTCAGATGCAGATTTTGCAGGGTGCAAAATTGACAGGAAAAGCACAAGTGGAAGCTGCCAATTTCTTGGAGGCAGATTGGTTTCTTGGTTTAGCAAGAAATAAAAGTCAATTTCCACATCAACTGCAGAAGCAGAATACATTGTTGTAGGAAGCTGTTATGCATAGATTCTTTGGATGAAGAATCAGTTACTGGATTATGGGTTAGAATTTTCTAAAATCCCTATTTACTGTGATAATCAAAGTGCTATTGTTATGACAGGTAATCCAGTTCAACACTAAATGACAAAGCACATCAGCATAAGGTACCACTTCATAAGGGAACATGTGATGGAAGGTACAGTGGAATTGCATTTTGTTCCAATAGATCAATAACTAGCAGATATCTTCATAAAACCACTATGTGAAGCTACTTTTACAAGATTGGTAAATGAACTTGGAATGGGTTCAGGTTCTTTCTCTAAATCTGCTTAGTTTATGTTCTGATACATCAGACTTTATGATCAGTATTCACAGATATTACTATCTTTATGTATTCTGTGCTTAAATTGAAATTTTCTTAGTGCTGATTGTTATCTGATGTGAATTTCTAAACTCTGATAGTGATATGAATGTTTCTGTGACTATTCAATCCAATGAGGATAACTATGCTAGATGTTGACCTAGTAGTCTTTAATATACTAAAGATCCCATGTTTTAAGTAATTATTTATGAGGAAATCTTTTAACACAAGCAAATTCTGATACTGAGCTTGGTTAGGTGTACTTTGTGTATCTTATTACTAAGTCAAAAACTAGAATAGTACTTCTTATCTGTTAAGTTCTGATGTTGGTAAATCTTATGGATGTACTAAGTGCTGATAAACCTCACTTATCAAAAGAAAAAGAAAAAGAAAAGAAATAAAAATCAGGTACTCCTTTGAGATCTAAAGAAAAATACATGTGGAAGGGAAAACCCAAGTGCATTTCTGGTATTAAGTAATATGCATTAGAAAAGCAAAATAAATTTTCTTGGTGACTTTTCACATTCTCTGATTACTGGAGAAATACTCTGATAATAGCATAAATTCTGATAAGCAGTTGTGACTCACTTACATTGAGAAGCCACTGTAAAAAGGAATTTTAAAAGATGCATAAAATGAGCACAAAACAGTTGAGGTGGACTCATGCATGAACTCATTCTATAGTAGGCTTCAGACTAATGACAGATTTTAAGCAAAGTTCTTAGTTATGCCTTATATCTAAGATGTACTGAAGTGAATCAGACTTTACTCTTTGTCTGATATTTAGCTTAATGCACACACTTACACTCCATATGGATGATGAAAATTACTGTTGTGATCAATGTTGTTTTAGATGAACAGTTTAAGTGTCAGTTGCATAAATTCTGAGGACAAGTTCTGATGGAAGTTCTGATGATTAAGTTCTGTTGTAACCATATCAGTATTTGTGTGAAGAATTACAGAAATAAACATTCACCTTTTGAGTTAAGGAGCCATATTCTGATGACTTTAAAATTCTGATAATAATCAAGTTCTGATGCTGACGTGGCAGTATTTATTTACTTGGTTTACTTCTAAGTCAATACTTGAACGATTATATTTTTCAGAATATTGGATTATGTGAGATAAAGCAGTAATAATCATTTGTTTAATGGGAACAGTTTCTTTTTGAAAAACTGAATGTGCAAAGTAATAATTACTTATTTACCATGCCCATTAACTTTTGTCTTAACTGTTGTATGGCAGACAGGTGTAAGGTTTGTTCCACTTCTCAATAACTGTTGTCACGTGGGTTGTCTAAGTAAAAGAGATAAAAGATTTTCAAATCTTTTATTCACATTTCTATTCTATTCACTCTCTCTCTTTTTCTTATTCTCTCACATTTTCTGACGGTTTTTTATACAGACATTTTCTCAAACACCTTTCAGGCACTCTAACTTCTCACTTATTTTTTATGGCGCCCAAGGATTTAATTATTGATGGAGCCAAGTTCGTACCAAATAACTATTCTGCAATCTTGAACAAGGCTGAAGCTCCATCAGATCTGCACTTTGTGCAAGATTTATTAGCCAATAGTGAGATTGCGTATGCTTTGACCCAACCTCAAACTATTTCAAGCAAACAAGTGCTGACATTTTGGCGAACTGGGCTATTTGATAATGGTGGTGTTGTTGGTTCACCAAGCATAATTTTCACATTAGGAGATGTCGAGCATGTGGTTACTCCAGGATCAGTTCGTAAAGCTCTCCACTTACCTGAAGGTTGTACATTCTCAACAGTGGAGGATCCTGTTTTACAACAGCTTATGGCCAGTCTGGGCTATGGGAAAAGTTTGGGAAAGCTGGGTCAACTGAAAAGATCAAATATCAGAAAGGAATGGAGCTTTTTCTTTGATTGTATCACCAAGACATTCGCCAATAAATGCTCCAACTTTGATGCTATTCCCATCATGAGTCAGCAAATCGGGTATGCCCTTATTCATCAAACTTATTTTGATTTTGCAAGTGATGTGCTAGGTTTTATAGGGGATCGGATGACAGAGGATAGGAATGTAGTATACTTTGTTAGATTTTGTCAGCTTATATATACTTATTGTTGTGCTGATGAACCCCAACCAGCCAGTAATTTAATTTCACTCTTTAAGATTGCAAAAAGGGCCTTTAATGATTTGTTAAATGCTGACAATAAGAAACAAGTGCTGAGGCTCTTACAGATTCCTCAGTCAGTAAAATAAATCTTGGTAAATGCTGATCCAAATACTTATACATCTGTTTATCCTGATGTCCAACCCACCAACTCATCACAACCAACACAACAGCCATCAGAACATACCATCTCTCACCAACCTCAAACTCAACCACAACTTTCAGCACATCCAGTGAAGCCTTCTTCTTCAAGAGCAAAGAAGACTAAGATAGTACCTCAGTCATAGCAGAAAAGAAGGAGAATAGTTCTGAGAGATGAGTCAGATAATGAAGAACAGGTTCCAATATCAGAACCTGTTGTTGTAGAAGCTGAGAAGATCTCTTCTCAGAAAGATACTGAAATTGGGAGTTCTAGGCCCCTCAAAAGGCTTAGAAAGCTAAATTCTGATGATAAAGCTCCCAAAGTCTCTACTTCAGCAAAGAGACTTAAAAATCAAAGAGCTGGGAGGGCTGTAAGTGAATCATCACACTCTGAAGAAATCCTGGAAGCAGCAGCTAAGGAAGGGGGTCTGGAATCTCTGATCCCAACAGAACCTATAGTAATTGAATTACTTCCCACTGCTGAATCAGCTCACAAGTCTCCTATTCAAGAACAAGAGGATATTCTAGAGCAAGTGCCCACATCTCCTGTGTCTCCTATTAATGATCCAGTAATGCTGAAGATCCAGGTACAAGTGATGAAATAGATATTCACAACTTGGCTGTACCTGATGTTCTGTACTTGGAAGCTCCACCCACTCAAGTTACTCCACCAACAATACCACTTCTAGATGCTGATTTCAATGCAGATATTCCAACAACACCAATTCTGAATCTAGATGATGAAGATCAGATTGTAGGTGGGCATCAAAATTTGGATGTTGATCAGAACTTAGTTGTAGATCAGAATTTAGAGGATGATGTTGAAACCTCTATAGCCTCACATATTGTTATTCTATCAGAGGATGCTGATACTGCAGGCTCTGTAAGTTCTGATGCTGACAATGCTGAAATTACTGGTTAAGCTGCTACAAATGTAGATGTTGATGCAGCTGGTCCATCTGGACATGCACCTCAACAAGCTCCATGCAAAGTTGATCTAATCAAGAAGTTTGTTAGAGAGGATGCACCAGTACCTTGGAGTGAAACTCCTAGAGGAAAGGAGTGGACTAAGGAGTAAAACAAAGTTAATTTTGTTCCTACTGAAAAATTCTTGCTGAGCACCTGGCCAAAGCTGATGAAATGCTGATAAATGATGATTTCAAGGCACAGCTGAGAGTTACCGCATTGAGTACTAGGCACCTTCAAGGTCAACATTCAATAACTCATGCCAAGGTGAACAAAATTCAAGAAACTTTGATTCAGCAAGATATGAATGTCAAATTGGAAAAGAACGGATTTTTTAAGCCAGCCTTTGACTGAATTGGGTATATTGAAAAGACTCAGGAGAAGCAACACGATCAGATTTCTGAAATTCTAAAGAATCAAGCTTCTCAGCAAACTCAACTCAATGAGATCCAATCCTCAGTGGAATTTCTTGTCTCTCTTCTTCTACCTGCTGATGCCAAAAAGGGGGAGAAAGTGATTAAGTCCAAATGTAAATCTAGTCAAGTACTGAAGGGTAAGGATGATGGAAATGATGATCAGGGAAACTCTGAAAAGGGTAGAGGTCATGGTCAAGGTCAAGGTTCTTCATCTAGGAAAGCTGAAACTTCTACACAGAGAACAAGCTCTAATGCTGATAGAAGAATAAGTTCTGGTAAACAAGTTCTGACAAAGCCTGATGTTCCTATACAGGGTGAAAGTCAAGAATCACAGAAGTTTATGCAGATATTGAAGCTTAAGGGGAAGGAAACAATAGTTTACTATCAAGACCCTAAGTTACAGAAGCTGGATGAAGAAATTTCAAAAAGACTATTTCTCAAAGAAAATCCAGGAATGGACTTTGAAAGTCTAAAGGAAGAAGAAGCCAGACTTAAAGCAAAAAATGTCACATCCAAGTCTAAAGCTTCTATTGTTAAAAAGAAACTTCCAAAGCCTAAGGGTATTGTGATTAAGGAGAAGACAAATTCTGAGGCAACCAAAGCCAAATCATAAATGGAGGTAGATCCAAGATCCAAGGGCAAAGCAAAAATTGATGAACCTGTAAAGGTATACATGCCAATCATGGATGAAGAAATAATTAATGATGAAGATACTAGTCTGATTTCGAAGAAAAAGGATATTCAAACAACCTCAGACGGAGCTTATGTTGTTCAAGATCAGGACTTAGTAAAATCTGATATTACAGTGAAGCAAGCAATCTCTGACATAGCTCAAGTTGGCTTGATATCAGAAGATAAAGAAAAGGAAACCTCTGACATTGCTCATGTTAAACCTCCAAAGATGCTACTACCAGGATTCACAAAAACTCAACAGACTCAACCTTTGAAGACTACATCAACTGGTTTTGATGCAAGAGTTATTAGAGGAAAGGAAGCTAGAGACAAATCAGGATTGGGTAGTTCTAAAGAGAAGAGAATAAATAATACTACCAATGATCCAACTTCCTTAAGTGAACCAGGAGTAGGAGCAACTCCTGAAAGATTGAATCAACTTGAATCTGTACAAATGGTTTACCACTCTGTTTTGAAAGAAGATATCATGTTATATTTCATGACAGATGGGAGGGTATTCCAGATTAGGGAGAATGCTATTCCATTGAAGTATTTTTGAAGAACTGGAACATGTTCTATTTCTACTTTATGTAAAAAACAGATCAACAAATGGTGCTGCAGGTTATTTAAAATTAAATATTTAAAGACAGAAGAGGCTTTACTCTGAAAAGTCTGACAGCCCATATTGTCCTAAGTACAGATCTCACAGTGGAGATATTGTTGAAATGAAGCCTAATACTACTAAAATCATCACTACATTTTCTGGTATTAAGGGACTTGAATTCAATCTAAAGTCTGATAAAGCCTATATCATCAGACTGGATCAGGATATAAGAAAAGCTAAAATAAATGATCTCAGGGCTGCTATCTTTCAAACAGGTGAAGATACAGTTGAACCGAAAATGCTAAAAGGAGGATGGTCAATGAACTTGAATATGCTGAGAGAACACTTTTGAAGAACTATCTCAGAACAAATCCTGACATCAAAGAGATCAGAAATTGAAGCCAAGTCAAAGATCTACAACTGCTTAAATTTTGAAGGATATACAGACTGAAGCTGATATTAGACTTAAAGGATGGTAAAGCTGTAAGGACTGTAAGATGTAGTTATCTAGTTAAATTCTCATGCATTTGTACTTAATGTTTTTGACATCATCAAATATCTGTTGAACTTGTATATTATGCTAATTTACAAGTTGGGGGAGATTATTAGATATATTTGTGATGTCATGTCTAATGATGATTTGTGTTTAGCTTTCAAATCTTAACTAACAGGACAAATCAGGACTTAACTGGAAATTAGTACTTATACTGAAGTCAGAACTTAAGATATCAAAACTTAAGTTATCAGAACTTAAATTATCAGAAGATATTTATCAAGAGATAATATCGGGACTTAAGGAGACTTTCAGATAAGGAAGGCGGCTGATTTAAAGGAAAGAAGATCGAGATTAAAACAAGAAGAGATATGCATGAAGAAGAATTCTATGAAGAATAGAATACTTGGAAGAAAAGATAACTAGTTGATATATTTTAGGATGCAGACTTATGTTCGATATCAATTAGAAGATTATCTTGTAACTGTGTGTCTATATAAACACAGCATAGGGTTTACACTATAAGTGTTATCTTAATCGAGAATATTATTCATTGTAACCCTGGCAGCTCTCGTGATATTTATTCATCACTGAGAGAGAACGGTTCCATTGTAATACTATTTT
The DNA here is from genome assembly GCF_009905375.1 of Apium graveolens. Lineage (NCBI taxonomy): Eukaryota > Viridiplantae > Streptophyta > Magnoliopsida > Apiales > Apiaceae > Apium > Apium graveolens. The sequence continues at coordinate 186,332,906 of NC_133650.1, forward strand.
ATTAATAAGATTATTCTGTCTTTCACACTTGTGTTCTTAATTTGATTTGATTGTGCTAGACACTGTATTCAACCCCCTTCTACAGTGTGTGTGACCTAACAAGGCCCATTATGGCATGCCTGATGTGGAACTAGGGCCTACTTCCCCCTATATCCAATGGCCCTTCTTCACTTTCTGTATCCTCACCACCAAAGAAATCTTCTGAACCACCAGTCTCATAGTCAATATCACCAGCTGTAGAGGGCAGAACTGTGATTGCATTCTTTGCTCTTTGCATAGACTGTATGGTGTGCACCAAATTGAGTATCCTTTATGCATTATTATTTCCCAGTCCGACTAGAAGTTGATATGCTGGAATAGGGTGAGTAAATGTCTCAGCATCCAAGGAGGTAGAATCGATAACAACTTGACTTCGCTGAAATAGTCCCTCCCTGTTTGCATCCTGGACATTCATTAACTCACTTGCAATGACATCCACCCTTATATCTCCTGTACCTGCATTTCTCTCGTTATCTCTCTTTTCTTGCATCAAGGTCTCACCTTAGCTCCCCACCCTCACCTTCATCATCTAAGGTGGTACTCCTCTCACTCACTTTTGCCAGTCATGAAGAAATGGACTGCATTGGATCACTCTTTCCCTCTCCTTTTTCCTGGGAGCAACCCAGACTCTCACTCAAATCACTCATTTCCCTCAGTCCTAGGAGTGATTGCACTACTACTAAGTCTTCTGCACTTGTAAGAATAGATGAAACTTGAAGCTGTGCAGAGACACCCTACGGATAAGGAATATCCATCAGGTTAGCCATTTGACTATCCGACGGATGACTGCTGTTAAGCTTATCCGTCGGGATACAATCACTACTCAACGGATGATAAATATCCATGGGGATAGAAGAAATAAATGAGTTTAGATTGGAGACTATTGTAGACTCTGTGCAGATTGATGAAAATTTTGGCACAGATGTCTCAATAGTCTCAGAAAGAAATGGCAAAGGAGCCAACAAATCATCTAAAAGATGATGCTCACTTGTTTGGATTTTTAGCTTCTCCAAGAGAGTTAAAGATGGAGAATTTGGAAGTGATGTGTTTATCATGTCAACATCCAATGAGTGTGTGAGTGAATTTGGTGTATCAGGTGCTTCAATTGTAAGAGATTTTTGGCTGTGACTCCACATTTATTGGAGCCACATCAACCTGATTTTGAGAAGGTGCAGTGACTGTGTCTTTAGCACCAGTTTACACATTGTGTGAACCCTGTGCATCCCCAAGGGTTTTTGGTTTCTTATTTCTAGTATAAGTTTGGGGTAAGCTTGTGTACCTTACCCTTTTGGCCTGTGCTCTTGGTTGAGAGATTGTTTCAATGGTAACATCCTTTTTGGAGGATGAAACCAGTAATGAGCTAGTATCCTTATTAATCACTGCATTTTGTTGAGAAACTGCAGTGTGGCTAGGCTGGGAAACTCTCTTCTCACCATCCTTATCCTTAGGGCTTCTTTGATTTTCACCATGTCCCTCACCTTTCTTACCCACCTTCACACTCCCCTCTTTATCTTTGGTGGATTTTACAACTGATCTCTTTTGAAAGAAATCAGAGGGGGCTTTCTTAGCTTTGGATTTAGAAACTTTTGTTGGTTTGGTAGCTTGGGTAGGAAACTGTTGGGTCATTGACATAGTTACCATAGCTGCACTAGAAAGCAAAGAAGTTTGTGAGGTTGGAAGAGTGGAGACAGAAGAAATTACCTCACTTACCTGAGGCCCCTCCATTACTGGAAAGTATAATAAGGGAACCTCCTTGTGATGGTTTGCTCTGTTTAAATCTGCAATAAAACTTCTTTCTTGAACCCAACAATTCAGCTTGTTGGTTGGATTCTCAATTACAATTTCCTCAACAAAATGGTTAGCAAGCATCATGAAAAATCTAGCATAATAGACACTTCTACCTCTCTTATTGATCTCTCCAAACTTAAAGCCTAACTCAAACAAAACCAAGTCACTGAAATTAAAGTACTTATCAGTAACTAGCATGTTAAGCATAGAAATGTTTATAGAGTCAAAGTTACTAATTTTACCAGAAAACACCTTAGTGACTACATCACACAGGTAACTCTATTCTTTCCTAAGACCCAACCTCCTAATTTCATTTAATTTGGAAGTTGTGAGTGCATAGCCCATAGAATTAAGCATATTAACAATGTCAGTGTCTGTGTGTAGAGCAGTTACAGTATTATCAGGAATCTTGAAGCATGCTTTAACAATATCACTATTAATGCAAAACGGCTTACCTTTCAGAGTGAATGTGATGGTCTTGTCTGTCGAGTTGTAAACTGCAGTTGTCCATATCTCTTCAACAACCTCACAGTAAATGGTGGGTGATTCCAGCATGGCATAGTTTAGTTTGCAGTTCTTCACTAAATTCATCATTTTGTGATAGTCACCAGACTGTTGAATCTCCTTGTTCACCAAAGCTAAGAAGTTGTTTTTCTCATAGATATAACCAGTTTGAGACATGATTTTCACTGCAGGTGCCATTGTTAGAGATTTGGAATTTACAGAGAGAGAATTTGCTTTTGTGAAGAAAGAAATTAGAGCAATTGAATCTTGAGAATGATAAAAGAAATGAATAAAAGTGAATTTACTTTTATACTATCTCAGAAATAAACTGACAAAAAATAATAAAGTAAAATAAAGTAACCAATAAAAATTTCCCAAAATAGCCGTTTAAAAATAAAACTATAATAATTTCGTCGTTTATCCGTCGTGTCATGCTTACAAGCTGTAAGTATACTCGATGGATAATGTTCAGAGAATTAACGGCTAGGATTAAGACAATTCGGCGGATGAGGATAAATCAGTTATCCGTCGAGTTATAAAATATTCCAGAAAAATAATTGATTTTATTGACAAATTGTATCCCGACAGATGATCAAACTCGATGGATAATGATCACCCGTCGGGATGTAAATTTTGACTTAGCCAAAATTTCATCCAAAACTGAAAAATCAATTAAATTTCGGGCTGCATTACAACTTGCGAAATATCTGAAATGATTCAAGAATAATTAAGCATACCTAACTCACTTATCAACCTTTAAAAGGTGGATTCATCCAGTGGCTTGGTAAAAATGTCTGCAAGTTATTTTCACTTGGAACAAAGTGTTGTTCCACAGTACCATTCATCACATGTTCTCTTATGAAGTGGTACTTGATGTATATGTGCTTTGTTCTTGAATGTTGTACTAGATTTTCAGTGATGGCGATTGCACTTGTGTTATCACAGAAAATAGGAATCTTGTCCACTTGTAGACCATAATCCAACAATTGTTTTTTCATCCATAGAATATGTGCACAACAACTACCAGCAGCAATATATTCAGCTTCAGCTGTAGAAGTAGAAACTGAATTTTGCTTTTTACTAAACTAGGACACAAGCTTGTTTCCTAAAACCTGACAGGTTCCTGTTGTACTTTTCCTGTCTATTTTACAACCTGCATAATCTGCATCTGAATAACCAGTTAGATCAAAACCAGAATCTCTAGGGTACCAAATGCCAAGTTTTGGTGTTCCCTTGAGATATCTGAAAATTCTCTTAATAGCTACTAAATGAAATTCTCCAGGATCAGCCTGAAATCTAGCACAAAGACAAGTGGCAAACATTATATCTAGCCTACTAGCTGTTAAGTACAGAAGTGAACCAGCCATGCCCCTATAACTTGAAATATCCACAGACTTTTCAGTAGTGTTTAATTCAAGCTTAGTTGCAGTGGCCATGGGAGTTTTTGCAGATGTGCAATCCATTAGATCAAACTTCTTTAAAATATCATGAATATATTTAGTTTGACTAATGAATATTCCATCACTAACTTGCTTAACTTGTAAACCAAGAAAGTAAGTTAGTTCTCCCATCATGTTCATTTCATACTTACTTTGCATCAATTTTGCAAACTTTTTGCAAAGTTTTTCATCTGTAGAGCCAAATATAATATCATCTACATAAATTTGAACAAGTATACTAGAGCCATTAACATTTCTAAGGAATAAAGTTTTATCACAGTACCTCTTGTGAAGTGATTTTCCAAAAGGAACTTTGATAAAGTCTCATACCAGGCTCTAGGTGCTGGCTTCAGTCCATAGAGAGCTTTCAAAAGATAGTAGACATGATTTGGGAAATATGGATCTTCAAAACCAGGAGGCTGACTGACATAGACATCCTCCTCCAAATCTCCATTTAGAAAATCACTCTTGACATCCATTTGATAGACGTTGAAATTGGCATGGGATGCATAGGCTAAGAAAATTCTGATTGTTTCAAGTATTGCAACAGGAGCAAAAGTTTCGTCAAAATATATTCCTTCTTGTTGACAATAGCTCTTAGCAACCAATCTAGCTTTTTTCCTCACTACTATGCCATTTTCATCCATCTTGTTTCTGAATACCCATTTGGTGTCTATTAGATTCTTTCCTTTAGGCTTGGGTACCAGCTTCCATATATTATTCCTTTCAAATTGGTTTTGCTCCTCCTGCATAGCTAAAATCCAATCAGGATCCAACAAAGCTTCTTCTACCTTCTTTGGTTCTTCCTTAGATAGGAAGCTGCTATATAGACATTCTTCTTGAGTTGTTCTCCTTATTTGAACTCTAGAAGATACATCACCAATGATGAGCTCAAAGGGGTAATCCTTTGTCCATTTTCTTTGTTGAGGTAGATTAGCTCTAGATGAAGAGGCCTCATTGTTGTCTTGATGTGTGATTGAGTTTTGATTATTAGAAACTCCCCCTGAGTTTATGGATCTTTGATTTGAGAAAGGGAAACTTTCTGTGAGTGATCTATTCTGACTTTCAGCTTCTTTTGATGACCCGACGGATGGTGTATTTTGAGTTCCGACGGATGAAGCTGATTGTCTCTCAACGGATAAAGCAGATTGTCTCACGACGGATGAAGTATTTTGCAACTCAACAGATGTTGAATTTTGTGCTTCATTAGTAGTAGATTTTTCTGCAGTATCCTTTGTCATTGTTTCCTGATCACTTTCATCATCACTATCATCACTAACCATCTCCACATTATCAAATTTAAGGCTCTCATGGTAATCTCCATCTTGCAGTCCTTTAATCTTCTTATCATCAAACACAACATGTATTGATTCCATAACAATGTTAATTCTGAGATTGTGGACTCTATATGCTTTACCAACAGCATATCCAACAAAAATCCCTTCATCTGCTTTAGCATCAAACTTTCTATTTTGATCAGTTTAATTTCTCAAGATATAACATTTGCAGCCAAAGACATGAAAAAAATTTAGAGTTGGCTTCTTGTTCTTGAACAATTGGTAGGGTGTCATACACTTTGCTTGATTAACTAAAGAAATATTCTGAGTGCAGCATGCGGTATTTACAGCTTCAGCCCAGAAGTATGTTGGTAACTTTGATTCTTCAAGTATTATCCTTGCAACTTCAATAAGTGATCTGTTCTTTCTTTCCACTACTCCATTTTGTTATGGAGTTCTTGCTGCTGAAACTCATGCATAATCCCATTCTCTTCACAAAATGCTCTCATAACAGAATTCTTGAACTCAGTTCCATTGTCACTCCTGATCCTTCTAACTTTGAAATCTGGATGATTGTTGACTTGCCTTATGTGATTGATAATGATTTCACTAGCCTCATCTTTAGACTTTAAGAAATATGTCCAAGAGAACTTTGAGAAATCATCTACAATTACTAGGAAAAATCTTTTCCTTGAAATGGACAACACATTGACTGGTCCAAACAAATCCATGTGTAGCAATTGCAGAGGTTCTTCAATTGTTGAATCAAGCTTCTTTCTGAATGATACTTTAATCTGCTTTCTTTTCTGGCAGGCATCACACAGTCCATCCTTAGTAAACTCCACTTGAGGACTACCTCTAACCAGTTCTTTCTTGACAAGCTCATTCATGGTCTTGAAGTTTAGATGGGACAGCTTTTTGTGCCATAGCCAACTTTCATCTTGACTTGATTTACTGAGAAGACAAGTAACAGATTCTGTATTTGGTGAGTTAAAGTCAGCTAGGTACACATTTCCTTTTCTCACTCCAGTGAGAACCACTTTGTTGCTCCTTTTGTTTGTCACAACACAGGCTTCTGAATTGAAGGTTACTGAATTGCCTTTATCACAAAGCTGGCTGATACTCAACAAATTATGCTTAAGACCATCCACTAAGGCAACCTCCTCAATGATGGCATTGTCTTTAGAAATCAAGCCATATCCCACAGTATAACCCCTGCTGTCATCTCCAAAAGTAATACTTGGGCCAGCTCTCTCCTTGAACTCCGTGAGCAGGGTAGAATCTCCAGTTATGTGTCTTAAACAACCACTATTCAAGTACCACAGATTCTTTCTGTTTTCCTGCACACATCAAAACCAAATCAAGTTGATTTTGGTACCCAAGTTTCCTTGGGTCCTGCCTTGTTAGCTTTCTTCTTTTATTTCTTAGGTTTGGTCTCATTTGACTTGGGGATATCATATTCATCCTTAGTCATTTGAGTTGGACCTTTGAAACCATTCATTAAAATAGAATTATCATGCACATTTTGATTAACAAAAAATGGCATGCTATTTGCAAACATGTTATTCCATTAAGGCATGCTAAATGGCATTTGAGGCATACTAAATGCAGCATAATAAGGATTAGGTGCAAATGGCATATTAGCAAATTGTTCATTCATATTTTGTGCAGACATAACATTCATAGGCATAGAAGGCATGGCATTCATGTTGGGAAAAGAAGGTGGTACAGATATGGGAGTAGGCATGGCAAGTTTGCAATTAACAGACAAATGATTAGCACTACCACAATTAACACAGATTTTTCTTGGAGCATACTTATCAGGTGTGTATTTGTTATGTTTGTTAATCCCTACTTTCTCATTTCTATTGTTTTTCTTTTTAGTTTCTGTTTTAACCTCAATCTTTTCTAATCTATCATTCAATCACTTGATAGACAGATGACCAACATTCACTTTCTTCTCCTTCTTCACTTGACTTGATTCTCCTGGAACAAAGTTTTTGGAAACTGATCCATATTTTTCACTTAACTTGGCAAGTTTGGCTTTACTCATAGGTTTGCTCACAGCCGACGGATGAGGATTTATGTCACTCGACGGATAATCTTTTTGATTATCCGATGGATGACTCTCTTCATCCGTCGAGTCTACATCTGTTATCAATCCTTCAACCAAATTGGATTCCAACTTCTCTTTACTCTTTTTCCAGGCTGCATCACAGAAGGACTCAATTCCTTGAACTTTGGTGATTTGAGCATGGACATCTCTAGATGATTTCCATGCCTTAATCACCTCCTGCTCTCGTTCAAGCCGCTTCTTCAAAATCTCCACTTTCTTCAAGGACTCAGTTAATTCATCCTTAGCAATTTTACACTCAATTCTCAATTTTTCAAATTCAATAAACTGAGACTCTAGCACATTGTTCCTCTCACTTAAAAACAAATTGTTTTCTTTGATTTTAGCATTTTCCTTAGTGAGGGACTTAAGTGTAACACGCAAATGGTATAATTCTGTAGACATGTCATTAATTTCATCATTACACTCAGCTTTAGATAAATGTGCAAGCTTAGTGGTGATTACTTGATTACTTGAAGAACTTGTCTCTGCTTCATCAGACTTGGCCATTAGGGCTAGATTGACATAGCTGACATCTTCATCCTAATCCAAACCATCTGCTGCCCAGTCATTTTCTTGTGTAATGAAAGCCCTTTCCTTTTATTTGAGAAACTCAAAATACATCATTTATAATCCACAGGCTCAAACTTCTTCTTGCTGGAATCTGACTTTCTACACTCACTGGCAAAGTGCCCTGCCAAGCCACATTTGAAACATTTGAATTTTGATTTATCCACCATGTTTCTATTTGGCTTAGCTGCTTCAAAGTTCTTCTTGAACTTGAGCTTAGAAAATCTTCTGGAAAGGAATGCAAGATGTTCATCAATATCATCCATATCATCTTGGCTCAAAGAATCTTCATTTTCTGCTACCAGCCCCTTGCCCTTGTTTTCACGGATCTTTGAAGTAGACTCAACAGCTTCTACCTTCACCTCTTTCTCTTTTTCCAACTCAGTAACCAGTGCTATGGACCCTCCTTTCTTCTTTCCTTTCTCCATCCTCTCATCTTGCTCTATTTCAAGCTCATAAGTTTTCAGGATGCCATACAGTCTCTCCAAGGTAAACTCCTTGTAATCCTGAGAATTTCTCAGTAAGACTGTCATTGGTTTCCATTCCTTTGGAAGAGATCTAAGGAACTTGAGATTGGAATCTTTTGTCTGATAGACTCTTCCATGCAACTTCAGAGCATTTAGTAGTTTTTGAAACCTACTAAAAATGTCAGTGAGAGACTCACTATCTTCTTAATGAAAGTGCTCATATTGCTGAATTAGCAGCTGCATCTTATTTTCCCTTACTTGCTCAGTACCATCACAGATAATCTGAATTATATCCTAAACCTCCTTGGCAGTTTTGCAGTTAATGATGTTATCAAACATATCACCATCAACTCCATTGAACAAAATATTCATGGCCTTCTTGTCTTTCCTGACTTGCTCAATATCAGGATCTAACCATTCATGCCTAGGCTTGGGAATAGATGGTTCATTCCCTGTTACAACTCTCATTGGTACATGAGGACCTCTTTCTATGCAATACACATATGCCTCATCTTGAGAAAGAAGATGTAGGTGCATTTTCACCTTCCAGTGGTGATAATTGTCTTTGTCCAGAAATGGAATCTTCACTCCAACATCCTTCTTGTTCATCTTGCTGTTTTGTTGTGATCTTTAAACTCTTTGTACTTCAAGAGCTTGCTTTGATACCAATTTTTATTGCCTAATAATACAACATGAATTATAGAAGAGGGGTTGAATGTAATTCTGGCTACTTTTTGAGATTTATGAAAATTGGTTCTGATAATATATAAGTGTTTGATTTGCAAGGTACGGAATGACATAATTATAGAAATCAAAACACAAGTAATAAAAACACAAGTATTTAAAACTTTCTGATGGATTTGATTATCCACACACACATATATATATATATATATATATCGAGAGAGAACCCTGTGTAGCTCAAATAAGCTCACAGCTGCTTACAAGTATGAACAACTAAAACTTACAGAGAAATGCTAGAGGATACAGCTTACAAATGTTTATCTGAGAAAGTATTTTCTTAGTCTAGTTGGTTGTTGTTCTACTTTCTGCACTTGGTTTATATATCACCAAGTTTACATAGAAAAAAGACAAGATAATAAAAAAAAACTATCAAGTCTAACTCTATGCTGCTTCACTACTCTATTCAAGCATCTTTGAAAAACTTCATAGCATGCATGAAAATGGTAATGCTTCTTTGTTCTCAAAACCCTACTAAACAGGCTACCAAATTCCTTTTGCAAACACTTGACGCATGTGACTGTGTTGTCACTATCAACAGATATTTGAATTGATCATCCATCGGGTACATGCTTGTTATCTGTCGGGTAGCCTTGTTGATCATCCGTCGGGTAGCCTTGTTGATCATCCGTCGGGTAGCTTTGTTGATCATCCATCGGGTAGCCATTATCACTTGACTCCATTTCATTTGTGCAGAATTATAAGATATCTTATATTTATATTTAATCAACATATTCTGCATATCTACTAGCAGTCTACATGATTCATAAGCTACTACAGAATCTATACAAAGTTGTTTGCAGAAATGTGCTACATGACTTATTGTTACATAAGCTACTCACCCGATGGATATCAATTAGTCATCCGTCGGGACTATATTGAATCATCCATCGAGACTATAATTGATTATCCATCGTGTGCTACAAAATTCACTAAGTTAAATCTACTAAGGTGTTTTGTTTAGCTTATCATCAAGTACACAACATATTCCTAACAATCATCCACATAGATTTGAACTAGGATCATATCCTCAACATGTTTCTTATAGAAGAGAGTCTTGTCTATGGTACCTCTAGTAAAACCATGCTTCAGAAGGATTTCTGACAATGTGTCATACCAAGCTCTAGGTTCCTTTTTTAATCCATATAGAGCCTTGAGTAACTTGTACACAAAATTTGGAAATTCTGGATCTTCAAAGCCAGGTGGCGGTTGCACATAAACTTCTTCTTCTAGCTCACCATTCAGGAAGGCACTCTTGACATCCATTTGATACACTTTAAAATTTGAATATGCAGCAAATGCTAGAAAGATTTTTATTGCTTCAAGTCTTGCAACTGGAGCAAAAGTTTCATCATAATCAATTCCTTCCTCTTGTGAGTAGCCTTTTGCAACCAACCTTGCTTTGTTTCTGGTGACTATACCATTTTCATCCATCTTGTTCCTAAACACCCATATTGTTCCAATTATGCTTCTATTCTTTGGTACAGGAACCAATTTTCAAACTTTGTTCCTTTCAAACTGATTCAGCTCTTCCTGCATGACAGATATCCAATCAGGATCCAGTAAAGCTTCATCAATTTTCTTAGGCTCTACTTGAGATAGAAAACATGCATGTAGGTACTCATTAGCAGTTGCACTTCTAGTCCTCACACCAAAAGTAGGATCACCAATAATTGCTTCTCTAGTATGACTTATATCCCACTTCCTTGTATGAGTTTGTTGACCCGTGCCTTCATCATTTTCTTCATTATTGGTATGACTGCTAGATCCTTCTTCTCTTTCTCCCCCTGAGTTTGTGCTATCAAATTCAGGTGTCTGAGATGAGCTTCCACTTTCATGATTTTCCTGTTGAGTAGTCTCTTCAGTTATCATCTATTGTGCATCAACTTCATCTTCCCCATCAGAATCACTATCAATGTTGAGGTTTTCAAAAGCAAGGGTTTCAGCTTCATTATCATCAAGGCATTCCAAGCCTGGACACTTGTCATCATCAAAAGTCACATATGTGTTTTCCATAATCTTCTTTTGATCAATCACATAAACTTTGTAGGTTGTTCTTTCCAATGAATATCCCAGAAAAATTGCTTCAAAGACCTTTGAGTCAAATTTTCCCACATATTCAGAGTTGTCTTTCAAAATGTAACACTAGCTTCAAAATACATGAAGATGCTTTACAGTAGGCTTTCTTTTAAAAATAATTGAGTAAGGTGATTTACCATGTGCCTTGTTAATGAAATATCTGTTTTGAGTGTAACATGCAGTGTTAACAGCCTCTTCCCAGAAACTTGTTGGAAACTTGGCATCTTTCAGCATTGTTCTAGAAACTTCAACTAATGTTTTGTTCTTCCTTTCAACTACTCCATTTGTTGAGGTGTTCTAGCAGCTGAGAATTCTTGAACAATGCCTTTACTTTTGCAGAATTCACTCAATGTAATATTTCTGAATTCTGTTCCATTATTACTTCTCAATCTTTTTATATAGTTGTAATCTTCAGCCTGTTTTCTATCTTCTTGATGTGCTCAATTATGATTTTTGGAGTTTCATCTTTAGATTACATGAACTCTACCCAAGTGTATCTTGAGAAATCATCCACCAGCACAAGTGCATATTTGTTCCTTGAAATTGATAAGACATTTACTGGCCCAAACATGTCCATGCTAATGAGTTGTAATGGTGCAGTTGTAGAATTCACAGTTTTTGACCTGTGACTTGATCTTTTCATTTTTCCTTTCTGACAAGCTTCACAAACTTCAACTTGAGCAAACTCCAATTTAGGCATGTCTCTTACCAGCTCCTTTTTAACCAAGGTGTTAATTGTCTTGAAATTCAAGTGAGACAGCTTTTTATGCCAGAGCTTACTTTGTTCTTCTAATGCCTTGGTGTAGAAGCAACAAACACCATCCTTATTTGTTGAATCAAAATCTGCAACAAACAAGCTTCCTTTCCTTGCTTCTTTCAGAGCAAATTCACCAGTTTTCTTGCTGATAAAAGTGCATTCTTTTTTATTGAATAAGACTTCAAAGCCTTTATCTGCAAATTGGCTAATACTGAGAAGATTCACTTCAAGACCAGCTACCAGTGCTATATCATCAAAGACAATATTTTCAGAAATAATCTTGTCATATCCCACTGTGAATCATTTGCTGTTGTCTCCAAAGGTCACCAAAGGGCCAGCTTTCTCCTCAAACTGTGATAGCAGGGCCTTATCACCTGTCATATGCCTGGAACATCCACTATATATGATCCAGATGACTTTCTTCACTTTGCCCTGCACACAATGAGTTTTAAGTGTGTTTAGCAACCCAAGCAGTGTTGGGTACTTTCTTCTTGTTAACTAATTTAGCAGAAGTAGAATGAGTAGTTTCAGATAAAATAAAGTTCATTGACTGTTGAGCATTTTTCCTTTCTGTTATAGACCCAATTTTTGTTTTTTTGAGGTCTACTCTCAGTTTGTGACAACTTTCCATCACTTTTAAGTTACAAGGAATGCAATCAAACTTGTCACGGAAGGAGTAGGGATCACTTGCATTTGCTTCATTGTATTTGCAAGCTCCTTCAGATGGCTTGCTAACTGCCTTTTTACAAAGGTGAGTTAGGTGATTCACAGAGCCACATTTTTCATATTTCTTTCTTGGAGCATCTACAACATAAGCAAAATTGTTGCTTTTGTTTATCCCTATTTTCCCATTTCTATTTTTCTTTTTCTTTCTTGCATCTTCAGTTTTGGTTTCTTTAACAGGTGTCTTGGGACTTTGTTTGTCCATGAGCTTCTCTTCAGTATTGGAAGACTGGGTTGATTTTCAGTTTTCTTCTTTTTATCCTCATCAGCAATTTCTTGCTTGATAATCAATTCTTCCTCACTGATGTTGACTTCACATGCTTTGAATATAGGTGCATTAACCTCTTTCAAGAAGGTTGGAGCATTTTCAGTTTTCTTTGCTTTCCCTTTGTCACCTACAGTCTTCTTTTTGTCATTCATAGCATCATAGTCAAGGCCAATAGCAATGTTTGTACATGGCTTGTTTTTCTCATGGTACTGTCCAACCAGTTCAGATGCATTTCTGAAAGATTTTAGCTTCACTTCATTCTTTTCCAGCTTCTCCCTTAGCACTGCTTCAATTTCATTTGCACACTTGAGCTTGTTCTTTAGATATGCATTTTCTTGTTTTAAGGTTTCAAGCTCCACCAACAACAATTCAGTTTCTTGTCTCACTTTCAAGCTGCTCATTTATCTTTGTTAATCTGCTAACTTCTTCATTAGCAGCAACCATGCTTGTGTGGATGTGAAACATTTATGTGCTCATCTTTTCTACAGTTTCCTTATATTGATTCACAGTTAAATCAATTATGGTAAGAGTTGGTACCTGTGATTTAGATGAGGATGATTCTCCTTTATCCAAGGCCATGAGGGCATAATTTCCAAATTCTTCATCTTCATCATTTTCAGAGTCATCCCAACTTTTACCCTCTACAATATATTGTTGTTTCTTCAGAAGAGCTTCATATTTTGCTTCAAGTTCAAGATAAGCTTTATCCTTCTTTGCTTTCTTGGGTTTCCTGCATTCTGTAGCAAAATGGTCCAACTCATCACAGTTGTAGCAACTTATCTTAGATCTGTCAATAGATCCAGTTTTGTAGCCATTCTTGCTATTAGAATTGTACTTCCATTTTGCTTTCCAACTGTTGTCTTTGTTGAAAGACTGTCCTTTGCCCTTGAAAAATCTTCGCTTCTTTACTCTAATGTTGGAGAATTTTCTAGCCAAATAAGCCACTGACCGATCTAGCTCATCCAGTTCATCAAGAGTGTAGAACTCATCTTCTTCCAATTCCAGAATGACTTGTTCCTGTGAATCATTTGTTATTTGCTCACTTGTTGAGGCAACTGGAGTTTGAAATCTTGGCTCATTAGTAGATGTTTGGCTTTCATTGACAATTAAAGCACTTGAGCCATCTACAACATGTCATTGGCCAGATCTCAATGATTTTCTCTAAATCATTTCAAGTTCATATGTTTTAAGAATTCCATACAGAACTTCTAATGTTATCCTACTCAAGTCTCTCCCTTCCCTGATTGCTGAGATTTTCTGTTCCAAATGATCAGAGAGAGTAAGCAGGAACTTCTGGTTCACTTCTTCAGCTTCATAGTATTTATCATGGAGCTGCAAATCATTTATCAGCTTGTTAAACCTTTCAAACACATCTGTTATACTTTCCTTTGGCTTGGCCATAAAACCCTCATACTGTGAAATCAGTATCCTTCTTTGATTAGATCTAACTTCCTCAGTTCCCTCACAAAGTATCTCAATCTTTTCCCATATTTGCTTGGCAGTGTCACAGTTGACAATGTTGTTGTACATCATATTGTCAAGTGACTCAATCAATATAAATTGCAAGCCACTATCCAAGGAAACTTTCTCTTTTTCAGGCTCAGAATACTCAGAAGGATCTTCTGAAGCATAATGAGCTGGAATGACCACATCACCATATGTTGATTCTTCAACTCTAACCATAGGAATGAAGGGCCCATTCTTGAGGATCTGAATGTAGAGTGGATTGGCCATCTTGATAAACAGGATCATTTTCTTTTACCAAAGAGTGTAGTTAGCTTTGTCAAAGGTAGGAATTTTGATGTTACTGATTTTCTTTGTATTCATTCTTCCAAGATCTTGAATCTGTTTACTTTCAGATTTTGCTCTGATACCACTTGTTAGGAAATGAATAACACACGGAGGGGGGCGAATGTGTTTTACTATTTTTGAGCTTTTCTTGAATGTTTATGGTTGAACAAAGTAAATTAAATCTTGTAGGGAAGATGTGTTAATGCAGTAAACAAGAACGCAGTAAGTAAGAACACAATCTTTTTAAAACTCACTTAATTTTATATTAAAATTAAGAATGTTTTGCTACAAAATTTCTAGGCTCTTTGTTGATAAAGAGCTTAGATTCTCCTTGAGAGAGTTACAAGATTTTTTATCCAAATTGTTACCTCTGACTAAAAGACCAGTGTTAACTTTATATTTCAGTTAACTACTGGTTTACACAGTGTACAATAAGACATGCTATTAGCTTTTATAAACAGTCACTTGTCATTTTCATTTATAGAAAAGTATATCTTATGTTACTGTCTTAGCATATCTTTAGCATCCTGTGATCATCTTGATCTTCCTTTGTCAGTTAATCTTCACCATTGATCTTGCACATCCTTCAAGCTCCCTTTTGTAGACTTGTCAACCCAGCTGTTTGGATTATTTGTTGATTATTGATCTTGAATATTACACTGATCTGTAATTCTGTACTTTGAGATTTTACCTCGAGATCTCTATTTGGTCTATAGAGAACTTGACTTCTCGATAAGTATATTGACTTATCGAGATCTCTAATGCTCCATAGTAAATTTGACTTGTAGATGTCTCTGAGTTCTCTATAAGAGAATTTGACTTGTAGAACTGTGAGTTCTCTAGTGGCTTATTGACTTGTCGATATCTCAGAGTTCTTTAGTTAAATTTGACTTGTCGATATCTCAGAGTTCTCTAGTGAATTTTGACTTATCGATATCTCTGAGTTCTCTAGTGGAATTTGACTTATCGATAACTTAGAGTTCTCTAATGAATGTTGACTTGTCGATAACTCTGAGTTCTCTGGTGAAGAAATAACTTGTCGATATCTCCAATCTCCATGTCCTCAATTTGGCTTGTTGATATCTCTGTGAGTTCTCTAATGCCTTTCCTGACTTCTTGATAAGTCATTTTGAGTTCTCGAGTGACTTCTCTATAACACTAAATATGTGACTTGTAGAGATCTTAACATAGAATATTTTTCCTAAAACAGATTTATTCAACTCCAAGCTTCTTCATAATTTTTCTGAGGCATGATCTTCTTGATCTTCTTCCAGATAGAATTCTTAGGTTTGACACTGTTTATAGAAAAATACTCCAGTCTGCTCCTTTGACATTTTTACAGACTTTAAGTGTTACAAGTACAAAATGCAAATTAAGATAACAATACAACTTATTTAAGGTTGACAAATTGTCTTAGTCTTGTTAAGGTACATGCATGTCTTGTACAACAATGTTGATTTAATATCATTGCTAATATCTTAATTCATTAACTAAAGTTGATCTCAGCCGTGTATTTAGCTTTTAATCATCTCTGTTATACAAAGTTAATTTTATAAGATGTCAGATAATTGTCAATTCATAAATAAAAATTGACATAACCTATTTAGTTTTTAATACATTGAAAAAAACTTAAATTTAATTGATCATTCTTATTTTCAGAACATAAAAGACTTTTGTTACTTTCTTCTAGTATATATATCAATAACTCTGAAATACATCATCAAAATTGAATCTTTTAATTTTGGTAAAGGTAAAGTCACATGTGTGTAAAGCAGGGGATTACTCACTTAGCTTTTGCCGATGACTTATTCCTATTTTGTGTTGCAGATCCTTACTCTGTCCAAATCCTGAAGGATTCTATGGATGAATTCGGAAGTTGCTCTGGTTTATGGCCAAATAATGAAAAAAGTAATGTGTTCTTTAGGAATGTGGCTCGGGATAATAGGATGTTTATCCAAAATATTCTGGAATTTAATGTGGGTAAGCTTCCAATTAGGTATCTTGGGGTTCCTTTGATTTCTACTCGTCTTTGGGTTAGAGATTGTCAGCCTTTAATTCAGAAAGTTCGGGATAGGATTAATTCTTGGGAAAACAATTCGCTCAATTATGGAGGGAGGTTGCAGCTAGCTATTTCAGTTTTATTGTCTCTCCAAGTCTATTGGGGATCGATATTTCTGATTCCCTTATCAGTGACTAAGAAGGTTGAGAAGATGATTCGAACTTTTATTTGGGGAGGTAAATTACGGAGGGAGTTGGCCTCTTCTCTAGAAGCTTGGGAGGCTAGGAGAGTGTGCTGGTAGTGGTAAGAAGTTTGAGTGTGGCGGGGTGGGGTTTGAGTGGCTTGGTTTAAGTATGTTAATTTTCTGGAGGGTGGTTCATTCCTGGAATTTGTTGAAGTTGGTTTGGTTGGCTTCGAAGATGGAGGGTGGCTGTTCTTTTTTAGCCGATGAGCTGGATTTAGTTCAAAAACTTTGTTTCTTGTGTCTTGGGGCTGGGGTCTCTGATTTTTGGGTGCTTAAAAAGTTTTATGCTTTGAGTTGTAGAGTTTTAGTGCGGTTGCTGATGCATATCTCGACCTTATTTGGGGGTCGGATTTTGTGGGTTTTAATTTTCTCCAGTAGGAGATATAATCTCCAGTCTGGAAGGGTCCTGGGGTTAGTTTTTGGAAGGAGGGGGGATTGAATTTAGTTGAAGATTCCTTATTAAAATGTGGGAGGTGGTTTGATTCTGTTTGGGCTGTGAGAAGTGTTAGTCTTACTTATTTAGTTAGATTTTCTGGATTGTTGGAGAATGGAGTTGGAATCTGGGGGTATTTGTTCGGTGTCGCTATCATGCCCTCGGGATATGGATGTTTTTTGGTGTTGGTACTGGTGTTCAGGGGGCTTGGTTTTTCTGTATGATTTTTTTTATTGTTAGAGGAGGTACGGAAGTGGGAGCTTGGGACGTCCCCTATTTTTTTGCTGAAAGGGGGTCTTTGATTTTGGAGCTGTCGAATTCTTTGCTGCTGTCTTGCTGGGCCTGTGTGTGTATGTGTGGTGTGGGTGTGTGTGGTGTGTGTGAGTGTAATGTGTGTGTGTTTGAGTTTGTGTGGGGTGTTGGGGGGGTTCGTCTGGTTTGGGGTAGAGATGTTAGGTTGGGTTTTAAGAGGTGTTTTGAGGTTGATAGTTGGTGGGGTGGTGTGTTTTGGAGGTCGGGTTTTTGAGGTGTGGTGTTATTTCTCTGTGGGTGTGGGGTTCATACAGAGGGGTTTTTTTCGAGGTTCTTTTTCTCTGGTGTGAAGGTGGAGTTTGCTGGGGGGGTATGTGTCTTTTTCTGTGTTGGTGGGTTAGTGTGAAGTGTAGAGTGCGGAGTGTGGGTGGTTTGGTGTCTTCGAGGGGAGAGTCTGGGTTTAGTTATTGCAGGTCTGATGTTGGTCTGTTAGAGGGTAGAGGGGTTAGCTGGTGGCTGTGTTGGTTGGAGGTGGGAAGGTGGTTGCAGGAGCAAGGCTGGAGTTTGGTGCTTTGCTGGGGTAGGGGTAGTTTAGGTTGTCGTTCGTATGTTGCTGATGGGAAGGGGGTGGGTTTCTTGATTTGGTGGTTTGATTCTGGTGACCTTATTAAGCTGATGTTGTGCTGTTGTATACGGAGAACGGAGAACGCAAAAAGTGTTGTAAAACTCACTAACAAATATAGCAACATAGAAGCAAGTGTATAAAGAATTTAGCAAGTTTAGGCCAAGACCACAGTTAACAAAACAAAACATGCAGGTAAACAAAATCAGTAACTGAAATAATGAAGAGAGGAAGAAAGATGTACCCAAAACCATAGCTTTTAACAGTGACTGAAATAAAGGTTCACAGATACAAAATGCCAAGAAAAATGATCACAGCTGAGTCACCAGGCCTTGCTCGAAGTCCTGGCTGCTCTTGAAGAGAATATTGCCCCTACCTGCTGCGTTTAGGATGCGCACAATATCTCCACCAGGATAAAATAGCTCGGAGTTTATGTTAACAGCAGCAACAAAAGCTCCACTTCGACCAGTACCTCAGTCGCCGGAAAATATCAGCACTTCAGGACTTTTGGGAGAGAAATGCAGAGAGGTTGAAGAGAAGAGAAGAGAATGTAGTGTGTATAATACATTCACTTTAACCTCTATTTATAGGAGAGGAGAAAATGAAACTGTCCACACACTTAATGTCTGAATTAAACTGCTTCATTAATAAAAAAATCAAAACTGATCAGATTTTGAATTTAAATTACTTGTAACAGCTTTTCACATTAACACCCACATTATTATCAGAACTTAAGTTAAGTTCTGATATCAGAACTTAAGTTAAGTTCTGAGATATCATATCAGAACTTAAGTTCTGATTTTATTCATCAGTTACAGATCAGATTATATTATTTGTCCAGGTTCAAGGTATTTAGACTAAGCCCAACAATTTATAATAATCCAATCACTGATAAATAAATTTGAATTAAAATTAATTCTCAAATAAATAAAATCCTCGCCCAGGTCGCCTCGCGTACGCGAGATGCCGAGACATTCGCCCAAATCGCCCTTCGACCCGACCCGGTCCGGTCCGGTGCGTGGCGTGACGGGGCGGGGCGGGGCGCGTGTGTGTGTGTGTGTGCGCGTGAAGCACACAACAACACAATGGACCATCACACACCTTAGTAGTTGTATACTACTCATGTGGGTAATACCATATAAAGCACACAACCTCCTTTATTTATTTCAATGTGGGACAAACATTCTCAAAAAAATTTTCAAGCTTTTCCAAGCTACTTTTAACTCTCATTTCTTATGGATTTCATTAAGAAAATTCTTAAAACCATACATGAAAATTTAAGTTCAGATATCATTGAACAATTTCCAATCATTAGATTTTAGGATTAACATCAAGAACATAATTAAATTAAGCTCTAAAATCCTAATTTTCTAACAATCCCCCACAAATCCATACAGAAATGCGATCAATTTCCCATCATGACTTGTTTTTCAGAGTCGGTACCCTTCCGGGTTTGAACCCTCCTAATTCCTCTACTTCAATGGCTATCGGACTCAGATGGAATGTTTCACCTTGAATCTTAATCCGTTTAGTATAACCATATTCCATAGACGACGACAAGTCAAAGGTTATGGTGCCAATCTACGGCTTTGAGACATTAATGGTCATGTCTCGATCCTGTTCGTCGAATGCTTCAAGGATTAACCCTATCCTCTAATTGCGACCACACAATTACATTCGCTTAGCTGGGCATCTCCAGAGATATACTGCCTCTATCTCGTCAAATGACTTGATCCCATTCAGAGTTTTAACACTCTTGCTTTTCTGGCAGTGTCAGTACCTTCTAGGTTTACAGGGGATAGACTTAGATACTATAGTATCATCTATGTAGCAAAGGTACTACCAACTCATCCTTACAGCTTGTTATTACCCATTGAATACACTTCGAGGGATCTCCTCTCATGTGTATTGGGTTCCCACTGTTGATGAATTATGATGGGTTGACAGTCCCATCCCCAACCTTGACTTAAGGACCACTGCAGGTTCCAGTCCTTTAGTAAGAGGATCAGCTATATTATTCTGAGTTCCTATGAACTCTATAGCTATGATCCTATCAGTCACTAAACCCCTTATAGACTTGAGTCTAACTTGGATGTGTCTCTTAGTTTTAGCATTATGCTTTTTACTGCTAATCTTGTCGATAGTTGTTCGACTATCACAGTGAATAGCAATAGCAGGAAGCGGTCTGCTTACTACAGGTATTGCAGACATAAGTCCGTGTAACCATTCAGCCTCCGTCCCTGTGGCGTCAAGTGCATAAAACTCAGCCTCAAAAGTAGACCGAGTAACAATAGTCTGTCTGCTTGACTTCCAGGATATTGCTCCACCAGCCAAGGTGAACACGTATCCAGTCACTCCATTGGAACCAGACTTCTTAGCTATCCAACTTGCATCACTGTACCCTTCAAGCACACCAGGAAATCTCCTGTAGTGTAAACTAAGGTACATTGTGCCTTTTAGATATCTAAGTACTCTATCAAGAGCATCCCAATGAGTTCTATTTGGACAGCTTGTATATCTAGCCAATTTAGACACAGAATATGAAATATCTGGTCTAGTACAGTTAGCAAGATACTGCAAGCTCCCAATAATCTGAGAATACCTTAACTGAGATACAGGCACTCCTGAAGTATTCTTGACAAGGGCAACTTTCGAATCATAAGGTGTACTAGCGATTCTACACTGTGAATAACCATATTTCTCAAGTATAGATTTCTCTATATAATTAGATCGAGTCAAGGTTATTCCTTCAGTGGACTGAATCAGTTTGATTCCAAGAATCACACTTGCCTCACCCATATCCTTCATTTCAAAATGCCTTTTCAAGAATTCTCTAGTCTCGTTAATAATCTCAATATTGGTTCCAAACAGTAAAATGTCATCCACATATAGGCACAAAATAACACACTCATTACCTTTAACTTTAGTGTAGACACACTTATCACTTTCATTAATCTTATAACTGAAAGGGAACATAGTTTCATCAAACTTTTTATGCCAATCTCTGGGAGCTTGTTTCAAGCCATAGATGGACTTGATCAACTTACATACTTTCCTTTCATTGCCTGATGCAACAAATCCATCAGGTTGATCCATATAAATCTCTTCTTCAAGTTCACCATGAAGAAAAGCCGTCTTTACATCCATCTGATGGATGATAAGACCATGGACTGAAGCCAATGCTATAAGCATTCGGATTGTTACCATTCTTGCGACCGGAGAGTATGTATCAAAATAATCAATTCCTTCCTTTTGCTTAAAACCCTTAGCCACCAATCTAGCTTTGTACTTATCTATTGAGCCGTCAGGGTTCAACTTCCTTTTAAAGACCCATTTGCACCCAATAGTAGAACACCCAGGAGGGAGATCAACCAACTCCCATGTTCCATTAGAAACAATAGAGTCAATTTCACTCTTGACAGCACCCTTCCAGTGCCTTGACTCAGAAGAATCCATAGCTTGCCGGAAAGTTAAAGGTTCGTCCTCGATATTGTAAGTGATGAAATCACCTCCAAAATCCTTGACTACCTTTGCACGCTTACTTCTCCTTGGTTCCTCTAGTTCCTTAGGACTAGAGCTACTACTAGGTTCCGCCCCCACATTTGTCATCTTTTCCACATGATCAGGAATAGAACTTGATGTGTGAGTAGGATCTTCCTCAGAAGTCGTTTCAGGTATTCCAGTCTTCATAGGGTAGACATCCTCAAAGAATGTCGCATCTCGAAATTCAACTATCGTGTTTGCCACTATACCATCTATGTCAGATTTTAACACTAAAAATCTCATAGCTGTAGTGGTTTCAAGATAGCCCAGAAAGATACAGTCAACAGTCTTTGGACCTAGTTTCTTTCTCTTGTGTTCAGGAACAAGCAACTTAGCAAGGCACCCCCACACACGAAGATACTTAAGACTAGTCATCCTGCCTTTCCATAACTCCAAGGGTGTTTTATCCATGTGTTTCAGAGGGACTCTATTCAAAATATGGCAAGCCGTATTTAGAGCCTCTCCCCACATGTATTTAGGCAACCCAGAGTTAATAAGCATACTATTAATCATATCTTTAAATATTCTGTTCTTTCGCTCAGCAACCCCATTAGACTCAGGTGTGTATGGTGGAGTAACTTCATGAACTATACCATTGTTTGCACAAAATTCATTAAAAGCATTACTCGTATACTCACCACCTCTATCAGATCTCAATCTTTTAAGTAGCTTACTAGTTTGTTTTTCTACTTCAGTTTTATATATAATGAATTTACTAAGTGTTTCATCCTTATGTCTAAGTAAATAAACATAACAGTATCTACTACTATCATCTATAAAAGTAATGAAGTATCTAAACTGGTCCTTGGTCAACACACCACCAAATTCACAAATATCAGTGTGTACTAAATCTAACAAGTCTGAATCCCTAACAACGTTATGAAAAGGTTTCCTTATCTGTTTAGCAGACACACATACTTGACATTTAGAATTCTTTTCTATGGTATATTTTGGAATCAACTCTAAGTTCATCATGTTCTTAAGAGCACCAAAGTTTAAATGACCTAGTCTAGCATGCCATATATTTGAGGATTCAATACAGTTAACAGTAGGAATAACATTATTATTCAAATTTCCCAAAACGGGATCCCCATTAATAACAAATAAACCATTTGACAAGTAACCCTTGCCAAAGAATGTACCAGTGTGAATAAGAACTACTTTATTACACTTGAAAGAAATTTCAAAACCACTAGAAACTAAACAGCTTCCACTTATTATATTTCTACGCATGTTGGGAACATGATGCACTCTCGTCAGAGATAGAATACGTCCTGAAGGGAACTTCAGATCCACGTTTCTAACTCCATGTACTTGAGCAACACTAGCATTCCCCATCTTCACAGTCAGGCTATGACTCTGTTGATAAGATACAAATAAACTAATATCAGCACAAATATGTACATTAGCTCCAGTATCTATCAACCATTTATTTGACAGATAGGTAAAAAAAATTACAGGGTTGTAGGATACATACCGGTCAACGTCGGTTTCAGAAGCCGTAGCCTCACCAACAACCATGTTCACTACAGGCCCACTTGCGGTTCCAAGCACAACATTCGCTTGCGCTACCTCGGTTTTCTTCGCTTTCTTCGTAGGGCAGTCCTTACTCCAGTGCCCAACCTGCCCACAAGACCAGCATGGTTTGTTTGCCTTGGGTTTCTTGGCCTTGTCCTTGTCACTCTTAGGTTTATTACTATTAGCTTTCTTAGCAAAAGCCTTCCTCTTTTGTCCTACAGTTGCTATGTTTACCTTTGAGGTACCGTGTTCAGTTGGCATCACATGTCCCTGTTTGGACTTGTGTTGTTCTTGCACCGAGATGTCCAGCATAAGGTTGGTCCAGGTGATCTCTCTTTTCTGTCTTTTCAGGGAGAGGGAGAACTCTTCCCAAGACTTCGGGAGTTTTTCAATCACACTCATCACCTTAAACTTCTCCGGGAGATTCATTCCAGACTCCTTCAAAGCATGCACTATCATCTCGAATTCATGCACCTGCTCAGTCATAGACTTATTGTCCACCAGCTTGAACTCGAGGAACCTTGCCACTGAATACTTTTCTAGACCTTGTGAGTCGGTATTATGTGTCTGGTCCAGCTTCTCCCATAAGAGTTTTGCAGAGTAGGCATCAGAAGAATAGACATCAAACAAAGTGTTTGTTAGTGCCGCCAGAATGGCCACCCTAACCACTCCATCCTTCTCAGCCCACTTCGCAAAAGCCTTAACTGTGTCAGCCTTCTCTTGATCCACTTCTGGTTTATCATATTCCACAACCGGCCACAGACCCTTTATAGTCAACTACAACTTCATCCTTTTCTGCCAGCGAGAAAATCCAATGCCACCGTTGAATTTCTCCGGTAAACCGGTTAGTTCAACAGCCTGTGGGAAACTATAGGTGGTCCAATCAATGGCCCCAGCAGTTGCACCCGAACTGCTACCACCACCAACGATAACCTCAATTTCGTTAACCATTATGCTAAATTCTATATAACTAATATTCTCTTCAAGAATGTTGTAAAACTCACCAACAAATATAGCAACATAGAAGCAAGTGTATAAAGAATTTAGCAAGTTTAGGCCAAGACCACAGTTAACAAAACAAAACATGTAGGTAAACAAAATCAGTAACTGAAATAATGAAGAGAGAAAGAAAGATGTACCCAAAACCATAACTTTTAACAGTGACTGAAATAAAGGTTCACAGATACAAAATGCCAAGAAAAATGATCACAGCTGAGTCACCAGGCCTTGCTCGAAGTCCTGGCTGCTCTTGAAGAGAATATTGCCCCTACCTGCTGCGTTTAGGATGCGCACAATATCTCCACCAGGATAAAACAGCTCGGAGTTTATGTTAACAGCAGCAACAAAAGCTCCACTTCGACCAGCACCTCAGTCGCCGGAAAATATCAGCACTTCAGGACTTTTGGGAGAGAAATGCAGAGAGGTTGAAGAGAAGAGAAGAGAATGTAGTGTGTACTTAATGTATGAATTAAACTGCTTCATTAATAAAAAAATCAAAACTGATCAGATTTTGAATTTAAATTACTTGTAACAGCTTTTCACATTAACACCCACATTATTATCAGAACTTAAGTTAATTTCTGATCTGATATCAGAACTTAAGTTAAGTTCTGAGATATCATATCAGAACTTAAGTTCTGATTTTATTCATCAGTTACAGATCAGATTATATTATTTGTCCAGGTTCAAGGTATTTAGACTAAGCCCAACAATTTATAATAATCCAATCACTGATAAATAAATTTGAATTAAAATTAATTCTCAAATAAATAAAATCCTCGCCCAGGTCGCCTCGCTTACGCGAGACGCCGAGACATTCGCCCAAATCGCCATTCGACCCGGCCCGGGACCGGTGCGTGACGGGGCGGGGCGGGGCGCGCGCGCGTGTGCGCGCGTGAAGCACACAACAACACAATGGACCATCACACACCTTAGTAGTTGTATACTACTTATGTGGGTAATACCATATAAAGCACACAACCTCCTTTATTTATTTCAATGTGGGACAAACATTCTCAAAAATTTTTTAAGTTACTTTCAACTCTCATTTCTTATGGATTTCATTAAGAAAATTCTTAAAACCATACATGAAAATTTAAGTTCAAATATCATTGAACAATTTTTCAATCATTAGATTTTAGGATTAACATCAAGAACATAATTAAATTAAGCTCTAAAATCCTAATTTTCTAACAAAAAAAATCTTCTCATGTGGTTTGGCTCGGTTCTGGGGTGTTTTGCTGCTGGATTTTTCAGTGTTGTTCGATCAAAGATCCAGAGTTGTGTTGGGTTCATTATTTTTTTGGGGTGGTTGTTGGTAGCAGTAAGACAGTTTTGAGCGGGGCTGTGTATTGTCTCCGTTTTGGTGTCTCTGCTCTATGTGGTGCTTTGCTTGAAGAGGTGTTTAAAGGGAGCTGGAAGCTGGTTTATTTGATCGAGTATGGTGGCGGTAATTTTTGTTGTAAGAGATTGGAAGCTCTGTTCGGGATCTTTCTTTTGTTGGTGTTCGAGTGCTTTATTCAAGAAGATTTGAGGCTGAGTTTGGTTTTTTGGATTGCTTTGTTGCAGTTTGTTATTTTTGCAAGCTGTTGTTTTGAAGTTGTTGCTTTGGATTGGGTCTGTTGCTTTCTTTGTGGGCTGGTTTTCTTGGGTTTTCTTCCTTGGATGTTTAGCTTTATGGGTTGGGCTTTTTTGGTCTTAAGTGGTTTTTCTAGGTCCCCTTTTATGGGCTTGCTAGTTTGGCTTTTGCGCCTAGCCCTTTTGGCTTCTCTTGTATTTTTCTTTATTTTCGATGCTTCTTTAATTTTTCTTTTGGAGATTTTTTTCTTAGAAAATTTGAGAAGTATCAACTCTTGATTCTTCTCTCTTTTAGTTTAATTTACGAGGATTTGACCTAATTTACCCAAAAAAAAAAGTCACATGTGTGTTTATGTGTGTAAATTATTATTTTTTATATTTTTGAGTAAATTATGTTGGTCTCGTTTATTTATATGCTAGATATATTGGTCATGTATATATCTAATTGTTATTCGGTAAATTACTCAAATAAAATGTATTTATGATTATTCAAAAATTATAATTTATCTAATAATTAAATTACAATTATTTATATATCGTAGTCGTAGTAGCACTGACAATCAAACATTATTTATTTTTACTCAACAGAGCATCATTCATGGATCTGACATAAAAATAATTCATATATCTTCAAGACTAACCACTGATATTCAGAAGTTTTTTTTTAAGAATCTGAAGATAAATTTGTACTAATATCATCATTCAAATATTTTAAAGTTTCTTTCATTTATGATTCTAATATTTCTTTTTATAGTAACTTCTAAAATTAATTTTCAATTTGATGAATTTTTTTAAATATTAGTTGAACTTGTTAATCCTTTCAAAATATCGACTTATATTAATTTTTTTATTTAGATAGCATAACATGGATTAAATAAAATAATACAATATATTAAAGTTTTAATCTTTTTTCAAATAATTTAAAATAGATGTACAATATTTTCCAACACTAAATATCACTATTTTAATAAATATCTTGCAAATCTCATACATTTGACAAGTTGAACATTGCAGAAAATATGTTTTTATAGAACAAGATTAGTTTGAAGAACATACATATTCACGATATAGAACACGTAAATATTCAATATGTTGAACATTAATGATATAACACTATAACACACGTTTATATCATGTAGTTTATTGTTTTAGTTTTTAAATTATTAAAAAAAAAAACTTGAACCATTATATTGGATTGTAATATAAATTTAGGATTTTGGACTCTAGAACTCCAAAAAAAATAGGGTCTTTATATATATATGATTAGTTATAATAACCATGTCAAATTGAATAATATAAAATTTAGGATTTGTCTTACAAATATTTGAATATAAATATATCTTTAATTAAATAATGCAATAAAAAACTTTTTTTTATGAAAAAAGCATCAAATGTCTTACCATTTTTTAAATAACATGTTAATGGAAATTATTAATTTTACTTTATATTTGTAGTTTAATTTTTTCTAAAGGAAATGAATAAAATAGGACTCTAGGAGCACCTCTTATAAATTCACCATCATTGACTAATATTTTAAACCTAATTTTTTTTAAAACATTAATAAATAAATCGATTTGGTATATCTTCGTAGTTTTAACGGAGCTTGTGATATCTCATGTCAAATTTTGAATATATTTAAATATTGGGTCAAGTTCCATATGTAATAATGTAAAACCAGTCAGTTAGTAATTTTGATACATAATATAAATTGACTTGATTGTATAAAGACCTCAAAAAAATTAATTTTTATTAATATAAGATATTATAAAATTTATCTTTATTGTTAAGGTATTATCGTCGAGCTCGTAATTTAAATTTATTAAACCTAGATAGTGATGATGTACTTTCGGTTGGGTCATGTAGTCAAATTTCGAGTATTTTTTTAAAATGGGTAAAATTTTGATTTTGAAGCTAGTAATTTTGATACTCCCTCAAGTCCCTTCCAATTGTTTACATTTGTGATGAAGTGTCCGACACGCATTTTAAGGTGCATAAAAAGTATAGTTATGTAACTTATTTTTACAATTTTCTTTTCCTGAATAAAAGTTGAATGTTTTAATTTTTATTCAGAAAAACAAAATTGTAAAAAAAATTACAGAATTATACTTTATATGCACCTTAAAATGCGTGTAGGACACTCTCTAAAAAATGTAAACAATTGAAAGGCACGGAGGGAGTACATAATATTAATTGACTTTATTCTATGAAGACCTCAAAGATATTAATTTTTATGAACATAAGATATCACAAAACTGTTCTTTGTTGGTAAGATTTTCTAATCAAACTCGTAATTCAAATTAAACCTAGATAGTGACGTGGTATTTACGGGAAGGTCATTTAGTCAAATTTCGAGTATTTTTTGAAAAATGAGTCAAGTTCTAATTTTGAATTCGAAATAAATCGAAATACGTTAATTATAACTTATTTAAAAATGTAGTACACATATATATTATTTATATAAGTGTGTCTCTTTTCAACATATAAAAAATTTAATTATATGTATAATTTATTTTTTATTAAAACATATATATTAAAAATGTATGAGACATACTTTTCAAATTAAAAATTATTTAATAAATAAGGGAATGATCCGTTTATATACTATACTTAACTTTATATCTCAAATTCAATTATTCAAAACTAACTCTACAAATATATTAGTAATCATGTTCAAAGTTAAATAAATTGGCATTATTTACGACACTCACATATTATGTGTATGATAAAAAAATTAAGTTATAGTGTTGTGTAGTGTTAAGGTGATGTGCTTCTGAATGTAAAGATTCAGGTTTAATTCCTCACT
The DNA here is from genome assembly GCF_009905375.1 of Apium graveolens. Taxonomy (NCBI): domain Eukaryota; kingdom Viridiplantae; phylum Streptophyta; class Magnoliopsida; order Apiales; family Apiaceae; genus Apium; species Apium graveolens. The sequence continues at coordinate 186,361,453 of NC_133650.1, forward strand.
ACAACCTCTTTTATATAAATTTAAAATATAGGGCTAAATTAGTCATTTTAATGAGATTTTTTACTCTCATCAATATTATTACCATATTCTCTTATTATATATAGACGAGATTTGTTTAAAAAGTATTTGCGAAAAGATATTCTAGTTTAGATTATACGAATTTTTTAAATACTTGAATAATCTAGATATATAGAATATGGTTTTGTCGATAGTATAAATTTTGCCATCAATTAAATGTCAAATTAGGGGTTAGAATTATTTTGAATGTGTAATTGTGTTTTAGATTATTTGGTCCAAATAACCATGCATGCAGGATGTATATTTATAATATTTAATTGTTTAAAGTTGAATGCTAAAGTTTGTAAATGAACAGAAAGATTTTCATCAATTATTCAGACCATTTTCGTTATGGGCTTTCAGGCCCATTCGGTTTATTTGTTTACAAATTCTTGGTCCGACTATTTTAGTTAAAATACAATTAACATGCTTTAAGTTTTCAAGTCTTTGCCGCTTGTATTTTGATTTCGAAGTCTGTTCCAGCTAAATATGAAATGCGAAGTTTGCTGACCGATGTGGTACATGATACAATTTGTTTGAAGATTAAAATATTTAATTGTGTTCTGATTATTAAAATTTTAGGAATTGTTCGAGCAAATATTTCAATATTTTAAGTGTCAATTTCGAGATAAGTATTTTTGACTTATTTTTAATTTTCGGAAAATATATTTCAATTCTGTTTTTAATTTCGTATAAGATATAAGAATTTTGATTTCAAAATTATAATATATAAGTTTTTGTGAATTTTAGAACTCAGTTTCTAGTCTCTGCGTTTTCGAACTCGTTCATAATTTACATTATAGTTCCGTAACTAAACTTAGATACCCTTGGTAGGCGCACAAGTGTGCAAATTTAGATATCTATTAAGGATGTGTAATTATTGAAATTTAGATACCGATCATTAGTAAAGTGTGGTAAATAAGAATAAAAATAAGAATAAGAATTAGATGTCGGCTACTGGCAAATTGTGACCGTAGATCAAGATTTTGGTACTTATAAGAATTATCGTTTCGTTCTGTTTTACTATGTTATGTTATAAAATTTGTTCTGTTTTGTTTTAAATCCTGAATTTTGAAATATAAAACTTTGGGTTAGATTTATTTTAGAAAATATTTTAAAAAATTATTATTATTTTGAGAAAAATCGTTTTATTAAAAACACTCATTGTTTTCTGTTAAAGAGTTAGTCGATTTGTACTTGCTGAGTTTTGTGGTTTATTAAAATTTCAGGTTTGGAATTTTGGAACATATTAAGAATAGAGAATGAGAATATGTGGAGATATGTGCTGCTTAGTTTCGTAGTATTTGAGTTTGAATAAATAATTTATTTTTGGAGAATAAATTTGATTATCTGTTTAAACAATTATTATCGAATTTGTGGAGCTGCTTCTTCGTTTTTATGTTTTTGATTATTGAGTTTGACCGCGTTTAGACCTTCGTGATATATTTGAATTATCGAATAAGAATATATTTTATTTAAATTTTGGTATTTAGATTTAGTAGTCCGAAAAGTGCGGGCTGTTAAAGTGTTCCATGTTAATTTTTAAAAAACTGAATATATTCCGTGGAAATTTTGGACAAGCTATTTCGGATAATTTAACCCCGAAAATTGGGTATATTGATATAAATAAAGTGTTTTGATTAGAGGATTGAATTCGATTGTTTCGAACAAAATTATTTAGTAAAATTGATATTACTATTAGAATTTTGTATACATTAGTTGAAAAAGTTTCTTCAAGTAACTTTTTAAAATTAGCATTTTGGGACAAACCGCTATCAAAAAGCTAACTACTATTATAGATTTTCTTTGGTTAAATTTCTAGTTTGATGAGAAAATAATTATTGTGTGCAATACGAGTTTAAAAGATATGCAATATCCGTTAATATATTTTTTTGAGTCGATCACTAAATCAAGTTATTATATGTTCGTTCCAATTGATCATAATAATAATAAAATATATATAATTATTTTCATAAATTTAGGACAACTAAATGAATTGAATTCTGTTTAATTATTTCAACAGAGTTTAATACAATAATTGAAAATTTATCGAGTTTCAATTATTGACGAAACAATAAATTGTATTGCAGAATTCTCTTAATTTGCTATTTTCGCTAGAAAAATGATCAAAATACCTATTTTAGGATCCTTTTATTCAAAATAGCCATAAAGAAATAAGGTGCTCTAAATAGGCACCCGGTACTCCACTAGAGTACAACGCCATACTCCTCTGTCACTGAAGTAACTCCTCTGTCAATCGTAATTCTTATAATTGGGGTGACGACATGAACGAGCGGAGTAGAGGAGTATTAGGGTCCATCGTCAATGAAGTTTTATGTATTTTTTTGAAAAATAAAAAAATTTATTTAATTTTATTATTTAAACATCTACCATATTTTATAATTTTTTATATTTTATATTTTAATAATTCTCTATCCGGGGTTTAGAAATATTTATAAAAATAATAATAAAAGTAAAATTTATTTAGAGTTTAGGGCGCCCTAAACCCTAGAGCCTAAAACCCGATTAAAGTGTGAACCTTAATTTAATAATTTTAAAAATTTAAAATTTTAGATAATATTGTTGAACAGTATAAGATTCCCGTTGAGACCTTCCTCTACCATTCTAAGGTTTTAGTACGACTAATTACTTAATATAATATCAGAGCTCGATTCAGGGAGGAACTTGGGTTCAAGTCATCCCATCCACATTTATTTAATTTAATATTTGTTATTGATATTGATAATTGATTATATTTATTATTATTATAGGAAAAATATTATTTAAATATAATTATTTAGGCCTCGTGGGAGGGCTTTACCAAGACTCATCTTTTTCTTCCAAGCTAATTTACATTCCCTTTACTCTTTATTAAGTAGTTACTCCCTCCGTCCCATCAGGATGTTTACATTTCTGGTGGGCACGGAGACCAATATATATATATATATATATATATATATATAAGTAGGTAAAGTAATGAAAAGTGATGAAAAGTGGTTAAAGTAGTGGGACCTATTAATATTTAATAATAGATTTGAGAGACTGGAGGAAGTTAGTGGGTGTAATAGTGTTTTATATTATTAAAAGTTTATTATTTTTGGAATGTAAAGAAATGGATGAGACAGCCCAAAATAGTAACTGTAAAGAAATGGATGAGACAAAGGAGTAAATATTATTGTGAAAGTGATTTATCACCTTTGAGTCTTTGACATAAAAATAATCTTCTTTCCTTTAAATTAAAGGCACAATAAAGGTCATGCCATCTCCCCATGGACCTCACCTAATTTAATTACCACAAACCTAGTGACCACCGACAGTACTATTACTATTACATACATGTATTCATCCGATATAAATAAAAAATATATATATAAAGCAGGCCATTCCCATTTCTCCATACATTGTAAATTTACAAAACACCCCCAAAATTTTTAAGAGGTGATGTGTGCAAATGACTCACAAATCACAATGCACAAATAATTATATATCAAAAAAAGGGGAAGAACACGCAACTCTTGATTTAGAGTACCAAAACATGTTCTTAAGGATTTTATATTTGTGCATACAGAGAAGAATAGGCAAAAAAGAGAGTAAAAACAAACTTAAAGACATAAAAAAAAAAATTGACAACTAATTACAGTATACAGAAACAAGGAAACTCGTATTTCTTCTAAGGTTCACTTTAATGCAAAGCAAATCCAAGGCCTTTATTATTACTCAACCAGGATGATCCTACAACTGCAGTAACATTCCAGCACAAGAACACCGAGCCTGAGAAACATAGGCAGTGTACGACGTTCGATATCGGGAATATTGATGCGTATGGGTTTACCTTGATGCATTGTTGTGCTTGATTATTGTTTGGTTTGTGGGTTTACTTGACTCTGAATTTTCAGTGGCAGCTAGCGAAATGAGAATCCTGTCGTAATGCCCCCAGCATACTACATGTGACTTCCATCAACTTGCCTGTTGTAAGCGCATACAACAAATATGTTGCTATTAGTCGGTCAGCTATGTATAAATTATTAGTCACAACAATCAGCATTCTGTATAACACAAAAGCAATTATCATTTTACTAATGGAAACTGCCAAATTGATTTATTCTTTTGAGAACTTTAAATTAAGCACAAACAAAGACTCTGTACTGTATGTAATTATATCCAGGAATGAAAAGTAAATCAAGAATCACCATGGAATATAAACAATTGCGAGAAGTAGAAGTGACGTTAACGAATGACAGCTGAGCTGACCAGGTTCAACAAGTTTTCTACTTGCTTTCCATTTTTAAATCTCGAGGAAAAACTGAAAACAAATTAATTTAAGCAACCAAAACCAAGCAAAGGCGCTGAAGAAATCTGGATTAGCCATACGGCCCATACTCCATCCCACTCAAACTATAACGAAAAGGCATATACAATCAACTCCTGAATGGCAAAATTCCAAACAACTGTTGTAGTGTCAGCGAGATCCTTAAAGGTGACTTACTTAAACTAACTAAACATACTCGTTATATCTAGACAGTGTGGTGAGTGTAAGATGTACGTAGATTAGTATAACTTAAAGAGCAGTCTCCGACTATATAGTCACTGTCAAGTGCACCTAATCAAAATAAATTTATCAACCCAACAAATGAATTAGCATGCATAGAACTGGTCCAGCCAAAATCCATTGGATACAAAACCAAAAAAGTCAAACATACAAAAAAATCAATTGAACGCACACAACCATAGTTTTACACAACATGATTGGCTTTGCTCTTAACAAAATAAGCTACGTACAAATTAAACATGTACAACCAGGCAGAACTAGTGATTATATACAAACTAATACTAAGACCAAGTGGTAGGAATTGAATGCACTGTGCACAACTTATTATAAGTCCCACTTGACCTATCACCAATATCAATCAACATCATATCTGCTGCACCCCAGCTATGACTCTTAATTAGGATCACCGACACATTTTTCTACACAAAATTTCGCTCGAAAGATTCTTCTAAGTATGCCAATTTCCTCACCCTGAATTAAGGTCAATTGCACAGAACATCCGTGACAAGTTCTAGTCCACCTGCTTTATAAAATCTTAAGGTGATAGAAGAGATTAATGCATTGATAGGGTACTAACAGAAAAATTTAACTTATTTTATAAAATCCAGTAATAATCACATCCAAATTGCTAACTATTTGAATTCTATTTTCTGTACAATTCATCAGTAATTATGTAAAAACACAAAAGAATTTACAAACCTCTTCTTGGCTTAGCAGCAACTTTACTCACAGCAGGCACAACTTTCTTAGCCGGCTTTGTCTCCTCTTCTACCGGAAACAATACACCGTCAATCCCCTGAACCGATATTCTACCGTCGATATAAATATCCGGATCAAACAAATAAGCCGAACCCTCACCTTGTCCGAATTTAACTGAACCATCAGCCTCCTCAGCAACAACCTTATGAGGCAATCTCAAAGTATCGTAATTCACTTTCCCGAATCTCCTCACAGAATTGTACATACTTTCCTCTGTTTGATACTCTGGTATCAAATGATAATACATTATTTGTTCGGGTGCACCAGGCTCACTTAACTGATCAGTAGTCAATTTCGCCATCGCCTCGTCATTCGGTGCTAAAACTGTCAACACATAACCTTCCGAAACCAATCTTCCCATTTCCGAGGCTAATGATGTTAAATTTACGAGAATATCTGCCATTTCATTGTACCCTCCGTAATGCAACAGTGTTTGAATAAAATCCTTTACTTGACTCTCACCGTCAAAATGATGCTTAGCGCCACCAGGCCCTGGCGCTGGCGCCGGGGCTATAGAAGGTCCCGGTGCCAAAGCATCATAAATTGGTAAAACAGGGGGAGCTCCAACAGGAACCGGTGCAGGTTTTTTTAACCTGTTTGTTCTTGGGTCAACTTCGGGGGCTCCCTCAGGTAAAACCGCAGATATGGATCTTAAACTTCTCCGAGCATTAAAATTTTCTTCTACAGATTTAGGAATCAGTAAGCGCTCAATTCCATGTATGATCCCGTCGGGTCGGGTTATATCATCCGGTCGGGTCACTTTGGCCTCGCCGACAAAATGTTCATTTTTCGAGCTGAAATATTTAAGGTTCAAATGAGTAGCGGAGAGAGTTGCATGCTTTGCATGCGGCCAATGAGAAGAGTGTATTCGCTTGGGAATAATATGAAATAACAAAAGCTCCTGCAGAGATTTGAGATTTCTAGGCTCTAACAGAAACCTCTTAAACTCCGGATCAATATTTTGTTGCAGAGCTTCATTTTGCGGTGCAAAAATAGTAATATTATGAATCGTAACAGCCCGTTCCAGAGTTTGTAGAAGCAGAGCCTTTTCGATAAGTTCGGAAAGCTCGGTGAAGCGAGAGTCTAGAAGCGCAACCAGGACAGAATTGGAGTTGATCTGAGTGGAAGCTGTGGACAATGCAGAGGTGGAGATGAAGAGAAGAGAGAGTAAAAGTAGAGAGAGATAGCGTGTGGCGCCATAGATATGAGAATCCATGGCGCAAAAGTTAGAAGGAGAGACTTGCAGATGAGGAGAGGAACTACTTGTTTGATACCTTGATAAGTAGTGCAACTGCTGTGTTATTTTTTTGTATCCAATGATTTGGTTTTGTGTGACTTGAGTTTGTGAATTTTCTCTCACTACATGTGAATAAAATGAGAAATAATAAATAGAGTCCAACAAACTGCACAGTGCTTCTGAATCACCTGTTTTCACTTTATATCTATTTTTCTGATTTCCAAATCACAGTTTTTTTTTGTTTTTTGTTTTTCTTTTTCACAGAAAATCACAGTTTTGTTTATTTAATAGTAAAATGTATAGATTGTATGTACTACTTGTAATACGAAAGTAAAAGAGAGATTGTTAAGGTGTTGTTTGTTGGGAAGATTAAGGTTTGGTTTGGGACAGCCAGCATGTTTCAGCTGCCAACACCCTGGCCTGTTGCAGATATGGTAAGGGTAGGGTTTATATCGGTATTATAAAATTCAATTTCGAATTTTAATATTTTTGGATTATTTAAATTTAAATTAATATATTTATATAAACAAGAAGACGTGAGCGTTTAGGTGGCACCTCTCGTTTCATTCTATTTTTTTATTTTTCTCAATTTTTTGGGTTAATAAATATCAAAAACTACAATTACCTTATATACTCCTAAATATTTTATTATTGTTCGTAATATTTTTCTAAAATTTCTATAAAATCTTCCACTAAGATTTTTGAAATCAACTTATCGTTATATTCTCCTAAAACTTCTACATTCTATTTAAATCAACTTATCATCTTGATATTATCAAAATTTTCGTTTTTACTACGATTTCTCCTCTTTCTCCGAAAATCAACTTACTATACTCTATTTTTTTAGTCTATCAAATATTTTAAAGACAGATATCTATAAATATTTATCGTCATTCATAATATTCTCCTAAATTTATCCAACATTTTCCATTAAGATTTTTAAAATCAACGTTGTCATCGTAATATTCTCCTAAAATTTCTACTTTCTTTTTAAATCAACTTACCATCTTCATATTTTTCTAAATTTCTTTTTTAATATCATTTCTCCTCTTTTTCTTAAATTCAACTTACTATATTATATTTTCATGAAATTTTCTTTTAATTTTTAGCCTATGAAATATTACAAAGAGAAATATTTATAAATATATTTTCTCATTTGTTATATAATTTTATTACATATTATATATGTTATAGTACAAAAAATGAGAATACGAGTGCGGTGCAGGTGGCGCCTCTCATATATTTTTTTAGTTTTCTCAAATTTTTATATAATAAAATAGAAAAAAAATATTTCATTAATTTGACTAATAAATAAAATAATTTTATGATATTATATTTATGAATAATGAGATAATGACTTATTGGAGTAAACATATTTAACAAGAGAATGATTTTTTAAATTTTTTGATTTATTATTTATTTATTATTCTTAATTTCATAGTAACAAAGATCATATAAGAAATACAAGAAAAAAAATTGAAACATTATTTTAGAAGGCCGCTGCGAACCGCGGCTTAGTAAATTAGTTTGTCAAATTTTGGATCGGATCGATTTTTTGGGATATCCAAACTTACGAATAATTTAGTCAAATTAAATATTATTTATACATGAAAACACCATTAAATACATTTATATAATACCTAACAGGTAGTCAAACACGTTATACTACATGGCTTGACAAGTTGATTACAATCTTATATATGTTGATAACATTAAATTTAGTATTCCATCATAAATAAATTTTATAAATATATTAAAGTATAACTTAAATATTAAAGTTGATATTGAAATATTAAATAGTTAAAATTCACTGTATAAATATTGACAATCTTGATATTAATCTAATGCTACTCAAACAATATAATATGTCTTAAATCTAGAATATTATATATAATACATTATTTACGTGTCGGGTTTTAATCGGGTTTCAGGTTTGGATTGGATTTCGGATTGGTTTTCGGTTCAGTATCGTTGAAATACAAATCCAAATCCAAAATTTCGTGTTTGGTATTTCCAAAATTTCACGATTCAGATTGGATATTCGTCGAATCAGATTAATTTAACCTCCCTAGCCTCTCGTCCTCGGCTTGTCCGCTTGGCTTTGCATCAGATTAATTTTAGCGTACATTTCTTAAAACCTAAAACTTCAATTTAGTATTCTGGAAAAAAAGATTAGAATTTATTAAAATTAAATATATTAAGATTATAATTTATTAAAATTAATTATGTTTCAACTATCATCAAAGTATTGTGTTGGAGAAAAATCCTAAACTAACAAAACCGCAAGTGCACGGGCGTACGTGAGTACGGAGGCAAGTACGGGTCGAACCACAGAGAATACGAATCAAATTTTTAATGTAATAAACTAACGAAATAATTATACTAGCACTTAAAATATCACTTTTTAAAGATCTAAGGAACATATTTCATCGGCTAAATACGAATATCATGGCATAAACATGTACTTTTAATAGCAAATAAACTCACAAGTTGTTAGGTCACACTTTCACTGTAGAGGGGGTGAATACAGTGTTTATTACAATCAAATCAAACTTCAAGAACTTATGTAACAGAAAACAAACTTTATTTAAACAATAAACTCTGTTACAATCTGGAACTGTTATCTCTCAGTGATGAACAAAATATCACGAGAGCTGCTAGGGTTATATTAAATAATATTCTTGATAATGATAACACTTATAGTGTAAACCCTATGTCTGTGTTTATATACTACACAGTTACAAGATATTCGCTAATTGATATGGAATATAATTCTGCTTCCTAAAATATATCAATCAGATATCTTCTATTCCAAGTATTCCATTCTTCACGGAATTCCTTCTTCATGCATATCTCTTCTTATGTTTATCTTGATCTTCTTAACTTTAATCAGCTACTGTCCTTATCTGATCGTCCTTCAGCACTTAAGTTCTGATATCTATCTCCTGATAACATAAGTACTGATATCCCTTAAGTTCTGACTTCCAGTATAAGTACTGATTTGTTCTGTTCAAATAAGATCTGAAATCTAAACATAAAACATATTAGCCATGACATTATCAAATATATCTAACAATCTCCCCCAACTTGTAAATTAACAAAATATACAAGTTTAACAGATATTTGATGATGTCAAAAACATTAAGTACAAATGCATGAGAAATAGACAAGATAACTACAACTTACAGTCCTTAAAGTTTTTACCAATTTAACTTCTGATAACAACTTCAATCTGTATAAATATCAGAATTTAAGCAGTTGTAGATCTTCGACTTGGCTTCATCATTTTCTGATCTCTCTGATGTCAGGAGTTGTTCTGAGATAATTCTTCAACAAACATTTCTCAGCATATCTGAGTTCATCAATCATTCTCCGTTTGACATCTTTAAGCTCTGCAGTATCTTCACCAGTTTGAAATATTGCAGCTCTGAGATCATTAATCTTTGCTTTTCTCAACTCCCGATCTAGTCTTATGACATAAGCTTTGTTAGACTCTAGATTGAATTCAAGCCCCTTAATACCAAGATATGTTCTGATCTGTGCAGTATTAGGCTTCATATCAACAATATCACCATTGTGATTTCTGTACTTTGGAACATATCTGCTGTCAGACTTAACAGAATAAAGTCTTTTCTGTCTCTGAATCTGTTCCTTTAAGTAGTTTGCAGCAGTCTCTGTTATTCTGTCATCCACTTGAAGTAAGAATAATACATGCTCCAATTCTTCAAAATACTTCAATGGAATGGCATTTTGTCTTATATGATAAACCCTACCATCTGTCATGAAATACAACATGATGTATTCTTTCAAGAAGGTATGGTAAACCATCTATACAGATTCTAGTTGATTCAATCTCTCAGAAGTTGCTCCAATACCTGGTTCACTCAAGGAAGTTGGATCATCGGTAGTGTTGTGTACTCTTCTTTCATCAGCACTTCCCAATCCAGTTTTATCTCTAGCTTCCTTTCCAGTAACTACTCTTGCTTCAAAACCACTTGAAGTAGTCTTCAAAGATTGAGTCTGTTTTGCTTTAGTGAATCCTGGTAGGAGTGTTTTAGATTTATTTTCTGATATCAAGTTAACTTGAGCACTGTCAGAGGTTACTTGCTTCTTCTGAATATCAGAACTTACAATTTCTTGACTCTGAACAACTTGAGCCATGTCAGAGGTTGTTTTAAGAACTTTCCTTGAAGTCAGAGCAAGATTATCTTTTCCATCAGTAATTTCTTCTTCATCAGGAGGTACATAAGGCTTGATAGGTTCACCAACCTTTTCTTTACCCTTGAATCTTGGATCTATCTGTGGTTGTGATCTAGCCAAAGTTTCTTCAGTATGTATCCTTTCTTTGATCACAATGCCTTTAGGTTTTGGAAGTAACTTTTTACCAGAAGCTTCAGATTTAGATGTGACTTTCTCTGATTTAAGTCTGGCTTCTTCTTCCTTTAAACTTTCCAAGTCCATCCCTGGATTTTCTTGAAGAAATAACTGTCTTGACATTTCCTCATCAAGATCTAGAAGTTCATCAGAACTTATCCTTTTACCAGCAGCAGAACTTATTCTTTTCCCAGTATCAGAACTTGTTCTGTGACTAGCTTGTCTTGATGTAAACCTTCTACCTTGACTATGACCACTACCCATTCCAGAGTTTCCTTGGTCATCTTTTCCATCATCCTTTCCTTGCAGTGACTTGTTGGTTTTGCATTTGGACTTAATTACCTTCTCCCCCTTTTTGGCATCAGCAGGTAATAAAAGAGAGATAAGTAGTTCCACTGAGGTCTGGATTTCAGTAAGTTGCGATTGCTGAGAAGCTTGATTTGTCAGAATTTGATCAATCTGAGCTTGTTGCTTCTCTTGAGTTTTCTCAATATAAGCAACCCTGTCAATGGTAGGTTGGAAGAACTTTTTCTTATCAAGTTTCCAAACTTGTTCCTGTTTAATAAAGTTCTCCTGAATCTTGTGTAGCTCTGCATGAGTGTTGAAATGAAGACCTTGTAGATGTTTAGTACTCAATGCAGTGACTCTAAGCTGGGTTTTAAAATCATCAGAATGTAACATGTCATCAGCTTTAGTCAAGTGCTCAGCAAGATGTAAAGCATTTGGAACACATGAAACTGAGTTCCATTCCTTAGTCCACTCCTGACCTGCAGGAGTTTCACTCCAAGGTACTGGTGCATCCCTGATAACAAACTCCTTTAGCAGTTCAGACTTAGGAAGAGTCAGTGGAGGAGTATGTCCTGAAGGACCTGCTTCATCAGCATCTACAGTTGTAGCAGCTTCACCAGTATCTCCAACATTTGCAGCATCAGAACTTAAAGAATCAGTATCTTCTGATAAGACAACTGTATGAGTAGCAATGGAGGCTTCAACATCCTCTAATTGCTGATCTGATACTAAGTTCTGATCAACAGCCATATCCTGATGCTCACCTAAAATCTGATCATCATCTTGATGCAGAGAAGGTGTTAGTGATAACTCAGGAGTTTGAACAGCATCAGTAACAGGTGTTGTGGAAGGATTATTTGCTGTTGGAGCTTCTAAGAAAAGTATTTCAGGCACAACCAAGTTCTGAATATCAATTTCAGCACTTGTGCCTGGATCAACAAGAGATATAGAAGGTGAATTAGCCTTGTCAGATACAGGTTCCTGAGATGGAGTTGATGGAGAAGAAGTGACTGGAGCAAATTCCTTGTCTTGTGAGATCAGAGATTCCTGATCCCCTTCCTTAGCTGCTTCCTCCTCATCATCTGAAACTGGCCTCTGTGCCCTCTGTTTCTTGTACTTCCTTGTTGATTTGGATTCCTTGGGAGTTGCAGGAACCGTCATACGTCTAAGCCTCTTGAGAAGCCTAGAACCCCCAATTGCAGAATCCTTCTGAGAAGTTGCCTTCTCAGCTTCATCTATCATAGGTTCTGAAGAGGGAATCTGATCCTCAGAATCTGATTCATCTCTCAAAGTAATCCTCCTCTTCTTCTGAGATGTTTGAGGAACAGTCTTTGTTCTCTTTGGCTTAGAGGATGTAGGCTTCACAGTAGGTGCTGAAGAAGAAGGTTGAGCAGTCTGTGAAGTGGAGAGATAGGATTTGAGATAAGTTCTGAGGGTAGGTTGAGTAGAATGAGAGGTAGGGACTGAGGTTGATGGATTTTGGTTATGGTGAGTTGGTTGAACATTTGAGTAAACAGATTTGTAAGTAGCAGGATCAGCATTTACCAGAATCTGTTTCACAGACTGAGGAATCTGTAATTGTCTCACCATTGATTTCTTTGTGTCAGCATTTATCAGGTCGTTAAAGTACCTTTTTGCAACCTTAAAAGGTGGGGTTTGAGTGCTGACTAACTGGGGTTCAGCAGTACAATACGTATAAATAAGTTGACAGAATCTAGCAAAATAAACAACATCTCGATCCTCTGTCATCCTATCCCCAATAAAACCAATTATTCCAGTTGCAAAATCAAAATGAGTTTGATGGATAATAGCATACCCGATGTGCTGACTCAGAATTGGGATGGCATCAAAATTTGAACACTTGTTGCCAAAAGCCTTGGTGATGCAATCGAAGAAGAAACTCCATTCTCTTCTGATATTAGCCCGTTTCAACTGTCCAAGTTTCGTCAGACTCTTTTCATATCCCAAATCAGTCATTAACCCCCGAAGTTCTGATTCCTCTGGTATAGAGAAGGTACAATCTTCTGGAAGATGTAATGCTCTTCGTACTGTACCAGGAGTGACTACATAGGATGAGTCACCCACTTGGAAGATAATACTGGGAGTTCCTCGTTTACCACCATCATCATAAACTCCAGTCCTCCAGAACCGCAGAACTTGTTGACTTGAAAATAATTCAGGCTGAGTTAAGGCGTACCCAACCTCACTATGTGCAAGAAGATCTTGCACAAAATGCAATTCAGATGGAGCTTCAGCATGATCAAGAATTGCAGCATAGTTGTTTGGAACAAACTTTGCTCCATCAATGATTAAATCCTTTGGTGCCATGTGAAAAAATATTGAAATTCAAGTATGCCTGTTAGGTGTGTGAGATACTGTCTGTATGAAAAACCAACGTGAGAAAGAATGAGAAAGAGAGTAAAAGTAAGAAGAGAGATAAAGTATAAAGAAAGTAAAAGATTAAAGAAATCTTCTCTCTGTTGTTCTTATACTCTAAAAAAGAATGTTACCGTTGGACACCTGTCAGACATGCAGTAATAACGGGTAGTTACCGGGCTCGAGAAAACAGGAATGATTACTTATCCAGTTGCCTTGTTTCAAGGAAAAACCATTTCAGTTATCAAGAGACACAGGTTTAATTCAAAATTGAAACCGTTAGCACTGATTGAATTGTTTTTCACTGCAACATTAATATTCTGAAAATGAATCATGTTAAAAATGACCGAGATAATTTCGATGAATAAGTGCTGACAAAGAATCAGAACTTAAATAAAGACAAAATTTAAATGGTCATCAGAATATCAAGCAGGATTTAACAACACAGATAAAATAACTCAGAGACAAAATCTTGAAGTAAAAACAGTTTTCATTAATATATCAAGTCAATACATATATGAAATAGAAATTACATCAATACAAGATTTTCCCTAAGCTTCTAATCCTAACGTCAACAGCTTTAGTCCTAGCTAAGAAGCCTGACAAAGCTGAGGATGAGGAAGAACAGGAAGAAGACGAGATTAAGTCATCCTCCTCTTCCTATCTTCGACAAACAAGATAGCGAGTCGAATGATTCGCTCTTGCTGACGGATAGCTTCCCGCCTTTCCTCCTCCAGGCGCTCCAGATGGCGATGGTAATCCATCTCGAAGAATAGAAGGTGAGCCAGCACCTCCTGTGGGACAGAGTCCCAGATCTCCTCAGGAATGGCTGTTATATGCCACTCCTGCTGCCACTCGGCACAACTGAGCTCCATTGTGAAGGTTTGTGTGTTCAAAAACATGTTGTATCGAACCATTGTGTTTTTGACAGAAGAAGGAGGATAAGTGTGTGAGAAGAATGTGATGGAAAGACTGATGTGAAGTGGTTGCATATATAGGCAAGAGAATGCCAAGAGACACAAAGATATTGAATGCAGACAGGTAGAATTAATTCTACCTCGTCTCCCTAGACCTTGAAAAAGAATAACAGTCATTGGAAAAGGAATGTGCACATGTAACAAGAGTGAACTGTTCAAGGACGAGTGCTATTATGTTTTAACCATAGACTATTAATCTTCCACTTCAACATTTCGAAATTAATCTGAGACTGTTACCAAATTTTACTCACAGATAAGTCAAGTAAAGGGTTAGACTGAAAAATCAGAACTTAGACCTATACCAGAACTTAACAGTCATCAGAACATAATGTCTTAACTCGAACAAGGAATATCTATCTTAGTAAATACTCATACAAGTTCTTAGTTATGAACGTCAGAACTTAATCATCAGAACGTGTAACTAGAACTTGTCCTCAGAATTTGTGCAAAAGTGACACAATGACTGTTGATCTAAAATAACATAGACCACCACAGAAATTTCATCATTCATATGGAGTGATGTGTGTGTGCATTAAGCTAAATAACAGACAAAGAGTAAAGTCTGATCTACTTCAGTACATCTTAGAAATAAGTCATAATTAAAATTTTGCTAAAGAGCTGCCATTATCCTGAAACCTACTAATAAATGAGTTCATGCATGAGTTCACCTCTGTTGTTTTTGTGCTAATTTTATGCATCTTTTGAAATTCTATTTTACAGAGGCTTCTCAGTGTAAGTGAGTCACGACTGTTTATCAGAATTTATGCTATTATCAGAGTATTTCTCCAGTAATCATAGAGTGTGAAAAGTCACCAAGAAAATATTTTGCTTTTCTAATGCATATTTACTTAATACCAGCAATGCACTTGGGTCGTCCCTTTCACATTTTTACTCTAGATCTCAAAGGAGTACCTGATATTATTCTTTGATTATTGTTCTTCTTCTTTTGATAAGTGAGGTTTATCAGCACTTAGTACATTCAGCAGTTTTACTAGAATCAGAACTTAAACAGATGAGTAGCATTATTCTAATTTGTGACTTAGTAATAAGATATACAAAGTAAACTTAACTAAGCTCAGTTATCAGAATTTGCTTGTGTCATAAGATTTCCACAGAAATAATTACTTCTTTCATGGGATCATTTGTTTATTGAAGACTAGTAGGTCAGTATCTAGCACAGTTATCCTCATAGGATTGAATAGTTACTGAAACAGACATATCACTTATCAGAGTTTAGAAACATATATCAGACAACAGTCAGTACTTAAAGACATTTATCAATTAATGCACAGAATATACAAAGAGATTAATTCTGTAAATACTGATCATAAAGTCTGATAACATAGAACAAGTTTAAGCAGATTTAGAGAAAGAACCTGAAATCATTCCAAGTTCATTTACCAATTTTGAAAAGGTAGCTTCACACAGTGGTTTTGTGAAGATATCTGCTACTTGTTGATCTGTGGGAACAAAATGCAATTCCACTGTACCTTCATCCACATGTTCCCTGATGAAATGGTACCTGATGCTGATGTGCTTTGTCATAGAGTGTTGAACTGGATTACCTGTCATAGCAATAGCACTTTGATTATCACAGTAAATAGGGATTTTGAAATACGTTAACCCATAATCTAGTAACTGATTCTTCATCCAGAGAATCTGTGCACAGCAGCTTCCTGCAGCAATATACTCTGCTTCTGCAGTTGATGTGGAAATTGACTTTTGTTTCTTGCTATACCAAGAAACCAACCTGCCTCCAAGAAATTGGCAGCTACCACTTGTGCTTTTCCTGTCAATTTTGCAACCTGCAAAATCTGCATCTGAGTAACCTATTAATTTAAAATCTGATTCTCTAGGATACCATAATCCTAGATCAGCTGTTCCTTTAAGATACTTAAAGATTCTTTTTACAGCTGTTAAGTGAGGTCCTCTTGGATCTGCTTGAAATCTTGCACAAAGACAGGTAGCAAACATGATATCTGGTCTACTAGCAGTTAGATAGAGAAGTGAGCCAATCATACCTCTGTAATCAGTAATATCTACTGAATTACCAGTATCCTTATCCAGTTTTGTTGCAGTGGCCATGGGAGTGGATGCACTTGAACAGTCTTGCATTCCAAATTTTTTCAGCAAGTTTCTGGTGTACTTAGATTGACAAATAAAAGTTCCTTCTTCACTCTGCTTGACTTGAAGGCCCAGAAAATAACTAAGTTCTCCCATCATACTCATCTGATATCTTGACTGCATTAGGTTGGCAAACTTTTTGCAAAGTTTGTCATTTGGAGACCCAAAAATAATATCATCAACATAAATCTGGATCAAAAGTAAGTCCTTGCCATGGTTGAGATAGAACAATGTTTTGTCAATAGTTCCTCTGTTGAATCCACTTTCCAGAAGAAACTGAGCTAAAGTCTCATACCATGCTCTAGGAGCTTGCTTAAGTCCATAAAGTGCTTTATCAAGCCTGTAGACATAATCTGGATGTTTGGAATCTACAAAGCCTGGAGGTTGTTCAACATATACTTCCTCTTCCAATTCTCCATTGAGAAAAGCACTTTTCACATCCATTTGAAAGACAGTAAACTTTTTGTGAGCAGCATAAGCCATGAATATCCTTATGGCTTCTAACCTAGCAACTGGAGCAAATGTTTCATCATAGTCAATTCCCTCCTGTTGAGAATATCCTTTTGCAACCAGCCTTGCCTTATTCCTTACAATTATGCCATCACTGTCAGTTTTGTTTCTGAATACCCACTTTGTACCAACAACCGATCTATTCTTGGGTCTTGGCACTAAGGTCCAGACTTTGTTTCTTTCAAATTCATTCAACTCTTCCTGCATTGCTTGCACCCAATCAGCATCTTGAAGAGCTTCTTCCACTTTCTTTGGCTCAGACTGAGAGAGAAAAGAATTGTAAAGACATTCATTCGAAGTACCTGTTCTAGTTCTGACACCTGCCTCAGGATTTCCAATTATTAAATCAGGTGTATGTGATTTTGTCCACTTCCTTGCAGATGGAAGATTTTCTCTAGAACTGGATGCTCCCCCATGATTCATGCTGTCTTCGGTTTCATTTTCTGATGCTCCCCCTGAAACTATGCTCTCTGAGTTGGATCCTTCAGTATTTAGATTTTCAGCACTGTCAGTACTTGGCTTATCAGAACTTGACGAATCAGAATTTGAAGAGCCAGATGTATGTTCTGATGCTTCTTGAGATGTGATAATATCTTGAGTATGCTCCCCCTGCATTGGTGCATCTTCCTTTGACGTAGTCACCACAGTTTCAATAACATCAGAGTTTAATCCATCAGAATTTACAGTATCAGGAGTTAGACTGTCAGGACTTGAGGTATCAGAATATGAATCTTCATTTTCAAATCTCAGCTTATCATGATCAATGCAATCTTCAAGTCCAGTGATCTTCTTGTCATCAAAAGAGACATTGATAGATTCCATGACCACTTTTGTTCTCAAATTATAGACTCTGAAGGCTTTTGTAGAAAGTGGATATCCTACAAAGATTCCCTCATCAGCTTTTAGATCAAACTTGGATAGCTGTTCAGGATGAGTCTTGAGAACAAAACACTTACATCCAAATACATGAAAGTATTTGAGATTTGGCTTTTTGTTCTTCACCATCTCATATGGTGTTTTTCCATGCTTGTTAATGAGTGTTGCATTTTGAGTAAAACAAGCAGTCTGCACAGCTTCAGCCCAGAAATAGGTTGGAAGCTTTGCTTCTTCAAGCATTGTTCGTGCAGCTTCAATTAGAGTTCTATTCTTCCTTTCAACAACTCCATTTTGCTGTGGAGTTCCAGGAGCAGAAAATTCCTGCTTTATTCCATGATTTTTGCAGAACTCTTCCATTATTAAATTCTTGAATTCAGTGCCATTATCACTCCTCAAAATTTTCACAGAATCTTTGATCAATTTATCCAGATGTTTGACATGATCAATCAGGATAGATGCAGTTTCACTTTTTGTGTGCAAGAAATACACCCATGTGTATCTGGTGAACTCATCTACTATGACCAACGCATATTTCTTCTTTGCAATAGACATGACATTCACTGGACCAAATAGATCAACATGAAGTAGATAATAAGGCTCAAGAATTGATGATTCAGTCTTGCTCTTGAACGAAGATTTTCTTTGTTTAGCCTTCTGACATGAGTCACAAAGACCATCAGGAACAAACACTGATTTTGGCAGTCCTCTCACAAGATCTTTCTTGATCAGTTCATTTATCTTGTTGAAGTTTAAATGAGAGAGTTTCTTGTGCCAATTCCAGCTTTCTTCAGTTGAGGCTCTACTCACTAAACAGATTGCAGAACCATCAGAACTTGTTGAAAGCTTAGCTTCATAAATGTTACCACACCTGAATCCCTTCAGAACAATTTTTCCTTTAGATTTACTAACTATTTCACAATGTTCTGCAAAGAAATCAACATGATAACCTCTGTCACAGATTTGACTTATACTCAGTAAGTTGTGTTTAAGTCCTGAGACCAGAGCTACATCTTTAATAATGACATTCCCAAGATTGATATTGCCATATCCCAAAGTTTTTCCAATGTTGCCATCTCCATAAGAAACACTTGGGCCAGCTTTCTCCACAAAGTCTGATAGCAGGGCCTTATTTCCAGTCATATGTCCTGAACATCCACTGTCCAGAACTAAAATATTTTTCCTGTTGCCCTGCAATCAAAAAGACCACTAATTATTAGTTTTAAGGACCCAGACTTGCTTGGATCCTTTGGCCTTTTTAGGTTTGTTAACATTTGCAGCGGATTTAACATCAGATTTTATGTTAACAGTTTTCTTATCAGAACTTATACTAGAAGGAACAACAGACACTTTCTTTAAAGAAGGTTTTATTTGATAATAATCATAGTACAAACTATGATATTCCTTACAAGTATAAATGGAATGCCATAAACTACCACAATGAAAACAAGGATTTTGTGGTTTGTATCTAACAGACTGACTCTTAACTCCTGACTTTGTAGATAAGGAGTTAATATTCTTATTCTTCCTGCAAAAAGAAGCCAGATGGTTAGAACTTCCACAGTTATGACATGCTTTCCTAGGAGCATCAGGAACAGATTTATAGTTATTGCTTTTATTCACACCTTCCTTTCCATTCCTGTTTTTCCTAGGTGATTTTACCTTGTTTGCATTCTTAACATCTTTCAGCTTATGCTTAAGCTGCTTCTTTGTCATTAAGCCTATGTTAACTTCAGCTGTCTTTTCCTGTTTTAGTTTGTCAGAAGCTAATTCCTTTTTAACTTCTGATTTCTCATTTTCGGATTTTTCAGTTACAAACTTAACAGGTTTTAACTTCGGCTTTTGCTTATCAACAGGCTTAATTTCTACAGTTCCTTTTTTATTTTCTCCATAGCCTAAGCCCTCTTTCCAGTTTCCACTGCTTAGCAAATTATGAGTTATTTTGCCAGAGTTAGTCCAAGTTCTGATAATCTCTCTCTCCTTTTCTAACTCAGTTTTTAGAGATTCATTCATTTTTAGCACTTCATCCCTAACATAAAAAGCATCATCTCTATCCTGCTGAGTTTGATGAAACATGACTAACTCTTTTTCTAAGAAATCATTTCTTTTCCTAAAAGCAAGATTTTCAGAAGTTAATCTTTCACATGTTAAAGTTTGATCTCTATAACTAACAAACATGGTTTTAAGATATCTTCTCAACTCATTAATATCATCAGTATGAAAAGCATAAGTAGTCTGAGGTACCTTTGTTTCAGCAGCTTCAGAACTGCTCTCAGAACTTGATTTATCAGCATTTGCCATCAATGCATAGTTCTCCTCACTTTCAGAGTCTGAGGTGTCTGTCCAGCTTTTCTGCTTTGTGACAAGAGCTTTGCCTTTGTCATTCTTGGTCTTCTTGCAATCAGGAGATATGTGGCCTTTCTCACCACAATTATAACATTTAACATTAGCGTAATCTCCTCTGTCAGACTTTCCTCCTCTTCCTTCAGATCTTCTGAAATTCTTCTTATCAGAACTTATGCCTTTCCTGGAAAACTTCTTTCCCTTCCTGAACTTCCTGTATGCAATCTTTGTGATTCCTTTCACCATAAGAGCACACAGCTTCATCATCTCCTCATCAGCATCAGTTTCAGGCAAGCTTTCAGAATCTGAGTCATCATCACTCTCAGAACTTGATGACTCAGTATCAGATTTTATGATAAGAGCTTTACCCTTATCTTTCTTTGAGGAAGGTGGTTTGGGGGATTCCTCTTCAACCTTGAGAGCAACTGTCCTTGACTTTCCTCCTTTCCTCTTGCTTCTTTGTTCCATCTCAAGTTCATGAGTCTTGAGCATTCCATAGATTTCATCAAGAGTTGTTTCATCAAGATTGTAGTTGTCTCTTATTGTTGTTGCCTTCAAATCCCAACATTCAGGAAGAGCTAACAGGAATTTGAGGTTTGTATCTTCAAGATCATACTCCTTATTTACTAATGACAAGTCATTCAAGAGTTTGACAAATCTATCATATACATCAGTCAATGACTCATTAGTCCTAGAGTCAAAGTGTTCATACTCTTGAGTGAGTATTGTCTTCCTGTTCTTCTTAACTGTTTCAGTTCCTTGACACCTTGTCTCCAGTGCATCCCATATCTCCTTAGCAGTCTTGCAGTTGATTACCCTGTTTGACATTACATTATCAATGGCACTATTCAATAAGTGACGTACCTTGGCATCCTTAGCAATAGATGCTATATCTTCAGCAGTGTAATCATTCTTTTCCTTTGGTACGGTCATTGCTGCTTCACCTGCAACTACAACAGCGAGCTTGGTAGGTTTGTGAGGCCCTTCCTTGATTCTATCAAGGTATTCTGGATCTGTTGCTTCCAGAAACATGGTCATCCTTACCTTCCATATGGGATATTCAGATGGTCTCAATATGGGAATTCTGATAGTCTCATATCGACTCTGAGTTGATGTCTTTGATGATTCTTCAGTTTTGGTAGGCTTAGTTGGAGTTTCTGTGTCAGACATGATTGTGTTTGGATCTTTAACTGTATGTGTGTTAACAGATAGCTCTGATACCACTTGTTAGGTCACACTTTCACTGTAGAGGGGGTGAATACAGTGTTTATTACAATCAAATCAAACTTCAAGAACTTATGTAACAGAAAACAAACTTTATTTAAACAATAAACTCTGTTACAATCTGGAACTGTTATCTCTCAGTGATGAACAAAATATCACGAGAGCTGCTAGGGTTATATTAAATAATATTCTTGATAATGATAACACTTATAGTGTAAACCCTATGTCTGTGTTTATATACTACACAGTTACAAGATATTCGCTAATTGATATGGAATATAATTCTGCTTCCTAAAATATATCAATCAGATATCTTCTATTCCAAGTATTCCATTCTTCACGGAATTCCTTCTTCATGCATATCTCTTCTTATGTTTATCTTGATCTTCTTAACTTTAATCAGCTACTGTCCTTATCTGATCGTCCTTCAGCACTTAAGTTCTGATATCTATCTCCTGATAACATAAGTACTGATATCCCTTAAGTTCTGACTTCCAGTATAAGTACTGATTTGTTCTGTTCAAATAAGATCTGAAATCTAAACATAAAACATATTAGCCATGACATTATCAAATATATCTAACATAAGTATTTAGAGTAAAGACATCCAATGACTATAAATCAAGTTTCATTCAAAACCATAAAAATATTTCACATTCATTTTACCAATTAAATCAACTCTCAAGATCATATGGATCCTAACTATACGAACTCCCAAATTTACTTGGGTGAAACGTATGAAAATACTCACATAGACATAATATTGGAGATAATCAATAAACAAATATGTAGCAATTAAAGCGCATATACCATGATATCGGGTCTCTTTAGCCAACTACATCCTCCCCTTAGAGAGGGCTTAGTTGAACATCATCGAGACCATCATGGTATAAGAAAATAAAGAACTCATACCTAGAATCGAGACGAACTTCAAGCTTTTATTAATAATAAAATTCTGGATACAAGGGAGAACAATGAAAGAGATACATGAGAGAAGTAAGAGATGTGTGAGATGATATGTTTTTACAATGAGGCTAGGAGGTCTATTTATACTAAAAACCTACACATTAGCATTAATTACAAAAATATCCTAATTGATTTACAACAATCTTCGTGACCAAATGCTTGCACAACTTTCCCTTATAAAAAGATTTACACTCGATTCATCACGATCCTGCTGACTCGTGATGACATATCATAATATTCTGACTTGTGCTCCAATTATTTCCATTTAACGGCAAATATCGAAAAATCTTCTTAATAGCCTGCACAATCAGAAACACCGCAAAACCAAGCGTAAAAGGGAAAATAATGTACTAACTAATTAATATTTTATACTAATATTATACAATAAAAATGTGTAATCAAATTTCCCCATATCAAAACCAAGCTCGTCTTCAAGATTAAAGAAAAATCTAACTCACTGTCGTAGGAATCACGGGTACTTTTAGGTGTACGAACCCGTTAAAACTCGTAGACGATCTCCACAAGAGGAGTGTTGTCTCATAAGGGTTTACAGAAGATATACCCATAAAATCTTTACTACATTAACTGGATTGTAACTCCATCTCTTAGCATTCACTGGTGTTAACTCAACTATTTTTAGAAAAATATGTGCCAAAGACTCTTATCATAATACAAGCCCACTTGCCCCACTTATACGTTGCCAAGACTTTCAAGGTGTGTTTGAAATCGGTCAATGTTGTTTAGAAGTGGATGAATCATTTTCTCTTTTTCAACCAGTATTGAACTGACTCAATCTCTATCAAAATAAATGTCTAGCCAAATTCGCCTTTTGCTATTTTTCCTTTTTTTTTCCTCCATTTTTTATTGACCGTGCAATGTCTTTTTTCTTAGGCTTTGTATGTTACCCATGTAACGAGCTTTGGGTCAATGACTCCCAAATCAGATGGTCATAGGGCATTTGGTGTTGAGACACTCCTAAGGACTTAATTGCTCGAGTAACAAAGGCCACAAAACAAGACTAGTCATTTTACTACTTATAAGCATTGTTTTTCTTTTTTCTTTCTTCTTTTTTTAGCAAAGGCATGATTCGACATTGTTCTAATATG
This sequence comes from Apium graveolens, assembly GCF_009905375.1. Taxonomy (NCBI): domain Eukaryota; kingdom Viridiplantae; phylum Streptophyta; class Magnoliopsida; order Apiales; family Apiaceae; genus Apium; species Apium graveolens. The sequence continues at coordinate 186,385,216 of NC_133650.1, forward strand.
TGAATTCTCTCTCAGGTATCCAAAACTATCTCACCCATCTTCCCAACAAAGACCTTGTGAATAGTGTGTGGCGTCTCAGAATTCAAGGCAAAACGTAAGTGTGATGCAAGTTTGTGAAGATCACTATGCTTAATAAAATTCAAATCGTCTATAAGCACTATAGATATAAGATTTTTAAAAAACAGTCAACACCAACTAGTAACTAAGGTCAAGAGAAGACAACCTAGCTAACTTCTTTTTTTGTATTTTTGCTTTTCATCAATTTTTTTCATTTTTTGTGTTTTGTTTTTGTTTTTTATTCCTTTTTTTAATGAACAAAATAACAGGATCAAAACTAGTCACAACTAACTCCCCCATATAAAAAATCTACATTGTCCTCAATGTAAAAGAAAAGGATACACAAAAGAGATAGAGGTGTACCATTGTTTCACCATGATAAAGGAGGAGAAAACTTGGAGGTCACTAATAATCCTGTTAACAAAAATATGAATATACAAGGCAAACCATAGTATTCATGTCTCCCCCATATCAGGACTTAGCACATCACTAAGTCGGGAAGACTCGTTACCAAACCAATCTGACTCACAACTGGATGGATCAACAAGATCCACCTACTCCACATCCTCTAGTGATGGATACTCAAAAAAGGGTTTGAACCCATGACCATTGACTTTAAACACACAGTCATTTTTTGGATCTTGGATATCCACGGATCCATGGGGATATACTTTGTGAACAAAGTAAGGACCATCCCACCTCGATCTTAGTTTTCCAGGAAAAAGGTGAAGACGAGAGTTATAGAGGAGGACCTTTTCACCTACGATGAAAGTTTTGGTTCTCAATTTCTTGTCATGAAACTTTTTGGTATGATCCTTAAAAATACGCGAACTTTCGTAAGCGTCATTTCTAAGTTCCTCTAGCTCACTCAAATGGAGCATCCTTTGGGCCTTGACTTTATCTAAGTCAAAATTCAGTTCTTTAATGGCCCAAAGTGCTTTATGCTCTAACTCAACTGGAAAATGACATCCCTTCCCATATATCATGCGATAAGGTGACATACCCAAATTATTCTTAAAGACAGTTCGGTATGCCCACAACACGTCGGGTAACCGTTTGGACCAATCCTTCCTATTAGGACTAACAGTTTTCTCAAGAATAAGCTTAATTTGACGATTAGACACTTCGACTTAGCCACTAGTTTGAGAATGATAAGAGGTGGCGAAATAATGCTTTACTCCATATTTGAGAAGGAGAGAAGCAAAATGTCTATTATCAAAGTGGATACCCTTATCACTTATGATTGCACGAGGGGTCCCAAAGCGACTAAAGATGTTATCCTTGAGAAAATTAACCACGACTTTGTGGTCATTAGTGCATGAAGGGATTGCCTCAATCCACTTCGAAACATAGTAAATTGCTAGGAGGATACAAACGTTACCAAAGGACGATAAAAGGGGCCCATAAAATCTATACCCCAAATGTCAAATATGTCCACCACAAGAATTCTATTAAGTGGCATCTCATCCCTCTTAGAAAGTTTTTCAACATGTTGGCATCTCTCACAACTCTTATAAAAGATGTTGGCATCTTTGTGAAGTGTTGGCCAATAAAACCGCTTTCAAGAATTTTGGATTCGGTCTTTGAGAACTAAAATGGCCACCACAAGCCATGTCATTACAAAAAGAGAGAATACTCCTATGTTCATGTTTGGAAGAAAATAATGAATGATTTGGTCCGGATAATACTTAAAAAGGTAAGGATCATCCCAAAAGTAATGATGGACACCAAAGGAAGAACACGTTTTTCTCTGCATTGGTCTAATGATTAGGGATCTCTTTGATGACAAGTTAATGTACTATGTCGGCAAACCAAGGTTCGTGGGACGAAATGCCTAGGAGTTGTTCGTCTGTAAATGACTCATTTATAAGGTTTTCATCAAATGGAGCATTAGATAATCGTGATAGATGGTCATCTATAATATTCTCAGACTCCTTTTTATCCTTAATCTCTACATCAAATTCTTGAAGTAAAAGAATACAACTAATAAGATGCACTTTGGTGTCCTTCTTTGACATCGAATAGCGCAAGGCAGCATGGTCGGTATAAACAGTCACATGGGAACCAACCAAGTATGAGCGAAACTTTTCTAGTGCATAGACCATAGCCAAAACTCTTTTTCAGTGACTGTATAATTTTGATGGGAATAGTTAAGGGTGAGACTAACATAGTAAATCACTCTTGGAAACTTATCAATTAGTTGTCCTAAAACAACTCCTATGGACATGTCATAAGCGTCACACATGAGTTCGAATGGGAGAGACCAATTGGGAAGGTACATGATGGGAGCAGAAGTAAGAAGACTCTTAAGTTTTTCGAAAGCAAGGGTACAATGTGAGTCAAAATAAAATGAGGAATCCTTTTCAAGGAGTTTTGTGAGAGGCCTAGAGATATCACTAAAGTTCTGGATAAATCGCTGGTAGAAACCAGCGTGTCCTAAGAAGGAGCGCACCTCTTTCACAGATTTAGGGATGAAAAGATTGGAGATGATATCAATCTTCGCTCTATCAACTTGAATGCCATTTTTGGAAATGACATGCCCTAACATAATCCCTTGTTTCACCATAAAATGACATTTCTCCCTATTAAGGACAAGACATTTTTCCTCACATCTCATAAGGACTTTTTCTAGGTTCCTAAGACAACACTCAAAGGAGGACCCATGGATAGAGAAATCATCCATAAAGAATTCAAGGAAGTCTTCAATCATGTCAGAGAATATACTCAACATACACCTTTGGAAACAACTAGGTGCATTACACAACCCAAGAGACAAACGATGAAAGGCAAAGGGTCCAAAAGCGCATGTGAATATGGTTTTCTCCTGATCCTCGGGGACAATATAGATTTGGTTATACCCTGTGTACCCATCTAGGAAACAATAATACATGTGCCCAGCCAACCATTCTAGCATCTCATCTATAAAAGGAAGTGGAAAATGATCCTTCCTAGTGACCTCATTAAGTTTACGGTAGTCAATACAAACGCGTCATCCTGTTTGGATACGCGAAGGTATCAACTCAGTAATTTCATTTTTCATTACAGTGATGCCAGATTTCTTAGGAACCACGAGGATATGACTAACCCAATGACTATCAGAAATGGGATAAATAATGCCATGATCTAACCATTTAATGATTTCTTTACGGACGACCTCTTTCGTTATTGGATTGAGGCGTCTCTATAAATATCTCTTAGGTGTAGCATTATCCTCAAGGTAAATATGATGTTGAACTACATTAGGACTTACACTCTTAATGTCAGCCATAGACCAGCCCATAGCTTCTTTATATTGTCTAAGTAGATTGACTAATTGAGATTCCTAGTCATAGGTTAAGTCGCTAGCAACAATGACAAAAAGAGTGTCATTTTCACCTAAGAAAACATACTTAAGAGTGGACGGAAGTGGTTTCAAATCAAGTTTAGGAGCCTCAATGATGGACGATTTTGTAACAGTCCTAGACTCGAGATAGATTTCATCAGGTTTTGTGTCCCATTTTGCAGTAATTGCATTGAGTTCTTCAAACATGTCTCCAGAAGACATGTCTTTAAACAACTCTTCTAGTTCCTCATCGGTCTCATATTCCTCTAAAATATCTTCTACGAGAGACCCAATGGCACACACCTCACGAGTATCTCCTCCAATGACTCTAGATGCTGATTAGTGAAATTAAAGATATTTAAATAAGCAGAAATATTCCCAAAGGACATTTTTATGGATCCATTACGATAATTAATGATGGCATTAAAAGTAGCAAGGAATGGGCGACCAAGAATGATGGGAATTTATCCCTTGGTGCTAGAGACGGGTTGTGTGTCAAGCACGATAAAATCAACGGGGAAGTAGAATTCGCAAACTTTAATGATCGCATCCTCAATGATACCTTGCGGTACTTTGACAGAACGGTCTTCCAGTTGAAGAGTGATACGAGTAGGTTTAAGATCACTTAATCCTAGTTGATGATAGACAGTGAGAGGTAAAAGGTTGATACTGGAACCTAGATCGAGAAGACATTTCTTAATAAGAGTGCTACCAATTGTGCAAGAGATGGTGGGACAACCAAGTTCTTTGTACTTGATCGGGAAGTTGTTATTAGATAGGATTGAGCTCATATGAGCAATAAGGAAAGCCTTTTTAGGAACATTGGTTGCCCTCTTTTTGGTGCACAAGTCCTTGAGAAACTTAGCATAAGACGGGACTTGTGCGATTGCATCTAAAAGAGACATGTTTACTTTCACTTACGAGAAAATCTCTAAAACCTTCTCTAGATGAGGTGACTTTTTGGAAACAAGTCTATTAGGAAAAGGGGCTTTGGGTGTGAATCAAGGATCAATACCCTTCCTATTCGGAGCATCACTCTCATCCTCTTTTAACTCCTCGGATGAGTTAGTCTTAGAGAAAGACGCTTGATTTGGATATTGGGGATTGGGATCAAGAGTTTTGTTAGCACGTTGATAACTGATGACAACATTTACGTGCTCATTTGAGTCCACATTATGGACTTGCCCAGCATTGGATTGATTTGAGGTATGACGAGGGTTTACCTCTGGTGGGCTAGAAAAAGTCCCAGCCTCGTGACTACTCATTTGAATGGCAATTTGACCCACTTGAGTTGCTAAATGTCTTACTTGTTTTGTAAGAAGTTCTAAACTCTGACGAAGGATATCATTTTTATCATTCACGGGTGGGTGATTTGTTGATGAACCACTTTGATAGATTTGTGCTTAGGGGTACCCTTGGGGCTTTAGATATACTCTCCTTGGGTAATGTTGTGGTTGAGTTTGATTTTGGGCCCCTTGGGACCATGAGAAGTTAGGATGATTGCGGTACCCAGGATTAAATGTGTTTGAGAAAGGGTCATTTTTGGGCTTTTGATAAGGGTACACGACATTGCTTTGCTCCACGGACGGAGAAACCTGACAATCCTCGTCAAAATGATCTAAACCCCCACGGTTATTACATGACAAAGACGTGATTTCTAAGGACGTGACTGGTTTAGGAGTTTGAGACTTTTCAAGTACTTCAAGTCTCTTAGAGATAGTGACAAGGGCAGAGTTTTCAAATGCAGAGTCTACATACGAACACTATTACGAGAGACACCATGGTCTCTCTCGGATGTACTCTCCCACTCAGCACTCCTTTCGACTAACCCTTCAAGGTATTTCAAAGCCTCTTCCACTGTCCTAGTTATAAACCTCTCGTGACACATAGACTCTACAAAAGCACGTGTTTTCATATCTAACTCCTCGTAAAGGATGCGAAGGAGTTCAGTTTCAAAGATTCCATGATTGGGGCACTCAACAAGAAGGCTTTTGAAATGTTCAAAATATTTCCATAATTTTTCACTACTAAATTGGCGAAAACCAATAATTTGGGTGCGAAGTTCAATTGATTTGGAACGAGGGAAATAATTTTTTCAAAAATGGGCTAACGAATTCCTCCCAAGTTGTTATGGATTTTGCAGAAAGACTATTGAACCACTTTTTGGCGTTGCTTTTGAGAGCAAACGGAATGACATGAAGAAGGATACCATCTATAGACACAGACTTAAAAGAGATCGCGGAACAAAGCTTTTCAAATTCTTGAAGGAATTCATAGGCATTTTCATCATAGTTGCCATTGAATTTAGGCAACATACCTATAAGATGGGTTTTAACCTCGAATTTGGAACCAGCAGCCTCTGAAAGAACTATTGGAGACTTGGGGGCTCTTTGTTGGGGGTAGAAGGTTTGTTGAATTGTAGTACGTTGAGAAGGGGGAAGATCAACATTGTCTCCCATGGTGATTTGTGGTGATGGTGATGACTATCAGTTATGCGAGTTAAACGACCGGTAGTTTTTCTTTCTCAAGTATGCATACACTAGGAAGATATCTAAATTAACTAACAATTAGCACATAAGAGGGGATAAAAACACTCAAGAAAAAGAAAAATTAAAAAAAATCTAATTCTTAATTAATCTAAAAAAAATCTAGACAACTCCTAACTTTTGGACCACCAAAAAGTCCATAAATCTAGAGTTATTTAAACTGATTGATAGGTAAGCGGGGGCACTTCCTTATAAACAAGGCGCTGAATAGAGAACCGCTAGCCTAGTCACCAATTCAAATTGGCCAGGTAAGTGAAACACTTGCCTTGTCACCAAAAGTTTGAATAATTCCAAATTCATTTTCTCTTTTAGGTACCTTCCTAATTGAGCTCGAAATTCTTATGGACCAACGTCTAATTAAATTTTAAAGGAGTTGGAGGGAATGCAAGATGATGAATTAATGGTTTGTGAGCCAAGGAAAGGGTGATGAAATCCCTCACCTTATCTTGATATTGTGGTTTTGCCCTTAAAATTAATTAGATGAGAATGCAACACCCAAGAGTTAATAACTTAACACAAAAAATGCATACACTAATGTGAATGCTTACACTAATGTGGTACGTACCTTTGGGTCAATCACCACAATTTATATAAAAAAATACCAAAATGAAAATAAAAAACTCCTAAACAAGACGTGCTCTACGTGTACATAAAATGCATGACGCGACACATAATTTTTATCTAGAAATAATCTAAACTAAGGTTTTTTTTATTTTTATTTATGTAAAAAACTAGGGGAAGAAAAAGTATAACCGAATTAGCTTAGAAATTAACTCCGCGAAGAATTAACTCGAACCACAATTAAGTACCTGAAAAAAATAAAAATAAAAATATCAAACTAATAAAATATTTTTATTTTATTTTATCTTCACTTACATTTACACGTAAAAGAAATTAAAAAAATAAAAAAAATTAGAAACAGGAAAACGAAACTAACAGTTAAGAGAAGCTAACAAATAAGTTTACAACAGAGAGACACGCGTAATTAAATAAAACATAATAAGCTACGGGACTTCTACTTACGATTTTTTGTTTTGTTTTTAATTATTTATCTACAAGACAAAAACAAGGTTAATATTATTATTTTATGACTACTTAACAAAACAAAAAGCGGAAATAGGCAACTAAACTGAGCACTATGAATCCAACAACAGACAAATTATTATAAAATTTTGGGGCTGCTTTTGAGAAAACAACAAAATAAAATCGATTGAAAATATATATAAACCAAAAACTCAATGACACGTTCCCCGGCAGCGGCGCCAAAAACTTATTGGGGAAAAATCCTAAACTAACAAAACCGCAAGTGCACGGGCGTACGTGAGTACGGGGGCAAGTACGGATCAAACCACAGAGAACGCGAATCAAATTTTTAATGTAATAGACTAACATAATATTTATATAAGCACTTAAAATATCACTTTTTAAAGATTTGAGGAACAGATTTCATCGGCTAAACATGAATACCATGGCATAAACATGTATTTTTAATAGAAAATAAACTCACATGTATTTAGAGTAAAGACATCCAATGACTCCAAATCAAGTTTCTTTCAAAATCATAAAAATATTTCACATTCATTTTACCAATTAAATCGACTCTCAAAATCATATGGATCCTAACTATACGAACTCCCAACTTTACTTGTGTGAAATATATGAAAATACTCACATAGACATGATATTGGAGATAATCAATAAACAAATATATAGCAATTAAAGAGCATATACCAAGATAGCGGGTCTCTTTATCCAACTACATCGGCCCCTTAGAGAGGGCTTAGTTGAACATTATCGAGACCATCATGGTATTAGAAAATAAAGAACTCATACCTAGAATCGAGACGAACTTGAAGCTTTTATTAAAAATGAAATACATGATACAAGGGAGAACAATTGAAGAGATACAAGATAGAAGTAAGAGATTGTGAGATGAGATGTTTTTACAATGAGGCTAGGTGTGACGCCCTCAATCTCGGGGTTAGAAAATGAGGACCCACACACCATTAAACTAATACAATAACAGTAGATATAATAAACCCCGATAATAATAACATGATCTAAACATGATTAAGTATGAGACAAGATTACAACTACAAACCAAAATAAATATATTACATCCCAAATTATACTTAAATTCAAATTTTATTTGATTCCGACATGGAATTGACAGATAACCCAAAGTATATGAACCAACTTATACAAGTCCTTCCAACTAATACGCTTGCTCACACACACACAACATCTACCTGCTCTGGCATTTGGAAACCTACAACCCGGTAGGGACCGCCAGGAATGCTCTTGCGAGCAGTGCGCCTAAGTCTTACCATCTTCTTGCTTAACTGTCATGGTTAGATCAAAGAAAATGAATGAGCAAAGAAGCTCATCAAGTAACTATATAAACAGTTCTACAATGCAACATAGATATCCATATCTGAGGCATTCTACTTTCATTCTATAGGTGGCAGTTATTGACTAAGTAAAGGTCATGAAGAAGGTTTCGGGCTTTCAGGATTCAAGGCTCAAGATTGGGAGAAAGCCAACATTCATCACAAATCATTAGCAGGACTCTGAAAGAGTTTCTCAATTAAAAGAAGTGATTATTCAAGCTTCAAAATTCAATAATTAATTAAAGTGACAGGGTTCACAGGTTTCACATCTTTAACGAAGATACAAATCATTTCATTTCATTTCATTTAAAAGAAGCAAACTGCTTTAAAGCTTATATTCATTTTTTCTTTTATAAAACATAAAGGAACCCTTGATTGGAATATCCATCTATTAAATATAATATGGGTGATCAAACCGTACGGACCTCCATCTGGTCGTTATGGTACCTATGGCATTATTTTAGCCTTATATTGGACTAACCCCGCTAGCCTCTTATGTGACTGGACTAGTCCCACTAGTCTCTTACGTCTTTATCCAATCCATTAGGAATTCATTTGGAAAACCATTGTGTTGGAAGTAGGAAAAGTTGACTAAGTTCATTTTATCATTACCAAGAATATAAAATCATTCGGACTCATTCAAGTCGAAAATCATTCTTAAGTTCAATTCAAGATTTCAAGGAAAGTGAACGAATCGAAAGCAAATATGGATCAATACTAAAGATCTTGATCAAATGATAAACATGGTATACTAGTTCAGGATCAGAATAGTTCCAAAGATCAATACAAAATAAAGTATACGGGTTATCGAAGAATTCAGGTTAATCAAAATATTACGTAAGGAGGTTCATAAAGGTTCTCTTAGGTTTACGAGATCAAAAGATAACAAAGTGATAGAGTAAGGTAATAAATGTCAGGATCAATAGGGTTATTATAAAGGATAAATAGGGATTGATAACAAGTTATCACAAAGAATTATATCAGGGTTTCTCAGAAATCAACAACAGGTTTATCACAAGTGCTATAAAGAATCACTACTTTATCAGGGCATTGACAATATCCTCTTTATAACCAAATCATAAGAGAAGGCAGAGTTACTTGCCTCAAATAACTTTCCTGCTCTACGGTATACGAGCTACTGCCACCTACGACCTTTTTCCCTTTACTAGCCTGAATGTCTCTTCTATCCAAATCTATAATTCAACATAAAACCTTAATTAGATACTCGATCACTCTCGACGTTTCTCAGAACGTCTAGCATTTACCCCAATCGCAACTTAACTGTTGTGCAAGACATGCATGTGCTATAAAAAGACTAAGTCAAACTGATAACCCTAAGTAAGTTGTATGATAATCTAAGTTTGCATCTTGTATTGTATCACTCAAGTATGTACAAGTGTAATTAGATTAGACTGGAGTATTTTTCTGTAAACAGTCTCAAGCCTAAGAAAAAAACTCTGGAAGAAGATCAAGAAGATCATGCCTTAGAGAAAGTGTGAAGAAGCTTGAAGTTGAATAAAACTGTTTTAGGAAAAACATTCTAAGTCAGGAAATCTACAAGTCACAGATTAAGTGTTATAGAGAAGTCATTCGAGAACTCCAGAATGACTTGTCGAGAAGTCAAGAAAAGCTTATAGAGAAGTCTCAGAGATATCGACAAGCCAAATTGAAGATATGAAGATTGGAGATATCAACAAGTTAGGTCTTTACTAGAGAACTCTGAGATATCGACAGGTCAAGATTCTACTCGAGAACTCAGAGATATCGATAAGTCAAGACCATACTTGAGAAGTCAGAGATCTCGACAAGCCAACTTTACATTCGAGAACTCAGAGACTTCGATAAGTCACAACAACAACAGAGTAATAAGAGATCTCGATAAGTCACTATACTTATCGAGATGTCGAGTTCTCTATATACCAAACTGGAGATCTCGAGGTAAAACTCAAAGTACAAAGTGCAGATCAGTTAAATATCCAAGATTATCAATCAACAAACAAATCAATCAATGATTTAAAAATTCTACAAAAGCAGCTTGAAGAGTACAAGATCAAAGGCCAAGATTAACTGACAAAGTAAAGTCATAGACATGCATGATTTACAAAGATACATTAAGCCAGATAGAAAGTTTTAGTTAACTTAAAGTAGGGTTTAGTACATGCTATTGCATGCTGTGTAAAACCAGTGGTTACTGTTCTATAAATTAAATACTGGATGCTTTATTTTAGACTTAACAAAATAGATTCAAGGACTTGTAACTCTCAAGAGAGAAGCTGAGTTCTTAACATAACAAGAACCCATAAATTTGTAGCAAAACACATACTTGATTTTAATATAAAATTAAGTAAATTTTGAAAGATAGTGTGTTCTTGTGCATGTTCTATTATCCCCGTTGAAACATATTATCTCTATAAGTTAGATTACTTTATTCACCATCCAAAACAGTTCAAAAAGATTAAAATTGTCTAAAACACATTCACCATCCCTTCTGTGTTGTATTCATTACCTAACATTAACTTATAAGCACATGCATCACACACAGCACATAATAATACATACTTTTATACTCTTAACAAATAATCACTAATTATCCCGATACTTCACATATAGCAAGTAATCACGCCACTGTTAGTCCCTTAACAACACAACAAGAATTACAGAAGGGGGGTTGAATGGAATTCTTGAAACTTTTTCACAAATAAAATTGTTCTAATTTAAATATATATATCAGTGTGAATTGATTTGCAGAGTGCGGAATAATAACTTGAAATGAATCAAAACACAAGTAATAAAAACACAAGGCTTTAAAAACTTTCTGGTGGATTTGAATGTATCCACCAGAGATATATAATATATCAAGAGAACTCTGTATAGCAATTAGCTCATAGCTGCTTACAAATTGTCAACAACTAAGATTATAGAGAAATGCTAAGAATATAGCTTACAAATGGTTCTCTTTTTGGTTGCTTAGTTAGTTGTTCTATTTGCTACTTCTTGGTTTATATATATCACCAAGATTAGAAAGCAATAAGACAAGATAATAAAACAAAAACTATCAAGTCTAATACTTTGCTACTTTATTACTCTATTCCAGCATCTTTGAATATCTTCATAATAGCATGGAAATGGCAATGCTTCTTTGTTCTCTAAAACCCAGTTATATAGGCTTCCAATTCCATTTGCATACACTCGACGCATGTGACTGTGTTGTCACTGTCAACAGATGTTTGAATTCTTTATCCGTCGGGTTCATGATCATCCGTCGAGTTCATAATCATCCGTCGGGTTGTCTTGTTGATCATCCGTCGAATGGCATTGTTGTTTATCCGTCGGGTAGCAATCTGACACATGGCTTCATTTTATTTATGCAGAATTACAAGACATCATCTATGTACAATTAATCAACCTATTCTGCATATCTAGTTAAAGTCAACATGACTTGAGTACTACTACGGAATCTAAACAATGTATATGCAGAAATGTGCTAGAGACTTATTGTTACATAAGCTACCAACTCGATGGATAATAAATCATCATCCGTCAGAACTATATTGAGTTATCTGTCGGGAGTATAATCCTTATCCGTCGAGTGCTACATTTTTCACTAAGTAAAATCTACCAAGGTATTTTACTAATGAAATCATCAAGTACACAATATATACACAACAATCTCCCCCAATTTATGTTTACTGGAATTGTAGCCATAAATTAAGAGAAACTTGATGATAACAAAACACCCTAAAAATACAACTTTGAAAGTAAGTAGATAAAACTGTAAAGTGCATCATTTAACAAAATGTACAAAGTTTAGCTCACAGTCATTTTCAAGGTGCTCCTCTAGCCTAAGAAAATTTATCTAGTTCCTTGAAGGTCTGGATCTCTTTCCAAGCTTTCTGTTGTTTTCTTCTATCTGATTTTTGAGCTGTCTGTGGAATTCCAGTTCATCAGATTCTGAGAGATTTAGCTTTTCTTGCATCTCCAAGAGAGTCTCATTGCTAGAGATGCTCAATTGGTCTTCTAATCTGAAAAATCTTATAACTCCTTTGTCATCCATTGTTATGGATAAAAAACTAAGGTTCTTATTTGCTGTATTTATTACTAAGATTCGGGAGCTCAAGGCCTTTAATGGCTGCTCTCGTGTATCGTAGCTTAATTCTGCCTTTACGAGAAGCCTACGTATCTCTGTGAATTAGATAATCAAGCCAAAAAATGTAGTTCTGATTTGTGGGGTGAGGCCCCTTATATAGATGTTGGGAGTCCTTGAATTGGACTTGGTATAGGAGACTTGGTGGGCAAGTCTCATAATTAGAATGGACTTTGGAGTCCTAGATAGTAGGAAACTGATTCCTTATCCTTTTAGGTCCCCTTGAGGCTAATCTATAAGGATTTATATCCTTATCGGGACTCTTCTCAATAGCTGATTTTTTCCTTATTAATTAATTACAAAATTAATTAATAATCAGGGCTTTTGGGCCTTCTTTATTCCATCAGGCTTGATCTGGTCCATCAGGCTTAACCTTTCTGGTCTGAGTATCATATATCTTTTTATTGGGCCTAGCAGCCCACACCTTGCAGTATTTAATTATACTATCATAATTTATTTATCCCTATCATTTGCCCCCCAACTTTTGGGAAACATTGATTAGGTTTCGCAGAAGTTAAGTCTGTTTATTCCCTTACAGGGTTTCGATTTCGCGTAAAGTGTGGAGCGACCTACACATTTACAATGAATTTTCCTTTTATTCAGGAATTATCTTAATTTCCAGGAATTTTTCCCTTATTTCCGGGATTTTTCCCTAATTTCCGGGATTTTTCCCTAATTTTCTGGATTTTTCCCTTAATTTCTGGATTTTTCCCTAATTTTCTGGGATTTTTCCTTAATTTCTGGATTTTTCCCTAATTTTCTGGGATTTTCCTTTAATTTCTGGATTTTTCCCTAATTTTCTGGGATTTTTCCTTAATTTCTGGATTTTCCCTAATTTTCTGGGATTTTCCTTTAATTTCTGGATTTTCCCCTAATTTTCTGGGATTTTTCCTTAATTTCTGGATTTTTCCCTTAATTTTCTGAATTTTTCAGATTTCCAGCCCTTTTTCGACCAGGATCCTAGTCAAATTTTCGACCTGGATCCTAGTCGAAATAGGGGTCAGCCTTGCCATCCTGGTCGAAGGAATTCGACTAGGATCCACGACCTGGAATTCGACCAGGATCCTAGTCGAAATTTCGACCTGGATCTAGGACCTGGAATTCGACCAGGATCCTAGTCGAAATTTCGACCTGGATCTAGGACCTGGAATTCGACCAGGATCCTAGTTGAAATTTCGACCTGGATCTAGGACCTGGAATTCGACCAGGATCCTAGTCGAAAATTTGACCTGGATCTAGGTCGAAAATTCCCCCACCTTTTTTTAGCATCTGGTCATGAACCTATCGACTTGGATTTCGACTAGGATTCTAGTCGACATTTCGACCTGAATCCTGTTCGAAAATTCTTTGATTTTCTTGCTTCCTGGTCGAAGGATTTCGACTAGGATCCACGACCTGGAATTCGACCAAGATCCTAGTCGAACTTCGACCTGGGTTTTTAATCCTTATTCTTGAAAGATGCTTGGCTAATTCGACCTCATTCCTGGTCGAGGTTTCGACCTCAATTCAGTCCTATTTTTTCCATTGTTTTCGTGTATCTAGTCGACAAATTTCGGGCAGGATTCATGACCTGGAATTCGACCTGAATCCTGGTCTTTTTTATCCGTTATTTTCGGGTGCCTGCTCGAAAGTTTTCGAGCAGGATTCACGACCTGGAATTCGACTTGAATCCTGGTCTTCCACTAGCCTTTTTTATTTGGCTTTAATTTAAGGTATTGTATTTTCCAAATCCTAATTGGATTTGGGCCTGGCCTTTTTTATTGGGCCTTATCCAAAACTTACTGGGCCTCCTTTATTGGGCTTCTCCAAAACTTACTGGGCCTCCTTCAAAACTTACTGGGCCTCCCTTATTGGGCTTAATATTGATCTGTTTAGAATCCTCTAAAATCCTTGGAATATTCTGGAATGTTCCTTTTTCTGGGCTTTTTCCCATGGGCCTTTGTCCTTAACGGCCTTTCGTCCCTTCAACTTCCTTTTCCTCTTATATAAAGAACTGAGGAGAGGCTACTACTTCTTACCTTCTCATTTCTAAGTTTTCTTCTTTCTCCTCCTGCTAAGATTCTCAGAGCAATAACAGCAAGTCGGAGCTCAAGGCCTTTTTCAGGAGTGCTTCTTCAGGTAAAATTCCTCCCTTTGCTTTTCGTGTCTATTTTTCCATTGTGTGCCGTTTTAAGGTAGCCTGTTTATGTGCCCCTTTCTTTTTTCAGATGGCTGACAAAAAAATGACTCGCTTGGCCAAGATGAACGTGGCTAGAAAGTCCAACGAATTTCCTATTCGATCGAGGTATACTTCCTTAATCGACATGATCAACACTCGAGGGGACGAGTACCCGTCTGATGCGCATCTGGACGCGTACGATCATATTAGTGCTTTACGGGATCCCAAGGAGCTGGAAAAGTTGAGCAGCTGCTTCAAAATTAAGGAGCCTTTTAAGCTGGTTCTTGCGGGTCCGGCCGACAGGGCCTGTCAGTGGAAGAAGGACGCGCTATGCATCTATAGGGATACTCTAAGGGCAGGTATCAGACTCCCTTTTCATCCATTCATTCCTTTGCTACTGGCTGATGTGGGCATCAGCCCTTGCCAACTCCCCCCTAATTCTTGGAGGCTGATTCTGTGCTATCTGTCGCAATGCGCCAAGCACAATGTCCCCACATCTGTTGCTATCTTCAGAAAGATTTTTCAGTTCAAGAACAACCCTGATAAAAGTCCGGGTTGGGTTTCTATAAATCAGCGCCCCACTATCCCCCATATCGTGAATGGGAAGTCCATCCTTGACAACAACTTGGGGTAGAAGAAAGATTTTTTGTTCATTTTTTGGGAAGGTGGAGATTGGGGCTCCCTGTTTTGATCATCCTTTGGGCTGGCCGTGGACGGGAGCCCAAATGATATAACTTTGTCTGAGGAGGAGGCTAAAGCTTTCAACCTCCTTACGCAAGACAACGGTACTTCCCATTCTTGGGACCTTATCCGGGAGACCGTCCTGGTAGAACGCGGCCTCTCGCCTGTTCATAAGAAAAGTAAGTTCCCTTTCTTTACCTCCTTTATTTCCTGCATTTTTTATTCTATTGATTTTCAACTGACTTCGTTTGTTGCAGTGGCTGAGAAGATTGAGGAGGCTACCAAGCCTAAGGACCTGGAGACAACCAGGATGAAGAGGGCTGGGAAGGTCTTTAAAGACCCTCGACTTGGTGACCGCTTCCCTGAGTTCCTTCTTCAGGCAACGGAGCCAAGCGAGGAAGGCCCCAGCCAAGTTTTGCTCACCAAGCAGAGGCCAGGGGCCTATTTTCAACCTGCTTGGGGGATCCGGGGCAATGACTCAATCGTGGGCAGCACGACGCTGTCCAAGGAATGGTCTAAGCATTCCATCTCCCTGGTGGACTATCAAGATTTTGTCCTTCAAAAGGACTTAGAGGGGAATTAGCTATTTGGAGCCCAGGCTCTGGCGACGGTACGTCCTTTACCTATGCCCTTGATACTTATCTTTCCATGTTTCTTTTCTAAACTTTTGTTGTTTCTCTTGCAGGCTAACGCCCATTTCGAAGGGGCAATTCACCAAGCTAAGGCTTGGAAGGTTGGCCTGGAAGATGCCAACAAGAAGTTGGAGGAGGCCAACCAAAAAATAGAGGCCCTTGAAGCTCAACTGGCCTCTTCCACTTCTGACCTGGAAACGGCCCGGGCCGAAAATGTCATTCTGAAGGCGCAGATGGACAAAGCTTTTGATGGCTGGATGGACACCCAGGAATTCAAAGACTTGATGGTGGAGCATGATGCCCTTCTTCACCCAGTTAGCTACAAAGAGGGCTGGGACGCTGCTGTGGAGGCCATCCAGGATGATTTTCCAGAGGTCCTCGAGCAGTCCTCCTTTCTTTGCCCTGTGCGAGTTCCAGAGCTTGGAGGTGTTACTGAGAAGCTTGCTGATATGATCAAGGACGGAGAGGAGGAAGATTCTTCCGAAGAGGAGCTTGAGCCTGTCGCTAAGAAGGCCAGGGTGGAAGAGCCTCCAAGAGCAGCGCCTCAACAACCAGCATCTCCCGCAGAGGGAACCTCTACAGGGACTTCGGAGGGGACGACCGAGACGTCCGAAGGAACGACTGAGACATCCGAGGAGACTTCGGATAGTGGTTCCGAGGAATCTCAGCCTTCCAAGGCCTAAGTTTTTTTTGTATATCTTCTTTTTGAACTTCATTCATATCAGAACTTGTTACCCTTCGGGTTATATTTCATATGTTGCTTTTCTTGCCTCTTTCAATCTTAATATGCATTTGAACTTTAAACATCCTTAGATTGAAATAATTTCAAACTCTTTAATATGAAGTCTGGTTTTCCAAAACCTTACACAACATGGGTTCGACCCTAATCAACAATAACTAGACAATGTAAATTCTACTGGAATATAAAATCCTACGCAAGCAAAGCTTCAAGGTGCTTTTAAACCTACTTGTCACAATGACAAGTGAGAATCGTACTTCGCCTATCTTACACGTAGTAAACCTTCAGGTTTTGTGCGTGCCAGGTTCTCGGGACTTCAAAACCATCCATAGTCTCCAGCTTGTAGGTTCCTCTACCCTGAATGCTCTTGACTCTGTACGGCCCTTCCTAATTTGGGGTAAGCTTTCCTTTCTGTCCGACACCAGAAGCCTCTATTTTTCTCAAGACTAGGTCACCTTGTTTGAAAAACCTCTCTTTAACCCTTAGGTTGTAGTAGAATGAAGCCTTTTTCTGATATTCTACTATCTTTACATGTGCTTTATCTCGCACTTCATCGATTAAATCCAGGGCTAACCTCTGCCCTTCCTCATTTTCTTCTGCATTGAAAGCCTGAATCCTTGGAGAGGAATGTGATATCTCTACTGGAACTACTGCTTCTGCCCCATATGCCAACATGAAGGGAGTTGTTCCTATCGTGACTCTACAGGTAGTCCTGTAGGCCCATAATATTGGAAGTATTTCATCCACCCAATTATTTCTTGACTTCTCGATCCTTTTCTTTAGTCCATCCAGGATTATCCGATTTGCTACCTCTGCTTGCCCATTGGCTTGCGGGTGAGCCACAGAGGTGAATCGTAACTCAATTTCATTTTCTTCACAATACTTCTTGAATTCCTCATTGTTGAATTGTGTTCCATTGTCAGTGACGAGGATACGGGGAATTCCATATCGGCACATAATGTTTTCCCACAGGATTTGTGCAACCTGCTTAGTTGTGATTTTGGCCAAGGGCTTGGCTTCAATCCACTTGGTGAAATAATCAATGGCTACAATCAGAAACTTCCTTTGTGCTGTGGCCATGGGAAAAGGCCCCAAAATATCCATTCCCCACATAGCAAAAGGAATGGGCGAGTTGATAGAGGTCAGCATCTCGGGGGGTTGTCTAACAACAGGTGCATGCTTCTAACAGCGATCACATCTCTTCACGTATTCTTTGGCATCAGCCATCATTTCTGGCCAATAAAAACCTAAACGAGTTATCTTATGAGCCAAGGCCCTGCCCCCCAAGTGTTATCCACAAATACCTTCATGCACTTCTTCAAGAGCCAAGCGTGCCTCATCGGGCCTGAGACACCTCAAGTAGGGAACCACGAAGGATCTTTTGTAAAGAATCCCATCTATCAAAGAGTACCTTAGTACCCGAACAATTAACTTCCGTGCTTCAGTTGCATCGCTTGGCAACCAACCGGTTTGAATATGAGCCTTAATGGGATCAATCCAGGATGTCCCCAGGCCTATAGGAGCCACAAGCTTAACATCTATGCTTCGTGTCTTCAAAACACGGAAGTACACACTTCCTGAACTTTCTTCAATCTCAGATGAAGCAAACTTTGATAGCGCATCTGCTTTAGCATTTTCTTCCCTTGGAATGTGTTCAACATGGCATTCATTAAATTGGGTCATCACAGCCCTTACTAGGCGAACATACTTAGCCATCGTATCATCCCTTTCCTCAAATTCTCCCTTTACCTGGGATATGATCAGCTTCGAGTCTCCACGGACCTTTAAGTTTTTGACTCTAAGTGTCCCAGCTAGACCAAGGCCAGCAATCAGGGCTTCATACTCTGCCTCATTATTTGTGGTTGGGAAGTCTAGCTTCATAGCATACTCAATTAAGAATCCATCAGGGCTTTGCAAAACCAACCCTGCTCCACTGGAATTTGTTTTTGATGCTCCATCAAAATAGAGAACCCAATATTCTTTTTCCTTATCATCCTTCTCCCTGTCCCCATTGTCGACTCCCTTGTCTTGAGGTATGGTATCTTCCTGCCCCCCGACTTCTTGGTTGGGTATGGTACATTCCACCACGAAGTCAGCTAGTGCCTGGGCTTTTATGGTCGTACGTGGCTTATACTTGAGATCGACTCTCCCAACTCTATTGCCCACTTAATCAGTCTCCCACTTGCCTTGGGACTGTGGATGATATTTCTCAGCGGCTGATTTGTTAGCACTTCAATCTGGTGAGCTTGAAAATAAGGACGCAGCTTTCTTGAAGCCATTACCAAGGCTAAAGTGAATTTCTCAATAGGTGAATAATTCAACTCAGCACCATGCAAAATTTTGCTGACATAGTATACGGGTTTCTGGACTTTCAGTTCCTCCTTAACCAACACCGCGCTCAAGGCGCTCTCTGAAACAGCCAAGTACAAGAATAAAATTTCACTCAGAACTGGCTTGGCCAACAACGGGGCCTGGGCCATATACTTCTTTAACTCTTCAAATGCCTTCTGGTTTTCTTCACTCCATACAAAGTCTTTGATGCTCTTTAGCGACTTGAAGAATGACAAACACTTGTCCCCCGACTTGGAGATGAATCGTCCTAGCGCAGCAACCCTTCCTGTAAGCTTCTGAACATCCTTAATAGTTTTTGGTGGTTCCATGTCCAGGATCGCCTTTATTTTATCCGGGTTAGCCTCAATTCCCCTCTTTGAGACCATCAGTCCCAAGAATTTTCCAGATCCTACTCCGAAAGCACACTTCGTAGGATTCAACATCATCTTGTGGTACCTCAGGACCTCAAAAGCTTCCCTTAAATGGGCTATATGATCAGTCTTTACTAGACTCTTGACTAACATGTCATCAACATAGACTTCCATAGTCTTACCAATAAGATCCTTAAAAATTCTATTCACCAACCTTTGATAGGTGGCTCCTGCATTCTTGAGACCAAACGCCATAACAAGATAACAATAAACACCAAAGTCAGTGATAAATGATACCTTTGGAATGTCATCCTTATGCATTTTGATCTGGTTGTATCCGCTAAATCCATCCATGAAACTCAGCATCTCATGTCCAGCAGTGGCATCAATCAAAGTATCAATTCTAGGCAGCGGAAAACAGTCTTTGGGGCATGCATCATTCAGATCAGTGAAGTCTATACACATCCTCCACTTTCCATTAGCCTTCTTCACCATTACAGGGTTTGCTAACCACTCCGGAAATTGAATCTCCTCAATGAAACCAGCCTCTAAGAGCTTTTCTACTTCCTGTTTTATAGCCTCTTGTCTTTCCGGGGCAAAATTTCTTTTCTTTTGTTTCACTGTCTTCCGGCTTGGATCCACATTTAGCTTTTGAGTAATTAACTCCGGGTCTATGCCTGGCATATCAGCTGCTGACCATGCAAACACATCACTATTTTCTTGCAAAAATTTCACTAACTTCCCTCTAAGGTTCTCCTCTAATCTGGCTCCAATGAAAGTCATCCTCTCAGGATTCTCGGGGTCTAAAGGAACCGAAACCAATTCTTTTGCTGACCTTCCTCTATTCTCATCATTTTCTCGAACATCCATATCTTCAATAGGAAGAACCTGCCCCCCGACTACATCTGCACTCAAAGAGGCCACATAACAGCTTCTAGCCATTTTTTGATCTCCTCTCTCTTCTCCAATCCCGTTTCGGGTGGGAAACTTCATGACTGAATGGTAGGAAGAGGGGACTGCCTTGAAGGCATGTATCCCTGTTCTCCCCATGATAGCATTATAAGTTGAACTAGCCTTTACCACCACGAAATCCAGCATCTGCGTTGCTTGCCTTGGTTCCGTACATATGGTGGTCGGTAATTTGATTATCCCTTCCACAGGACATTCTGCTCCAGCAAATCCATATATCGGCATGTCGGTTGGTATCAACTGGGAGTCGTTATACCCCATTCTTAGAAAGGTGTCGTGGAGCAAGATATCCACAGAAGCACCATTATCCACAAGGACCCTCTTAACCGGGCTATTTCCTATTATCGGTGTTATGACCAGCGGGTCGTCATTGGGAAACTTCACACCCTCTAGGTCGGAATCATCAAAAGCCAATATTACTTCTGTCCTGGCCCTCTTCGGGGCTTCTCCAACAATATGCATAACCTCCCTAGTATATGCCTTTCTGGAATTTTTGGACAATCCAGCAGCAGTTGGACCTCCAAAGATCGTGTTTATCACAGGTCCTCGAGGGCGTCGCGGTCCTCCAAAAATTGCATTTATAACCGGCCCTCTAGGTTGGGGATTCCGCCCCTGATCGTCTTGGTCCCTCCTACGATCTTCAAAGTTCTTCCTTCCATTATTATTTCTGTCCCCTCCATCTCCAGTATACTTGTTCAATCTTCCTTTTCGAATCAAAAACTCAATTTCATCTTTCAATTGCCTACACTCATCGGTGTCATGGCCAACATCTTTATGAAACCTGCAATACTTGCCCTTATCTAGCTTGGCAGGATCAGCCTTCAAGGGCTTAGGCCAGCGAATATCTCTGTCTTTCTCAATCTCCATCAAAATCTGACTTCTAGGAGCATTCTACTTAGCGTATTTAGTGAACTTTTGCCCAGGTCCTCCCCTCTTGGGGCTTGAATCAGGGTTTTGTTCGGTTCTAGGATATTTGTCCTTTGCAATATATTCTAAATCAGTTTTCCGCTTCTTGCCTCCAGTGGGCTCATTACTTACTACGGTCTTCCTCATACTTTCTTCAACCTTGATATACTTCCCTGCCCTCTCTTGGAGCTGCAACATGCTTTCAGGGGGACGTTTGGCCAAGGACATCTTAAAAAACTCGTCCCTAGTTCCTTGTTGCAGTGCTATCATGGCTACCTTATCATCAAGATCCGGGACTTTTAAAGCCTCCTTTGTGAAACGATTTAGGTAATCTCTCAAGGATTCCTTAGCTCCCTGCACAAGACTCATAAGAGATGCAGAACTTTTCTCATGGACTCTTCCACTGATGAATTGCTTAATAAAAGCCTGACTTAATTCTCTGAACGATCCAATAGAATTTGGGGGCAGGCGACTGTACCATCTTTGAGCCATACCCGACAGGGTTTGAGGGAAGGCCCGACACTTTATAGCATCATTCACGGGTTGCAGCAACAGTGCATTAGAGAATGTCCTAACATGATTAGCGGGGTCTCCCGTGCCATCATAGGCTTTGATAGTGGGCATCTTGAATTTCCTTGAGATATGGGCATTCATTATCTCTTCTATGAAGGGTGGAGTTGGATCATCAGGATCTCCAAGGGGAAGGAGATTGCTTGGATCAGTTCTTGGGATAGCAGCCCTTCTTCGTACCGGACCATCCAGGTCTATGACAGGAGGAGGATTTCTCCCCCTAGGAGGTATCTGGGGTCTGGTGGCCTGGTGAGCCTCCAAATCACGCCTCAGCCTTTGGATTTCAGCTTCATGATCCCTGATCCTTTCCTGCACTTCTTGGGGATTCGCCCCTGGGGTGCTTTGGGGGCGTTGCCTTCCATCGGCCATTGGCTCTTTTCCAGGACGCCTCCTTCTCGGGGCCACTTCATCATCCGAAGATTCAGAGTCTCTCTCAGTGTAAGGACCAGAAAATTCCCGATCCTCAGGGATAGGACCCAAACCTCATATATAGGGGGGCGACTGCCCTCGTGCTTCACTTCGCCCAGCATATCCGCTTCCTCCAACCTCAGGGTGAAGGGGCATCCCATAAGGGGGGTTAGTAGTAACAATAGTTGAATATTCATACCCGACGGGTCGAGAATTCACAGGTATATGTACTTGTCGAACTTGAGGATTCGTACCTTGAATAGTCGGGGGAGTTGTCCCTTGTGGCTGAGGTTGAGTTGCCCCTATCTGGGCATCCCCCTGAGGTTGAGGTTGAGGAACCTCCACGGTTGACGAAATCACCTGGGTTGTCTCTGATGGTGTTCCTTCCTCTAGAGCTCTAATTATTCTCCGTGTTCTCGCCATGGTTGTTGTTGTGCTTTCCCACAGACGGCGCCAAATGTTATGGATAAAAAACTAAGGTTATTATTTGCTGTATTTATTACTAAGATTCGGGAGCTCAAGGCCTTTAATGGCTGCTCTCGTGTATCGTAGCTTAATTCTGCCTTTATGAGATGCCTACGTATCTCTGTGAATTAGAGAATCAAGCCAAAAAACGTAGTTCTGATTTGTGGGGTGAGGCCCCTTATATAGATGTTGGGAGTCCTTGAATTGGACTTGGTATAGGAGACTTGGTGGGCAAGTCTCATAATTAGAATGGACTTTGGAGTCCTAGATAGTAGGAAACTGATTCCTTATCCTTTTAGGTCCCCTTGAGGCTAATCTATAAGGATTTATATCCTTATCGGGACTCTTCTCAATAGCTGATTTTTCCCTTATTAATTAATTATGAAATTAATTAATAATCAGGGCTTTTGGGCCTTCTTTATTCCATCAGGCCTGATCTGGTCCATCAGGCTTAACCTTTCTGGTCTGAGTATCATATATCTTTTTATTGGGCCTAGCAGCCCACACCTTGCAGTATTTAATTATACTATCATAATTTATTTATCTCTATCATCCATGAACTCCATCAGCCAGTAGGGCCTTAGATGCACTATTCTCCATGTGTAGGGAATAATTAGAGTCTTTGGGAGTGCATCTTTAGCTCGAATACTCCTCAGTTCTTCAATCTTCTTTAGAAACAGTCTTCTTGCAGTTATATTGAACCCAAAGTTATTCTTGAAAGATGAATAAACCTTTATCAGTACAGCTTGACTTTCTTGAAGGATCCTGTGAAGTGGCCATTGAATCTTCTTTCCTCCCTTGTACTTGAAAACTAACCTTTCATGTAGATTTCTGTATGCATCAATCCCTCTCACTTCTTCTAGTTCATCTAGATAGAGATTTAGATCAGAGAATTCTTTGATGTCATACAAGTACATGTAATCTCCCTTGTTGACTTTAGATTGAGCTTTTACTAGAGATTTGGATTTGAGAGGTGACAACTTCACTTTCTTGACTACTCTTGACTTTGTTCTCTTTGGCTTGTTTAGGATTGGCAGATTGAAGTCAGGAATTGGTAGGCTCTCCCAGTCTATTGGTTCATCCTTAGGCACAATAGGTTCACCATGAATGTTCCCGTAAGGATCCACCACCTTGATGTCTTCAAATATCACAGAGGGTTTTGATGCTTGAGTTGTAGTTGGAGTGGATTCCTTGGGAAACAGATCCTCCAATTCCTTACCAACAAAGTTAAATTTCCTTTTGGTTCTTTTGGCCAATTCCTTGTATCTCTTAGATTTCTTCTGTTGTGATTCAACTTGCTTCTTTGGATCTTGAGATTCAACGATTTCAGATGGCTGAGCAGGAATCTGTTGTGTTGGTTTCACTAGCCTTTTTGGCATTTAGAATAGCTTGCTTCTTTTCCTGCTTCACTCTTGCCTTTTCTTCTCTCTTTTCTTGAGCAAATAGAGAATGTCTAGCCACCACACAAATATCTTTCCCATTCCTGAAAAATTTAGCAATTCTCCTTTTTAAGGCTGAATCAACTGGATCCTTGTAGAAGGCAATTGATCTTGACAGAAGCTTCTTCTCATCAGGCTTAGGTGTCTCATATACTGTATCCAAAGGGTTCTTTAATGATGATTTTGGATTATTCACCCTTGGATTCAGAATAATTTCAGCCTTTGGAGATTTGATGCAAGATGACTGTCCACTTTCCAGATAGTTCATGCTCATTTCATTCACAGAGATCTGCTTGACTTGAGAGTGATGAATGGCTGAATTTACTGGCTTCTTTACTAGCCCAAACTTCTTTTGTATGTCCTCATCAATATTCTCCCAGTTAATTGGCTTCAACTACTCCTTTTCAGCTTCTCTTAAATTGGCTGCTGCTTCATTGATCAGATAAATACTGTCTGTTACTGGTGGCTTGGTGAAAGCAATTGTAGGCACAATTACTTTACTGATTTGAATTTGAAGCTTCTCCCCCTCACTTGGTCCTTTCTCCCCCTTTTTGTTATCATCAAGTTGAGTATAGAGGAGGAGGTTTGTGCGGCCACCAGTTTCTGAAGCAAGTCTGATTGTTGAGCTTGATGAAGATGAATGGCTGTTAGAGATGCTTCCATAGCTGACATTCTTGTATCTAAGGCATCTATCTTTATGGCAAGATCAGAATTTTTCCCGAGTTGTCTCTTGATGTCAAGCATTGTAGCTTCTGGAAGCTTAGAGACCATCTTGTCAGAAATAGCTTTTTTCATCTCATCAATATCACCCTTGATGGTGTTGACATCTCTAGCATGTTGGAAGCCTTGAATCTGTTGTAGTTGCAGAGAAGCAAGATGTGCTTGAAGGAGCTTCTTGGTGTTGGCATTTGTAATGGTTTGAAGAGCAGAATTTGTCTTATTTATGAGTTGGATCAGGGTTGTCTTGAAGTAGTGTTCATCACAATATTTTGAAAATGCCCATGATGGCATGCCTGATCTTGAACTGGAACCTACTTCTCCCCTATGTCCAATGGCTCTTCTTCACTATCTCCTCCTTCATCTCCAAAGAAATCTGCTGAACCACCTGTCTCATAATCAACATCACCAGCTGTAGAGGGCAAAGCTGTGATGGCATCCTTAGCTCTTAGCATTGACTATGTGGTATGCACCAAATTGAGCATCCTTTCTGCATTATCATTGCCCAGTTCAGCTAGAAGTTGATAAGCTGGAACAGGGTGAGTAAATGCCTCAGCATCAAGGGAGGTGGAATCTATAACAGCTTGAGATTACTGAGATAGTCCCTCCCTATCTGCATCCCGGACATTCATTAACTCACTAGCAATAACATCCATCCTTATAGCTCATGTACCTGTATTTCTCTCTTGTTCTCTCTTTTGTTGCATCAGGGTCTCACCCTGGCTTCCCACCCTCACACCCTCACCTTAACCATCTAAGGTGGGACTCCTCTCACTCTCTTTTTCCAATTCTGAAGAAATGGACTGCATATTTTCACTCTTTTTCTCTCCTTTTTCCTGGGAACAACCCAGACTTTCACTAATAACACTCTCTTCCCTCAATCCTAAGAGTGACTGTACAACCACTAAGTCTTCTGCACTAGAGATAATAGATGAAATTTGAAGTTGTGCAGAGATACCCGACGGATGAGGAATATCCATCGGGTTAGCAGTTTGACTATCCAACGGATAAATGCTGTTAAGCTTATCTGTCGGGATACAATCACTACTCGACGGATGAGCAATATCCATCGAGAGAGTAGAAATGAATGAACTTGGAATTGAAATTATTGTGGACTCTATGCTGATTGATGAGATTTTGGGCACAGATGTTTAAACAGTTCCTGAAAGAATTGGCAAGCGAGCCAACAAATCATCCAAAAGATGATGCTCACTTGCAATAGATTTTGGCTTCCCCAACAAAGTTAAAGAAGGGGAATCAGGAATTGATGTGTTGATCATGTCCACATCCAGAGAGTTTGTGGGATAATTTGTTGTTTGAGGTGCTACTATAACTAATGATTTTGGCTGTGACTCCACATTTATTGGAGCCACATCAAGCTGAATTTGTGAATGTGCAGCGACTGTGTCTTTAACACTAGTTTGTACAGTGTGTGAACCCTGTGCATCCCCAAAGGTTTTGGATTTCTTCTTTCTGGCATAAGTTTAGGGTGAGCTAGTGTCCCTTACCCTTTTGGCCTGTGCTCTTGGCTGAGAGCTTTGTTCAATAGCCACATCCTTTTGGGAGGATGCAACTAGAAATGAGCTTTTATCCTTATTAATCACTGCAGTTTGTTGTGAAACTGCAGTGTGGCTAGGTTGGGAACCACTCAACTCTCCATCCTTATTCTTAGGGTTTCTTTTATGTTCACCATGTCCCTCACCTACCTTACCCACCTTCACACTCCCCTATTTGGTTTTGGTAGATTTTGCAACTGGCATCTTTTGAGAGATACCAGAGGGGGCTTTCTTTGATTTGGATTTTGAAATTTTTGATATTTTAGTAGCTTGGGTAGGCAACTGTTGGGTCATTGACACAGTTGCCATTGCTACACTAGAATTCAAAGAAATTTGTGAGGTTGGAATAGTAGGGACATATGAACTTACCTCACTTACCTGAGGTGCTTCCATTACAGGGAAATAGAAGAGTGGCACTTCTCTATGATGATTTGCCCTGTTCAAATCTGCAATAATTCTTCTCTCTTGAACCCAACAATCTAATTTGTTGTTTGGGTTCTCAAGTACAATTTCCTCAGAGAGGTGGTTAGCTAACATCATGAAAAATCTAGCATAATAAACATTTTTGCCCCTCTTATTTAACTCTCCTAATTTAAATCCGAACTCAAACAAAACAAGATCACTAGAATTAAAGAATTTATCTGTAACTAGCATGTAAAGCATGTTATGCATGGAAATATTGACAGAATCAAAATTACTGATTTTACCAGAAAAGACCTGGGTCACTACATCACACATGAAACTCCATTCCTTCCTAAGACCCAATCTCCTAATGTCACTTAACTTAGAAGTAGAGAGAGCATAGTTCATGAAATTAAGCATATTAACTATATCAGTGTCTATGTGCGGTGAGGTCACAGTATTATCAGGAATCTTGAAACATGCTTTGATAACATCACTATTAATACAGATTCCTTACCTTTAATAGTGAGTGTGATGGTCTTATCTGTCGAGTTGTATGAAGCAGTAGTCCACATCTCTTCAACAACCTCACAGACGATGGTGGGTGATTCTAGCATTGCATAGCTGAGTTTGCAGTTCTTCACAAAATCCATCATTTTGCGGTAGTCACTTGAATGCTGAATCCCCTTGTTTACTAGAGCCGTGAAGTTGTTCTTCTCATAGATGTATCCAGTTTGTGACATGATCTTCACTACTGGTGCCATTGTTAGAGAGTGAAAATTGTAGAGATAGAGATGCTAATTGCTTTTGAGAAAGATAGAATTTAGAGCAGATAATTTGAGAATGATAAAAGAAAAGCAATGAAAATGAAATAAGTTTTTCTACTATCTCAAAAATAATAAAGTAAAATAAAGTAACCAATGAAAATTGCCTAAAATAGCCGTTTAAAAATAAACTGTAAAAATTCCATCAATTATCCGTCATGTTATGCTTACAAACTGTAAGTATACTCGATGGATAATGGTCAGGAAATTAACGGCTAAGATTAAGACAATTCGGTGGATGAGGATAAACTGTTATCCGTCGAGTTATAAAATATTCCAGAAAAATGATTGATTTTTATTTACAAGCAATATTCTAACGGATGATCAAACTCGATGGATAAAGATCATCCGTCGAGATATAAATTTTGACTTAGCCAAAATTCCATCTTAGACTGAAAAATCAATTAAATTTCTGGCTGCATAACAACCTGCAAATTATCTGAAAAGATTTAAGAATAATTAAGCATACCTAACTCACTTACCAACCTTGAGAAGGTGGATTCATCCAGTGGCTTGGTAAAAATATCTGCAAGCTGATTTTCACTTGGAACAAAATGTAGTTCCACAGTACCATTCATTACATGTTCCCTTATGAAGTGGTACTTGATGTCAATGTGCTTTGTCCTTGAATATTGTACTGGATTTTCAGTGATGGCAATTGCACTTGTGTTACACAGAAAATAGAAATCCTCTCAACTTGCAGACCATAGTATAGCAATTGATTTTTCATCCACCAAATCTGTGCACAGCAACTGCCAGCAGCAATATATTCAGCTTCAGTTGTAGAGGTAGAAACTGAATTTTTCTTTTTACTGAACCAGGACACAAGCTTATTTCCTAGAAATTGACAGGTTCCTGTTGTACTTTTTCTATCAATTCTACAACCTGCATAATCTGCATCTGAATAACCAGTTAGATCAAAACCAGAATCTCTAGGGTACCAAATGCCAAATTTTGTTGTTCCCTTGAGATATTTGAAAATTCTCTTAATAACTACTACGTGAGATTCTCTAGGATCAGCCTAAAATCTAGCACACAAACATGTAGCAAACATTATATCTGGCCTACTAGCTGTTAAGTACAGAAGTGAGCCAACCATGCCCCTCTAACTTGAAATATCCATAGACTTTTCAGTAGTGTTTAATTCAAGCTTAGTTGTAGTGGCCATGGGAATTTTTGCAGATGTGCAATCCATTAGATCAAACTTCTTTAAAAGATTATAAATGTATTTAGTTTGACTAATGAATATTCCATCACTAACTTGATTAACTTGCAAACCAAGAAAGTAAGTTAGTTCTCCCATCATACTCATTTCATACTTACTCTGCATCAATTTGGCAAACTTTTTGCAAACTTTTTCATCTGTAGAGCCAAAAATAATGTTATCTACATAAATTTGAACAAGTATACTAGAGCCATTAATATTTCTAAAGAATAAGGTTTTATCTACAGTACCTCTTTTGAAGTGATTTTCCAAAAGGAACTTTGATAAAGTGTCATACCAGGCTCTAGGTGCTTGCTTCAGTCCATAAAGTGCTTTCAAAAGATAGTAGACATATTCTGGAAAATTTGGATCTTCAAAACCAGAAGGCTGACTAACATAGACTTCCTCCTTCAAGTCTCCATTCAGAAAGGCACTTTAGACATCCATTTGATAGACCTTGAAATTGGCATGGGCTGTATAGGCTAAGAAGATTCTGATGGCTTCAAGTCTTGCAACAGGAGCAAATGTTTCATCAAAATCTATTCCTTCTTGTTGACAATAGCCCTTAGCAACCAATCTAGCTTTGTTCCTGATTACTATGCCATTTTCATCCATCTTATTTCTGAATACCCATTTGGTGTCAATTGGATTCTTTCCTCTAGGCTTGGGCACCAGCTTCCATACCTTATTGCTCTTAAATTGGTTTAGCTCCTCCTGCATAGCTAAAATCCAATCAGGATCCAACAAAGCTTCTTCTACCTTCTTTGGTTCTTCCTTAAAAAGAAATCTACTGTACAAACATTCTTCTTGAGTTGCTCTCCTTGTTTGAACTCTAGAAGATACATCACCAATGATGAGCTGAAATGGGTGATCTTTTATCCATTTTCTTTGTTGAGGTAGATTAGCTCTAGATGAAGAGGCCTCATTGTTGTCTTGATGTGTGATTGAGTTTTGATTGTTGGAAACTCCCCCTGAGTTAATGGATCTTTGATTTGAGAAATGGGAGCTTTCTGTAAGTGATCTATCCTTACTTCCAGCTCCTTTTGATAACCCGACATATGGTGAATTTTGAGTACCGACGGATGAAGCAGGTCACCTTCCAACGGATAAGGAAGATTTTCTCCCGACGGATGAAGCATTATGCAACTTGATAGATGTTGAATTTTGTGCTTCATTGGTAGTAGATTTTTCTGCATTATCCTTTGATGCTGTTTCTTGATCACTTTCATCATCACTGTCATCACTAACCATCTCTATATTGTCAAATTTGAGGCTCTCATGGTAGTCTCCATCTTGCAGTCCTTCAATCTTTTTATCATCAAACACAACATGTATTGATTCCACAACAATGTTGGTTCTTAGATTGTAGACTCTATATACTTTACCAACAGCATATCCAGCAAAAATTCCTTCATCTTCTTTTGCATCAAACTTCTCATTCTGATCAGTTTGATTTCTCAAGATATAACATTTGCAGCCAAAGACATGAAGAAAATTTAGAGTTGGCTTCTTGTTCTTGAACAATTGATAGGGAGTCATGCATTTTTCTTGATTAATCAGAGAAATATTCTGAGTGTAGCATGCAGTATTTACAGCTTCAGCCCATAAATATGTTGGTAATTTAGATTCTTCAAGCATTGTCCTGGCAGCTTCAATAAGTGATCTGTTCTTCCTTTCCACTACTCCATTCTGTTGTGGAGTTCTTGCTGCTGAAAACTCATGCAAAATTCCATTTTCTTCACAAAATGCTTTCATGACAGAATTCTTGAACTCAGTTCCATTGTCACTCCTGATTCTTCTCACTTTGAAATCAGGATGATTATTGACTTGTCTTATGTGATTGATGATGATTTCACTAGCCTCATCTTTAGACTTTAGGAAATATGTCCAAGAGAACTTTGAGAAATCATCTACAATTACTAGGTAAAATCTTTTCCTTGAAATGGACAACACATTGACTGGTCCAAACAAATCCATGTGTAGCAGTTGCAAAGGTTCTTCAATTGTTGAATCAAGCTTTTTCCTGAATAATGCTTTGATCTGCTTTCCTTTTTGACAGGCATCACACAATCCATCCATAGAAAACTCCACTTGAGGAATGCCTCTAACCAGTTCTTTCTTTACTAGTTCATTCGTGGTCTTGAAGTTTAAATGGGATAGCTTCTTGTGCCATAATCAACTTTCATCCTGACTTGCTTTGCTGAGAAGACAAGTAACAGATTCTGCATTTGATGAGTTGAAGTCAGCTAGGTACACATTTCCTTTTCTTACACCAGTGAGAACCACTTTGTTGCTCCTCTTGTTAGTCATAATACAGGCTTCTGAGTTGAAGGTTTCTGAATTGCCTTTATCACAAAGCTGGCTGATACTCAGCAAATTATGCTAGAGACCATCCACTAAGGCAACTTCCTCAATGATGACATTGTCTTTTGAAATCAAGCCATATCCCACAGTATAACCCTTGCTGTCATCTCCAAAAGTAATACTAGGGCCAGCTCTCTCCTTGAACTCTGTGAGCAGGGTAGAATCACCAGTCATGTGTCTTGAAAAACCACTATCCAAGTACCATAGATTCTTTCTGTTTCCCTGCACACATCAAAATCAAATCAAGTTGATTTTAGTACCCAAGTTTCCTTGGGTCCTGCCTTGTTAGCTTTCTTTTTCCGTTTCTTAGGTTTGATCTTATTTGACTTGGGGATATCAAATTCATCCTTAGTCATTTGAGTTGAACCTTTGAAACCATTCATTATAGCAGAATGATCATGCATATTATGATTAACAGGGAAATGCATGCTATTAGTGAACATGTTATTCCAGTAAGGCATGCTAAATGACATTTGTGGCATACTAAATGCAGCATAATAAGGATTAGGTGCAAATGGCATATTAGCAAACTGTGCATTCATATTCTGTGTAGACATAGCATTCATAGGCATAGGTGGCATGGCATTCATGTTGGTAAAGTGAGGTGGCACATATGTAATATCCGGGATATATCGTGTAATTATTTTTGCTTAATATATGCGTTCAATATCTATTCTGTGAACTAATTGTTAAGTGTTAAATGTGTTTGGATATTTAAAAATATTATTAATTGAGTATTTTAATTTTTATATGTCCAAAATATAATATAGATAGTTGTCATATCTTCCAAATTATTTTTATATTGATTTATGAATTTATAAGGATCATATGAAATTTATAAAATCTTTTTCCGGGTATTTAAAATCTATTTTATAAAAACGGGAACCAACCGACGTCATCCGTTGTTACATTTTTGGAACCCGAAACTCTTCCGAGAACTCCTTCCTAACCTAATTGTAATATTCCGAGCATATTCCATGTTTCGACTTTTTCGATCCGGCGTACGGTTTGTCCTGCACGGGTCTCGGCGCAATATTTTCGATACAATATTAGTTTCGGTAAATCAATAAAACTCGTATTTTCGATAAACGGGAGCTTTTTATTAAACTATCCCAATTATCACCTCGTAATACGTGTAACCAAGCGCTGAGACCAAGACCGCAGTACAAATTGTACTGATCTGGATAACTGTCCCAAAAATCGACACCGTTTGGATCAGTTTTTACAAATAAACGTACCGTTTTATATCCGGAATGATCCAACGGGATACTAATTTTCCGTAATTATAAATAGCCTTTACCGTATTTTATTTCGTATCAAAATCATTTGCAGACAGTTAATTATATAATTTTCCAGAGAAAAACCTTATATTCATATAATCTTCCAAGAATCAAACAGCAAAACGAAGGTGTTATTGATCTCTATTTTCAAAGCTCGAGTACTCAATCCAAAGGTCTTGAGGTATTCTATCAGATTCTGTGTTCTAAATCACTGCAGAAATCAAGGTTTATTTTCTGAAAATTTATTTATTTTCGAATTATTTTTTATTAAAAATATAAATTTTTGTTCGGATGATTGCTGGTATGATTTGATGATTGCATGTTGTAGAGTTTGTTTTCCTGATGATTTTCATATGTCATACGTCAGATTTGAAGTTCAATAACATGCTCAAAAGTGGGTTTAATTTTCGAATTTTAAAATTAGGGTTTATAACCCTTATGAATGTTTTCAATTGAAATTTGGGCCTTTTTGATTTAGGGGTTATTAGCTGTTGATTTATAGTGGATTATGTTCCTTATGAAATTTGCAATCGATTGGTATATAGCTCGTTAACAGAGGATGTGTGAATCGAAGGGAGTTGTGTTTTGAAAATTTCTGAAGTTCGCCGGAAACCGGCGATGTTCTTGGCCAATTTCCGGCCAAGTCTGGGGTTATTTGAATGATTTGATTTCATGAATAAGTTCCTCGTTGTCTGTAGATGTGATCTGGAGCTTGTGGTGAGGTGATGGTGCCGGAACCGTGTTCTCCGGCCACCCCTGTATTTTCCGGCGACGGGGGTTGTATAATTGTAGTTTGGTACCTGGACTTTTGGGGACGATGCAGTTTGGTCCCTGAAGTTTCCGGAGTTTGCAAATTTAGGATTCCTGTTTAAAAATATTCAAAAATCATATTTCCTATTTATTTTAATTATAAAAAATTCGATTTTAATTTCTGAAAATTCCAAAAATTATTATTTTAATTCCAAAATTTATATTTAATTCAAAAATAAATCTGAATTAATTAGTTAATTAATTTCAGTTAATTTTTCATTGATTAATTAGTCAATTAATTCGAAAATTAATTGATTAATTGATTTAATTAATTATTAATTGATTTTAATTAATTATTTAATTATTTAAAAATGATTTAAAAATTCTGAAAAATAGTTTCGAACTTTAAAATATTATTTTAAATTATTTTCAAGGCTCAATAACAAAATTGTTTCGAAGCCAAAATTGGCCAACCGAACCCTATTTGTTTCTCCAAAAATTGATCCAACGACCCGTTTTAATTTTGAAAAATATTTTAAAAATCATTTTTAGTACCCGAAAGCTTATAACCCGAGACTTCTTTATAAATGATATATCATTGATTGTGTGACGTGTTATGTGTTATATGTGACTTGTTGGTTAACTGTCGGTCTATATATTCGATGTTTACTTGTTTATTGCATAACTTTCAATCCGTTAAGCGGATTTGGGTGAAACGAAGGGTAGATAGAAGTATGTGTCGAATAGAATTGTATGAGTTAAATATTGATAGATGCTTATAATATGTGAGCAGAAGAGGCAAGGCGTGGGAAAAGGAAACATATAGTCAAGGAGTAAGACAGTGGTGATTGAGAGCAAGTGCAGTGTAATAAGCTAGTACCAGGCAAGTGTTCTGACCTTTCTCGAGATATTGTATTGATTGATATTGTTGTTTTAAATTGCGAGTGCTTTGAAGCACTGAACCCTAAACCTTGATTCTAGTTATTGATCTTGAGCCATAAACCTGATTCTTTCTAGACCATTGATTGTTGTATACCCAAATACGAACCTCAAATTTACGGTACTACTCCACAAATACATACAAACTAAATATTAAACATTGAACCAGATTGCTTACACATTCAAACCATTGTATCTTATGCTTTGAAAGACCAAATCCTTGAAACCTAAAATGTTGGTTCGTTTGTTACCCAATTATTTCATTAACTAACAACCAAGCTTTGGAAATGCCATATGGATCTTTATACAGATTGAAACCATTTTCATTATTGAACATCCAATGTTGTTAATGATCCTGTTTATTGTTTATTACTGCTTATTCTGTTATTATGGTAGAATTGGATTGTTTTTATAAAATCGTGGACCAGATTCGTGGTCAGACCATATAATAGTCAAGTTAGGCCAATATGTGCCATGGATCCAGTAGTTAGAGCAGTGCTGTGTGCTCTGCTCGGGGTTAGTGCGCGACTGATCAGCAGCTTAACCTTGGTTTTTAAAATGAAAATATAATATCCAATTCTAAATCATAATCCATTATTCACTTGATATCGTATCCATATTTCCCTGATGATCATTATTCTCAGTTTTGTCATTGTGACTTGCTGAGCTAGTTAGCTCATTTGTGCGATGTTGTTTATATTCTTTCCAGTTAAAAAGGAACCGGTTGGTACCGAGGATCCCCAGTCCAGCTCGAGAGCTAGGGGTTCAGGTTGATCGAGTTGGGCTAGTAGGCTTCTTTTGGAATAATTTAAGTTTGTAAAAAGTTTGTAATAATGTTTAATACTCAGTTCTTAGTTGGATAGTTGGGATTTGAACGGTTTGTAATATAAGTAAGTGTGGTTGGTTTGTGTGCATACTTTAACCTGTTGCGATCCGTGGTAGTTG
This sequence comes from Apium graveolens, assembly GCF_009905375.1. Taxonomy (NCBI): domain Eukaryota; kingdom Viridiplantae; phylum Streptophyta; class Magnoliopsida; order Apiales; family Apiaceae; genus Apium; species Apium graveolens. Next base: position 186,420,325 of record NC_133650.1, read on the forward strand.
ATAAGTAGGGTCACTGCATATTATTATTATCTTTGTTATTGTTATAAGCAGGTTATAAATAAGGTGTATATGTGTGGACCCCAAATATCTGACCCGGGTTTGGAGGGCGCGACAGGTTTGGTATCAGAGCTACAGGTTATAAGTCACTGACACAAGCCTAGGTTAACGGGAATGGGTAGAGGGTTAGGATTAGAATTAGGGAATAGAAAGATAGAACGTCGAGAGGTTGAGTGCTTCGGTATAACAGGTATTAGTGTAATTCGCGTCATGGTTCAAGATTCTTATATTGCGATATGATTTCAGAAAGCAGCGATGGCCGACTCTTTTATCCCCGTATCAGTTGATCACTCAGAGCCTTCAGTTGGAGTACCGTCTTCGGATCCACGTCCTGTTGTTCCACCAGTATTGGCTATACTACCTCCACCTGTGTTGCAGCCCGTACCATTACAGGCTATTCCACCTCTAGGCATGAGGCCACCTATCAGAGGACCCCCACCAGCTGATTCAGATTCAACTGGGCATTCAGTTGCGAGTGCAACATTCCAGTCTACATTGCCCCCAGTTCCCTACTACCGGTATGAGGCTCTTCTATTGGAGTGTGATTCCTTGTTGGCCCAGATCAGAGAGCTACAGCATATCATTAGGACTACTGATGTCGATCGTGGTGTGAGGGAGCTTCGAGAGGAGATTCATGTGACACGGAGGGTTCTTGAGGCTAGGCTACATGGAGCTACACTACCTGGCAGAGGCCCTGATGCACTGATGGGCTGGGCTACTGAGGTGATGGAGGACTTTGAGAGGCTGGCAGGACCAGAGTTTCCTTGGAGTTGAGTCAAAAATCCAAAGATAGAGATGCTGAGCAGTGTTGTTATGTTTGTGTAGTATGTACAGTAGTGTGTAGTGTATATCAGTAGACTTTTGAGTTGTATTTATAGACTAGCTATACTGACTAGTGAGTAGGTTATTGTACCCTTTTGCTTTTACTTTCGAAGCGTCTTTACGCTTGTACTACCCAAAACTTTTGATCTGTATATATTAGCACCTTTCCTTTCCAGTATTGTCATTTATTTTACTGCACCTATTTTACTTTACCTTATTTATTGCACCAGTTATACCCCTGTGATACCATGTACCCTGTTTTTCATAACTGTTTATATTCTGTAAAGAAGCATGCAATTTACTTAGTTATAACTGTTTCTGTTTTACAAAACCTTTCTTTTATGCAAAGAATTTGATTTAAAAGCTAAATAAGTTGTTTGATTCTTTTACAGAAAATGCCTCCCAGAAGAAATACCCGTACCAACACCCAGAATGAAGAAACCAACAACAGCAATAATAACAACCAAGATGATACAAACCAGAATGCAAACCCAGGACCCATAGACCCAGCAATAGCCCAGATTCTTCAAATCTTGGCCCAACAAACAGTTCACCTGGCACAACAACAACAAAGACAGACCAATCCCCAGGTAACTTTTAAAACTTTTCAGGCAGTAAACCCACCAGAATTCAAGGGTTCCTTAGAACCGATTGAAGCAAATGTTTGGCTAAAGGAGATAGAGAAGGCATTTGCCTTAGTAAAAGTAAAGGACGAATAGAAGGTTGAGTTTGCAAGTTACTATTTGAATTATGAGGCCACCTATTGGTGGGAGATGGTGAAGACATTGGAAGGTACATATATTATTACTTGGGAAAGGTTTAAGGAATTGTTTTTAGAAAAGTATTTTCCTCAGTTTGTCCAGGATCAGATGGAGTTGAAGTTTTTAGAACTAAAGCAAGGAAACATGTCGGTGACAGATTATGAGAGTAAGTTTGAGGAATTGTCAAGGTATAAGTCGTCGTATATGGATACTGATAGGAAGAAGGCTAAAAGATTCCATCAAGGTTTGAAACCATGGATCAGAGGGAAGGTAGCCATTTTTGAATTAGATACTTACGCAGGAGTTGTACATAAGGCTATGATTGCAGAGACAGAGAGTGAGATATCACAGAAGGAGAAAGAAAGCAAGAAAAGGAAATTTGAAGGGAATGAAGGTCAGTCACGGCCAGGGAAGTTTCCAAATTTTAAGAAGGGAAGGTTTCAATCAGGGAGGAATTTTAATTTCAGGAGGCAAAATGCAAGCGACGGAAGCCAGGGCAACCGTCCAGTTAATGCGAATCAGCCAAATAAGTTGAGATTAACTTTTCCAGATTTTCAAGTATGTGGGAAGAAGCATGGGGGAGTTTGTAATAAGTTGAATGTAGTTTGTTTCAAGTGCAATCAGAAAGGGCACTATTCGAGGGAGTGCCGAAATCAGCCAACAAAAGAACCAGCAAGTAAGGATCAGCCTATCCGGAATCCAGCAGTGAAGGTTCCAGCCATTGGATTTATGTGCTTTAAATATAGAAAGCCCGAAAATATAGCCAGGGATTGCAAGACACCAGCCCCAGTCAGTAATGCATTGAGGATTAGGGGATCTACCCCAGCAATAAATGAGACTCCAAGGGCTAGAGTTTTTGACATGTCTATGAAGGATGTTATCCATGATACGGATGTCGTGGCAGGTACGCTTAATGTGAATTCTTTAAGTGTCAAAGTGTTAATAGATTCGGGAGCAACTCGATCGTTTGTTTCACAAGATTTTGTTAGTAAGTTAACTTGTCCAGTTGAGTATTTAAATGAAATAATGACTGTGGAATTGGCAAATGAAGAACGAATATCTATTAATCAAGTTTGTGGAAATTATGAGATTGAGATTTCTGGTAGTAAGTTTTGTGTAGATTTGATACCATTTAAGTTAGGAGAATTTGACGTTATCATAAGAATGGATTGGTTATCTAAGCACGATGCCCAGATAGATTGTCGAAATAAGAAGGTAATGGTGAAAACGCCAGATGAAAGAATAGTAACGTTCAAGGGTCAGAAATAAGTAAAGAAGTTCTTAACGATGATTCAAGCCAAGAAGTTATTACGACAAGGATGCGAGCATTTCGTGGCATATGTGATTGATAGGAGTCAGGAGCCAGCGAAACTTGAAGATATTCCAGTAGTGAATGAATTTCCAGACGTGTTTCCTGACGAGTTACCAGGACTTCCTCCAGACAGAGAAATTGAGTTTGCAATCGACTTAGCACCTGGAACAGAACTAGTATCCAAGGCCCCATACAGAATGGCGCCTGTTGAAATGAAAGAGCTAGCGAAGCAATTGCAAGAATTATTAGAGAAAGGAGTAATCAGACCCAGTGTATCCCCGTGGGGACCCCCGGTATTATTTGTCAAGAAAAAAGATGGAAGCATGAGACTGTGCATCGACTATAGGGAGCTCAACAAGCTTACAATCAAGAACAAGTATCCGTTACCCATAATTGACGATCTATTTGACCAATTGAAAGGAGCCAAGTTTTTCTCCCAAATTGACTTAAGATCGGGATATCATCTACTGAAGATTAAGCCAAAAGATATACCAAAGACATCTTTCAGAACAAGGTATGGACATTACGAATTTTTAGTGAAGTCTTTTGGATTGACTAATGCCCTGGCAGAGTTTATGGACCTGATGAATAGAATTTTCAAGGAATACTTGGACAAGTTCGTTATTGTGTTTATAGACGATATTTTGATTTATTCAACAACGGAAAAGGATCATGCGGAACATTTGAGAACAGCTTTGGAGATTTTAAGGAAAAAGAAATTATATGCTAAATTCTTGAAGTGTGAATTTTGGTTACAGGAGGTTCAGTTCTTTGGACATATAGTTAGTAATGAAGGGATCAAAGTGGACCCAGCAAAGATCGAGGCAATTACAAATTGGGAAAGACCGAGAACACCCACCGAGGTAAGAAGTTTCTTGGGATTAGCCGGATATTATCATCAATTCGTTCAAAAATTTTCAAGGATTGCAATACCATTGACAAAGCTTACACGGAAGAATGAAAAGTTTATATGGAACGGCAAGTGCGAAGAAAGTTTTCATAAATTGAAGCAACGATTAATCACAACACCTGTTCAGTCACTTCCAGACGATCAAGGGAATTTTGTAATTTATAGCGATGCTTCTCACAAAGGACTAGGATGCGTTCTAATGCAGCACAATAAGGTGATTGCGTATGCGTCAAGGCAATTGAAACCACACGAACAGAAATATCCTACTCATGATTTGAAGCTAGCAGCCATAGTTTTCGCTTTGAAAATTTGGAGACATTATCTGTATGGAGAAAAGTGTGAGATTTACACAGATCACAAAAGTTTGAAATATATATTCACACAAAAGGAACTTAATATGAGGAAAAGGAGATGGTTAGAATTGATCAAGGATTACGACTGCTCGATTAATTATCATCCCGGTAAAGCGAACGTGGTAGCAGACGCGTTAAGTCGAAAGGAAAAGTTAAATGTGTTATCAGTACCTGAAGAGATATATAAGGAATTTCAGAAACTGGAATTGGAGATTAAAGTTTGCAAGCCTGATGAAGCAAAAGTGTACAGTATGACTTTTCAGCCGGAGTTGCTAGAGAAAATAAAGAAGTGCAGGAATATGTAATGGATCAAGATATAAATCGTTTGGTAGGTGAGGAATTGTGCACGCAGAAGGACGATCAAGGTATTCTTAGGTTTTCTTCTAGAATTTGGATTACATCGGTGACAGAGCTGAAGAATGAAATTTTACAGGAAGCATATAATTCAAGATATTCCATCCATCCAGGGAGTACCAAAATGTACAGAGATTTAAAGGAAAGTTATTGGTGGCCAGATATGAAGAGGGAAATTGCGGAATGAGTTAGCAGATGTTATACATGTCAGAGAGTTAAAGCCGAGCATCAGAGACCAAGTGGATTACTACAGCCATTGGAAATTCTAGAGTGGAAGTGGGAACATATTGCCATGGATTTCGTAGTAGGATTACCAAGGACAAGGGCTAATCATGATGCCATTTGGGTTATAGTGGATAGACTTACCAAGTCAGCTCATTTTCTGCCTATAAATGAAAGATTTTCGCTCGATAAGTTGGTCCATATATACCTAAAGGAAATTGTAGTTCGTCATGGAGTTCCTGTGTCTATCGTATCTGATCGAGATCCAAGATTTAATTCAAGATTTTGGAAAAGTTTTCAAGAATGTTTGGGAACGAGATTGAATATGAGTACGGCTTATCACCCCCAGACGGACGGCCAAAGTGAAAGAACGATTCAAACAATCGAGGACATGTTACGTGTTTGTGCTATTGATTTCAAAGGAAGTTGGGACGAGCATTTACCTCTCGTAGAGTTTGCTTATAACAACAGTTATCACGCCAGTATTGGGATGCCACCCTAAGAAGCCCTTTATGGACGCAAATGTAGATCTCCAGTATATTGGGACGAGGTAGGAGAACGCAAAATACTTGGACCTGAACTAGTACAGCAGACAAAAGAAGTAACTGAAATTATCCAAAAGAGATTGATAGCCGCACAGGACCGTCAAAGGAAATATGTAGATCAGTCCAGGAACGATATGGAATTCGAAGAAGAAAACTTGGTATTACTGAAAGTATCACCGTGGAAGGGACTAACGAGGTTTGGAAAGAAAGGAAAGTTGAGTCCAAGATATGTCGGACCTTTTGAGATTCTAAAGCGCGTTGGCAAAGTAGCTTACGAATTGGCGTTACCTCCGCACATGGAGCACATTCACAATGTTTTTCACGTATCAATGCTTAAGAAGTATAATCCAGAATCCAGGCATGTAATAGAATATGAGCCAATAGAGCTTCAGGCAGATTTGTCATATGTAGAGAGTCCAATAGAGATTCTAGAGGAAAGAGAGAAGGTATTGAGGAATAAAGTGGTAAAGTTAGTAAGAGTGTGATGGAGAAACCCAAAGGTTGAAGAATCAACCTGGGAGTTGGAAAGTAATATGAGAGAAAAGTACCCTCATTTGTTTTCTTAAAAGATTCTGAGGACAAAATCCTTTTAAGGGGGGAAGGATGTAATATCCGGGATATATCGTGTAATTATTTTTGCTTAATATATGTGTTCAGTATCTATTCTGTGAACTAATTGTTAAGTGTTAAATGTGTTTGGATGTTTAAAAATATTATTAATTGAGTATTTTAATTTTTATATGTCCAAAATAAAATATAGATAGTTGTCATATCTTCCAAATTATTTTTATGTTGATTTATGAATTTATAAGGATCATATGAAATTTATAAAATCTTTTTCCGGGTATTTAAAATCTATTTTATAAAAACGGGAACCAACCGACGTCATCCGTTGTTACATTTTTGGAACCCGAAACTCTTCCGAGAACTCCTTCCTAACCTAATTGTAATATTCCGAGCATATTCCATGTTTCGACTTTTTCGATCCGGCGTAGAGTTTGTCCTGCTCGGGTCTCGGCGTAATATTTTCGATACAATATTCGTTTCGGTAAATCAATAAAACTCGTATTTTCGATAAACGGCAGCTTTTTATTAAACTATCCTAATTATCACCTCGTAATACGTGTAACCAGGCGCTGAGACCAAGACCGCAGTACAAATTGTACTGATCTGGATAACTGTCCCGAAAACCGATACCGTTTGGATCAGTTTTTACAAATAAACGTACCATTTTATATCCGGAATGATCCAACGGGATACTAATTTTCCGTAATTATAAATAGCCTTTACCGTATTTTATTTCGTATCAAAATCATTTGCAGACAGTTAATTATATAATTTTTCAGAGAAAAACCTTATATTCATATAATCTTCCAAGAATCAAACAGCAAAACGAAGGTGTTATTGATCTCTGTTTTCAAAGCTCGAGTACTCAATCCAAAGGTTTTGAGGTGTTCTATCAGATTCTGTGTTCTAAATCACTACAGAAATCAAGGTTTATTTTCAAATTATTTTTAATAAAAATATAAATTTTTGTTCGGATGATTGCTGGTATAATTTGATGATTGCATGTTGTAGAGTTTGTTTTCCTGATGATTTTCATATGTCATACGTCTGATTTGGAGTTCAATAACATGCTCAAAAGTGAGTGTAATCTTGAGAGTTTCTCAATGAGACTGTCATAGGTTTCCATTCCTTTGGAAGAGATCTAAGGAACTTTAGGCTGGAGTCTTTTGTCTGATAGACCCTTCTATGCAACTTCAGAGCATTTAGTAGTTTTTGAAACTTACTAAAGATGTCAGTGAGAGACTCACTTTCTTCACTATGAAAATGCTCGTATTGCTGAATCAGTAGCTGCATCTTGTTTTCTCTAACTTGCTCAGTGCCATCACAGATAATCTGTATTGAATCCCAAACATCCTTGGCAGTTTTGCAATTGATGATGTTGTCAAACATATCACCATCAACTCCATTGAACAGGATATTCATGGCCTTCTTATCTTTCCTGACTTGTTCAATATAAGGATCAGACCATTCATGCCTTGGCTTGGGGACAGATGGCTCATTTCCAGTTGCAGCTCTCATTGGTACATGAGGGCCTCTTTCTATGCAATCTACATAGGCCTCATCTTGAGAAATTAAATAAAGATGCATCTTTACATTCCAGTGATGGTAATTATCTCTATCCAGAAAAGGAATCTTGACTCCAACATCCTTTTTGGTCATCTTGCTATTTTGTTGTGATCTTTAAACTCTTTATTTATCAAGAGCTTGCTCTAATACCAATTGTTAGTCCCTTAACAATGCAACAAGAATTACAGAAGGGGGGTTGAATGGAATTCTTGAAACTTTTTCACAAATAAAATTGTTCTAACTCAAATATATATATATATATCAGTGTGAATTGATTTGCATAGTGCGGAATAATAACTTGAAATGAATCAAAATATAAGTAATTAAAATCACAAGTCTTTAAAAAATTTCTGGTAGATTTGAATGTATCCACCAGAGATATATAATATATCAAGAGAACTCTGTGTAGCAATTATCTCACAGCTGCTTACAAATTGTCAACAACTAAGATTGTAGAGAAATGCTAAGAATACAGCTTACAAATATTTCTCTTTTTGGTTGCTTAGTTAGTTGTTCTATTTGCTACTTCTTTGTTTATATATATCACCAAGATTACAAAGCAATAAGACAAGGTAATAAAAAAAACTATCAAGTCTAATACTATACTACTTCATTACTCTATTCCAGCATCTTTGAATATCTTCATAATATCATGAAAATGGCAATGCTTCTTTGTTCTCTAAAACCCAGTTGTATAGGCTTCCACATTCCATTTGCATACACTCGACGCGTGTGATTGTGTTGTCACTATCAACAGATGTTTGAATTCTTTATCTGTCAGGTTCATGATCATCCGTCGAGTTCATGATCATCTGTCGGGTTATCTTGTTGATCATCCGTCTAATGGCATTGTTGTTTATCCGTCGGGTAGCAATCTGGCACTTGACTTCATTTCATTTATACAGAATTACAAGATATCATCTATGTACAATTGATCAACCTATTATGCATATCTAGTTAAAGTCAACATGACTTGAGTACTACTACAGAATCTAAACAATGTGTATGCAGAAATGTGCTACAGACTTATTGTTACATAAGCTACTCACTCGATGGATAATAAATCATCATCCGTCGGAACTATATTGAGTTATCCGACGGGACTATAATCCTTATCCTTCGAGTGCTACATTTTTCACTAAGTAAAATCTATCAAGGTGTTTTGCTAATGAAATCATCAAGTACACAACATATACACAACAGTCATCTCATGATCTTAACAACTCATTCTTATCGAATCGTATGTACGCAACCACATTTTGACACTTAACATATAACATGAAATTTCTAAATTACATCCAGACCTTATTTCGACTTAAACTCGATAAACAAAATCATAACATTCATATATATCACAAAATTCGACTCAAACAATTTATCCACAATCACTAAGATCGAGTTACAATCACCAAGTTATCAAAATTACGAATCTTATCAATTACCCAAGTAATTTGATCTATTTCTTCCTTAAAAACCAAAGCATCATTCGGCCCTAATGCATCAAAACAACAAGCAACTCCCAAAATCAACATGCAAATTTAATTTCTACAAATTAAACTTAAATCAAATCAAACTCTAGCAATAAACAACTTTTTAAACCATTTTCTTTTGAAGAAAACCGAACCCAAACTCAAATTTAAACAAAACCTATCATGCATGCATTATACTTATTCTTTAAATCACAATTCATTCTTAATCCAAATCCAACTATAATCATTCAACAATTTCTCCAAGTTTAATAACAAATTTTCGAATTAATTTCTTTAAAAAAATCGAAAACAATCTTCGTGCTTTAAAAATTTATACATGCAATACTCAAAATCGAGTTTATGGACTTTTGGAGCTCTGTTAAAACATCATGGCTCACCACCGGTTCACCGGAGTTCATCACCGGTGGCAGAAAGGGTTCGGGGTTGCCAGATTTTGGCCCCCAACTCGAACCTCACCGATTTGCACACAAAAACACAGCAACAATCAACATGCAACACTCGATCATCACAGAACTGCAAGGATTCAAGAAAAAACCGAATCAAAACAAGAACTCGGGGCTCTCACACCAAACACCGAACACAACACACATATACACACACACAACACCCGCATGCAAGTATGTATATATATATTTAGTGCACAAAGAACTCAAATCTTAGATAAAAATTGAGTTTTAATGGAGGATTTGGAAGAAACGAGAGAGAGAGAGTTGTACCGAGAGAGAGGAAAAGAGAGTTCGAGAGAGAGAAGAAGAGAGACGGTGAAGAAAAGAAAGAAAATGGGGGAAGAGGAGGGAGTATAAATAAAACATTTCAGGGGTATTTTGGTAATTAGCAAAATCCCATTTCCCTTTTTCTATTTTGATTCACAAAACTAATTAATAAAAATACAATTTAACTCCACTCCATTCACAAGTAACTAAACTTTTATTTATTTTTTTATAAAATAAAATATAAAACTAGATCTTCACTCATATTTTTAAATAAATTTTTAAGCGAATAGATTATTTATTATGGATTTTACAACTCAATCCCAAATAAATAGAAATAAATTCCATAAAGTCATTTTAAAATATCAGGACGTCAAAATAAACCCTCTTATCATTTTTAAAAAGTCTCTTGGACTATTTTAGAGATAATAAAACAAATCTCGCACCTTGATCTCATTTGTATAATTTTATAAAAATTATTTAAGGACCAACAAATCCTTATAAATTCTTTTAAAAATATTTAAAATTCCCACAAATCACATATTAGCACATGTACCATCAGATGACATACAATTACATCGGAACGACAATTATATTTCACATTCGCACTCCTAAACACTTTAAGCCCTTTTTAATACGGGTTCCGTTCAACTTGACGGCCCGACGACACAGCTTAATGCCTTAGCCGACTCATCAAACTGAAACGAGTTACTTTACGTTCCCAGTTACTATTACACAACAGTAACGATTAACCACAAAATCATTTAACCTTTTATTTATTCACATAAATCCACATGAATCATAATTATAGCACAAGACTAGACTTTATTTTTTTAATTACATCGCAAAATTTTCAGTCGCTACACTTGGGGGTCTATTTATACTAAAAACCTACACATTAGCATTAATTACAAAGATCTCCTAATTGATTTACAACAATTTTCGGGACCAAATGCTTGCACAGTTTTCCCTTATACAAAGATTTCCGCTCGATTCACCCTGATTCTGCTGACTCGTGATGACATATCACAATATTCTGACTTGTGCTCCAATTATTTCTATTTAATGACAAATCTCGAAAAATCTTTTTAATAGCCTGCACAATCAGAAACACCGCAAAATCAAGCGTAAAAGGGAGAATAATGTACTAACTAATTAATATTTTATATTAATACTATACAATAAAAATGTGTAATCATATTGACAATATTTTATTTTAGTGATTGGCTGATTTGAAATCATGCTACTACATCCTAAGTTTTTATATTTATTCAACATCAGTGAAGAAAAATATAATTTATTAATAATATTAACAAACAAAGAAGATGGACATTGCATTTTTTTCAGTATGCTGCAATAATTTTCACTCAAAAATCAAAATTTGATTCGTAAATTCCTAAAATATAATCATTGCTGCGGTGCTGCCAAATCTGCTTTGCAAGTTTTTCAGCTGTCATTACACATTTCATGCCAAAACGTGCTTTTACTTTCGGATGAAAAAGTACACAGATTAATTACGACTCCAATTAGATAATGCAAGTGAAGAATATAGAAAGTTATTAGAGAAAAAGAATGAATTTCTCAGAGAGTGTCGGCAAGCTTAGGCTAAAAATCAAGTCTAGTAGATCAATTGTTCCATCTCAACTATAGTAGTCGTAGTTCTACTAATACCATGACTCCATTAAAGTGGATCTCAATCAATATAAAGCATCTGCTAATAATTCATCAATCTCCAGCAGTGATCACTGAGATTTTTTATATTAGATCTTGTACAACAAAATTTTGTACATAATTGGACAAAATTTTCTAAAAAAGATAACCATAGGATGTACAAGTTATCAAATACAATCATGAGCACCTAATAGAAATTTTAAGTATTTATGATTTTATTCTCTGTGGTCCCAAATTTTGAATTTGATTTTGACTTGTATCGAAAATTTCTTAGAATATAATTTTATAAATCATATTTATCAAAAAAATAAAATACAATCACATAATTCATTAATGTATGTCGAATCATTAAAAAATCTTAAATTCTTTTTATAAATATAATTCTATCACATTAGACTTGATAATTCGTTCTTATGATCTATTTTCATATTTCGTAGACACAAACACGATCATTTAGAATTTGTGTACTTTTATGTACTTACATGTTAATAGGGTATAAAAGACCCGGCTAGAATTCAACCTAGATCTAAAGGATATCAGGCTCGATCGATGGACCGAGACCCCCCTCTCCCAGAACAATCAAGTGGAGAGACCAGACCCGGGTCCATACCATGACCCGGATCCGGGCCCAACCCGGGACCTGGCCATCTGCCTACCTGGATCCGGATCAGGGCCAAGATTACCATGAGGGGGTCCCAGTAAACACATGCACATCCCACAACCCGCCAAAGAAGGGTACGTGGGCACGTAACGGTGAAAACTATCAACAACCAACACACCAGACAAGCACGACGCGTGTCAGAAGGCCGTTAAGACACCCTGGAGGTGGTCCTCCCTGGACACGTGTAAGCAATCCAGCCTGGTCAGGCGTCCTCTGCTCCCAAGATCCAACGACCCTGATTTAGAGGTAATAACCCATAAACCCTACATTTGGGCTATATATACCCCAAGGGTGAAGGGTTTAGGGGTTAGAAAACATTCACACTTTTACACATTCACTCTCTCACACCCATCCATACACACACAGCAACATTTCTATTGAACACATACATATTCATCTTCCCCAAAACCCTGTTCTTACTCTTACACCGGAGGCGCCGTGGGAGTCAAACCCCATTCCGGTGTTGTTTTGCAGATACCCAACCAACAGCTACACCTCATTCATACTCAAAAGGTCCAGGAACGGCGTCGAACGGAGCCGCCCGCTCACCGGAGTTATCACATGTTTGTGTATATTTATGTTAAATTTTGGCTGCCTTGTTTTAGGTTTTCAAAAAATGGGTGATTTTCATGAACTGTAGAATGTAATTTACCAATAAACAGCTAAAACAAGTGAATTGAAAACCGAGAGAAACTATATGCAAGGCTGTAGAACAACCCAGCTAAAGCGAAGTACTGGTAGGGGCCGCCCTTGATAAGGCAATCAAGACAAATGCCTAGAATAATACAGTCACGAGGGACACCAAAATTTATATTTATCTTTTAGAAGTGATGAAAATACTGAATTTAATCATATATTTTACTATTAATCCATCGTATGAAACATGAACAACACTAATCTTACTAATACAAACTATGTCTCTGATCTACTAATTGTTGTAAAACTCACTAACAAGTAAAGCAACATAGAGGCAAGTGTATAAAAAATTTAACAAGTTTAGGCCAAGACCACAGTTAACAAAACAAAACATGCAGGTAAACAAAATCAGTAACTGAAATAACGTAGAGAGAAAGAAAGATGTACCCGAAACCATAGCTTTCAACAGTGACTGAAATAAAGGTTTACAGATACAAAACGCCAAGAAAATGATTACAGCTGAGTCACCAGGCCTTGCTCGAAGTCCTGGCTGCTATTGAAGAGATTATTGCCCCCTACCTGCTGCGTTTGGGATGTGCGCAATATCTCCACCAGGATAAAACAGCTCGGAGTTTATGTTAACAGCAGCAACAAAACCTCCACTTCGACCAGCACCTCAGTCGCCGGAAAATATCAGCACTTCAGGACTTATGGGAGAGAAATGCAGAGAGGTTGAAGAGAAGAGATGAGAATGTAGTGTGTTGTATTCATTCAGTTTAGCCTCTATTTATAGGAGAGGAAAAATGAAACTGTCCACACACTTAATGTCTGAATTAAACTGCTCCATTAATGAAAAAATAAAAACTGATCAGATTTTGAATTCATAAATGAAAAAATCAAAACTGAACAGCTTTTGAATTTAAATTATTTGTAACAGCTTTTCACATTAACACCCACATTATTATCAGAACTTAAGTTAAGTTCTGATTCGACTCATCAGTACTTAAGTTCTGATTCGACTCATCAGTACTTAAATTCTGATTCTGATATCAGAACTTGTTAAGTTCTGATTTTATTCATCAGTTCTTAAGTTCTGATTCTTATATCAGAACTTGTTACATATCAGATTATTTGCAGGTTCAATATATTTAGACTACTTAGCCTATTTCAGAACCCAGCCCAATAATCCAATCACCGATAAATAAATTCGAATTAAAATAATTCTCAAATAAATAAAATCCTCGCCCAGGTCGCCTCGCGTACGCGAGACGCCGAGACATTCGCCCAAATCGCCCTTCGACCCGACCCGGTCCGGTCCGGTCCGGTCCGGTGCGGTGCGTGGCGGGGCGGGGCGCGTGTGTGTGTGTGTGTGTGCGCGTGAAGCACACAACAACACAATGGACCATCACACACCTTAGTAGTTGTATACTACTCATATGGGTAATACCATATAAAGCACACAACCCCCTTTATTTATTTCAATGTGGGACAAACATTCTCAAATTTTCCAAGCTTTTTCTAGCTACTTTCATCTCTCATTTCATATGGATTTCATTAAGAAAATTCTTAAAACCATACATGAAAATTTAAGTTCAAATATCATTGAACAATTTCCAATCATTAGATTTTAGGATTAACATCAAGAACATAATTAAATTAAGCTCTAAAATCCTAATTTTCTAACAATCCCCCACAAATCCATACAGAAATGGGATCAATTTCCCATCATGACTTGTTTTTTCAGAGTCGGTACCCTTCCGGGTTTGAACCCTCCTAATTCCTCTACTTTAATGGCTATCGGACTCAGATGGAATGTTTCACCTTGAATCTTAATCCGTTTAGTATAACCATATTCCATAGACGACGACAAGTCAAAGGTTATGGTGCCAATCTACGGCTTTGAGACATTAATGGTCATGTCTCGATCCTGTTCGTCGAATGCTTCAAGGATTAACCCTATCCTCTAATTGCGACCACACAATTACATTCGCTTAGCTGGGCATCTCCAGAGATATACTGCCTCTATCTCGTCAAATGACTTGATCCCATTCAGAGTTTCAACACTCTTGCTTTTCTGGCAGTGTCAGTACCTTCTAGGTTTACAGGGGATAGATTCAGATACTGTAGTATCATCTATGTAGCAAAGGTACTACCAACTCATCCTTACAGCTTGTTATTACCCATTGAATACACTTCAAGGGATCTCCTCTCATGTGTATTGGGTTCCCACTGTTGATGAATTATGATGGGTTGACAATCCCATCCCCAACCTTGACTTGAGGACCACTGCAGGTTCCAGTCCTTTAGTAAGAGGATCAGCTATATTATTTTGAGTTCCTATGAACTCTATAGCTATGATCCTATCAGTCACTAAACCCCTTATAGACTTGAGTCTAACTTGGATGTGTCTCTTAGTTTTAGCATTATGCTTTTTACTGCTAATCTTGTCGATAGTTGTTCGACTATCACAGTGAATAGCAATAGCAGGAAGCGGTCTGCTTACTACAGGTATTGCAGACATAAGTCCGTGTAACCATTCAGCCTCCGTCCCTGTGGCATCAAGTGCACACAACTCAGCCTCAAAATTAGACCGAGTAACAATAGTCTGTCTGCTTGACTTCCAGGATATTGCTCCACCAGCCAAGGTGAACACGTATCCAGTCACTCCATTGGAACCAGACTTCTTAGTTATCCAACTTGCATCACTGTACCCTTCAAGCACACCAGGAAATCTCCTGTAGTGTAAACTAAGGTACATTGTGCCTTTTAGATATCTAAGTACTCTATCAAGAGCATCCCAATGAGTTCTGTTTGGACAGCTTGTATATCTCGCCAATTTAGACACAGAATATGAAATATCTGGTCTAGTACAGTTAGCAAGATACTGCAAGCTCCCAATAATCTGAGAATACCTTAACTGAGACACAGGCACTCCTGAAGTATTCTTGACAAGGGCAACTTTTGAATCATAAGGTGTACTAGCGATTCTACACTGTGAATAACCATATTTCTCAAGTATAGATTTCTCTATATAATGAGATTGGGTCAAGGTTATTCTTTCAGTGGACTGAATCAATTTGATTCCAAGAATCACACTTGCCTCACCCATATCCTTCATTTCAAAATGCCTTTTCAAGAATTCTTTAGTCTCGTTAATAATCTCAATATTGGTTCCAAACAGTAAAATGTCATCCACATATAGGCACAAAATAACACACTCATTACCTTTAACTTTAGTGTAGACACACTTATTACTTTCATTAATCTTATAACTGAAAGGCAATATATATAACACCCTCCAAATCCGGGGTATAGATTTGGGGCATTATTACCAACAATTACCAACTATACCGGCACAAGCGGAATATTAATATAATAATTACCCCGAACTATCACTACTCAGGATCTTTTAAGGGTTGAGGTTGGAAACAAGAATCATGCACTACACTTTATTACAAACCCAACTAAATAAAAACCTGTCTCAAGAACTCTCTTTATTACAAAACTTTATTCTATCTACAGTTTCACTACGCGATCTTTTATTCAACTACACAAAACTCTTATTCAACCCAACATCACTACTTATCCTGCTACACCTGATCTGGCAATTCAAAGCTCTCTTCGGGAATAGGAAGGAACACTCTTGGTATAAGAGGGTCCCGCTGCTTGACTCGCTTCTTGACTATGCGGGTCCTGATGGGTTTCATTCTCTACCTTAACTGTAAAACAATAGGAGTGACAATAAAAGAAATGAGCCAAAATTGCTCAACAAGCCTGCAACAATATATATATATATATTATAAAGAGAGAGAAATAAAGAGAAATAAATAAACCAATAAGCTGCTGGTTTGAACAACCATCAGTATCTGTATATGATAATAATTTGCCAATGATGGCGAGTGCCAAATGAACAAGACTGGAAACAAGAACCAACATATGCACTATAATCTGCTGATCAGTCAGAATATAGTGCGGATCTATACCCAACTGCATAGACCCAACCAACATAAGGAGTACTCAGGCAACTATGGCCTATTAATTAATGGTCTGGGAAAAACCCAGCCTTTATAGTAACCATCCAGTCCAAGGCTGAGCATCCGGAACAATCGGTATGCTATTGATATATCCCAACACCAGGATATATATAGGGTAAAGGAATTGAAATATGAACAGGGAATTCAATAAATTGGGTAAATCAAGAATTGAAATGAAATGGAACAAGTGATATAAATGGGTAACAGTGTATATGAACAATAATTATCAAAGAGAATTGATACGATAGAAAGGAAATATAAATCACTATTCTGAATTTAGAATAGGGGAAAAACTTGCCTTGCGCGTACTTAACCTGGTTTAACTTACTGCCTTCTGACCCTAGCTTGCTCTGCCTTGCTAACACTGAACAAATCATGGAAAGATAGGTGTTTAGATAATTTACTATATACGTGTATCTTGAATTGATATCACGCAACCTTATCAGTCTACCCATGCGTTTCTATCTGACTCGCATATATATATATATATATATATATATATATATTTACACAACACATTTATGCACATAATCACATATAACACGTAACACATAAAGCACATAATTAATTTCTAGATTTATAATTATTTTTAGAATCAATTCTAGGCTTATACCTGCATTGCTAGTCTTATCTGATTTTATTATAATTTTTCGGGATTTATTCGGCTCGATTATATCCCTACTAGGACCTACGAACTATCAATTATCACCAAACCACTCTTTTTCAGAAGAAATTATAACTTACAACCATTTTTATTGGATTCGTCTCATTTTTCTGAGTCTAGGGGTCTTCGTTTCACTTAAATCGGACTAACGGTTGAATTGTTATGAATTAAACACTGATAATTCAATTTATTATTCAATATAGATAATTATTACAACCTTTTAAATCCTAAAATAATTTTTAAATTATTATTTAAGAAAAATCAAAGTCAAAAATAATTTTTTTATAATTTTTGGAGTTAAAATGAAGAAGTTACGGTTTATTGAAAATTATGTGATTAATTATCGAAATAATTAATCACCTTTTTAAATATTGAATAAATAAATAACTAATAAATAATTAATAATTGCCTATTGAATAATCTAAAATAATAAATCTCTAATTATCAGGATTAATCACAATTTATTATAATATTTATAACGTATCGATATTTATTCGATTAGATCGATTATTTACAAATAATCGATCGATTTTATTAACAGATACGCTATTTATCGAATATCTACTATGTGTTCGAATTATAATCTAACTCAACGATTACTCACTCGTATAAATACGAGCTACTCGCCATTCTCATATAATTATCGAACTATTACATTATTACTGAAACTTATACGATTCGTTAATCAATTAATTATCGGTATTTAATTATACGATACAAATAATCACTACAATATTATTCGAATAACTATCGCTCGAATAATAATTCCCATTATCGAATCATTACTCGTAATAATAACTAATTATCGAATTATTAATCATATTATTTAATTATTTTTAATCCTTATTTATTAATTAATTACCTAATTATTAATTAATTACCTAATTATTAATTAATTAGATAACTAATAAATAATTAGATAAATAATTAAATAATTAATTAAATAATTAAATTCGAATTTATAAATTAATAAAATAATTTAGAAATTAATAATACTATTTTTCAGAATATAAAACTAATTTTTAATTAATTATTAGAATTAATAAAATGATTTTCTGATTTATAAAATATAAATTAAATAATAGAAAATCCAGAAACAAAAATCTGGAAATGGTTTCAGGGTTGAGGGGATCAAACCCGGGTCGTTTCCGGGTTGCAAACCGGGTCGACCTCGGGTTATCGGGTCATGAAGAACAGCCGTCACCGTCCCAGAATCCGGTGACGGCGACGGGTTCCGGCGAGGCGAAAAACGAGCCTCCTGATCATCGTTTCTCCTCCTTTTTGACTCCGTTCGATTCCCTAGAGTTTCAGCCGTCGACCCACAGCGTCACCACCATCAGATAATCCCCCCTCCGCCATCTCCGACCACAAGTCGAAGTTCTCCGATGAACTTCATCGGAAAACCGAGTTCCTCCAAACGTTAACCAAATTTGACGAAACTGGTGTCAATCGACTCCAAAATCAACGATCTAAACGACTCTAACAACCAAAACATCAAACAACACACAGAAAATCAAACCCGAATTCGCGATTAAAACCCGAAAATAACAACTTTCAATTCGATCAATCAAACGTTAAAAAGAATCACATAATTGAAAACTACAGATCATAAGCTTCAAAATGAATACTCACACGCTCGATTTGGACTCCGGAATCACGATCAAAATCGCCTTTGATCCTCCTGCTCTGTTCTTCACAAACCCTAACCCTAATTCCCTTTCTTTTTCTTTTTCTTTTTTTCTGATTTTTAATTGTAATTAACTGATTTAATTAATAATAATTCAGGTATTTATATTTATGAAAATAATACCCCTAAGTAAAATTAAGGGTCTAATTACACTCCTAATAAAAATATTTGGCCCCAATTTTTATAATTTTTGGGTATTAATAATGAATTTTTAAATATCCAATAGATACAAAATAAATACTAAAAATTCCCAAAAATTATGAAAAATACAAAAATACAAAGAAAAATGATATATGATAATTTCATAATCATATAAAAATAAGAATGTGATTTTTGTGGGGTTTTTGGTACCCGAAGGGGTCCGGAAAAGTCGTTTTTCGCGAAAAAGGTCAATTTGTAAAACGTCTAGGGGTTCAGAATAGCGATACGGTATAGGGCATTTTTGGCAAAATAGGGCCAATGATTTTGTTTGAAATACGGGCTTTTAAAACATAGTTTTGAGCTGTACAGATTTTGATATAATATATATAACTGACGATAGAACGCTCAATAAATATCCAAAACACGTTTGGATCAAAACAACCAACACATAACACATAGCAGTTAGGGTTCAACGACTTAACACATTTAATCACATAATAATACACATAATTTATTATTATTATAATATAATACAAGCGTAATTCCTCGGTCGTTACATTCTCTCCCCTTAACAAGATTCTGTCCTCAGAATCTAATTATGCAAATAACTGAGGATAATTTTCTAGCATTTCACTTTCAAGCTCCCAGGTTGATTCTTCAACCACTGGGTTTCTCCATAAAACTCTCACTAATGACACAGACTTATTTCTTAATACCCTCTCTTGCCTATCTAGAATTCTTATTGGCTGTTCTACATATGACAAATCTGCCTGAAGCTCTACTGGTTCATACTCTATTACATGCCTTGTATCAGGATTATACCTCTTAAGCATAGATACATGAAATACGTTATGAATATGCTGCATATGGGATGGTAGAGCTAATTCGTACGCAACCTTCCCAATTTTCTTCAAAATCTCAAATGGTCCAACGTATCGTGGCTTCAATTTCCCTTTATTGCCAAATCTGGTCAATCCTTTCCATGGCGATATTTTGAGCAATACGTGTTCTCCTTCCTGATAGTCCATATCCTTCCTGGCTTGGTTTGCATATCTGCTTTGTCTGTTTTGTGCTGCCTCGATTCGTTTTCGAATAAGATTAATCTTTTCTTTTGTCTGCTGAATTAATTCTGGACCCAAAATCTTGCGTTCTCCGACTTCATCCCAGTGCACGGGTGATCTACATTTCCTCCCATATAATGCTTCATACGGTGGCATTCCAATACTGGCGTGATAGCTATTATTATAAGAAAATTCCACTAGGGGTAAATGTTCATCCCAACTGCCTTCAAAATCGATCGCACAAACTCGTAGCATGTCTTCAATCGTTTGAATTGTCCTTTCACTTTGGCCGTCAGTTTGCGGATGATAAGCTGTACTCATATTCAACTTCGTTCCTAGACATTCTTGAAATTGCCTCCAAAATCTTGAATTGAAACGAGGATCTCGATCCGATACAATTGATACTGGTACTCCATGACGCATCACAATTTCTTTGAGATATATGTGCACTAATTTGTCGAGCGAAAATCTTTCATTAATTGGTAGAAAATGTGCCGACTTCGTAAGTCTGTCAATGATTACCCATATCGCATCATGATTTGCCCTAGTCCTCGGTAGTCCTACCACAAAATCCATCGCTAGATGTTCCCATTTCCATTCTGGAATGTCTAATGGTTGCAATAACCCACTCGGACGTTGGTGTTCTGCTTTAACTCGCTGGCATGTGTAGCATTTACTCACCCATTCTGCTATCTCCTTCTTCATATTCGGCCACCAAAAGTTTTTCTTCAAATCGTGATACATTTTCGTGCTTCCTGGATGAATGGAATACTTCGAATTGTGCGCATCTCGCATAACTTCTTCTTTTAAGTCTGCCACATTAGGGATCCAGATTCTTGACACAAAACGTAAGATTCCTTCATTATCTTTCTGAGTTGTAATCTCTTCTCCTGTTAAGTTGTCGTCTTGACTCATTACTTCTTCTTGACAACGGCGAATCTTTTCCAGCAATTCTGGTTGGAAAGTCATAGCGTAGATAGTTTCTGCAGATTTATCGGAAATACGAATTTCGATTTCCAATTTGTCGAATTCCTTGGCCAATTCTTCGCATGAAGTTAACCGATTCAATCTTTCTTTTCTGCTTAGCGCATCTGCTACAACATTTGCTTTTCCTGGATGATAACTGATTGTAACATCGTAATCTTTAATCAATTCCAGCCATCGACGTTGTCGCATGTTTAGTTCCTTTTGCGTGAAGATATACTTCAGACTTTTATGATCCGTGTAGATTTCACATTTTTCACCGTACAGATAATGTCTCCAAAGCTTCAATGCAAAAACAATTGCTGCTAATTCCAGATCATGCGTAGGATATTTCTGCTCATGAGGTTTAAGTTGTCTTGACGCATATGCAATGACGTTACCATGTTGCATCAACACACATCCTAAACCACGATATGAAGTGTCACTGTAGATAACAAAATTTCCTTGCTCGTCTGGCAATACTAACACTGGTGCCGTCACCAACCGATTCTTCAACTCTTGAAAACTTTCTTCACACTTACTATTCCATTCGAACTTTTCACTTTGTCGAGTTAACTTGGTCAGTGGTGTAGCTATCTTTGCAAAATCTTTGACAAATCTTCGATAATATCCTGCCAAACCTAAGAAACTTCGAACCTTTGTCGGTGTCTTTGGTCTTTCCCAATTCAACACAGCTTCAATCTTTGCTGGATCAACTTGAATGCCTTCTCTGCTGATGATGTGCCCTAGAAACTGCACTTCTTTCAACCAAAATTCGCACTTGGAAAATTTTGCATAAAGCTGCTCCTTCCGTAATATTTCCAATGTCGTTATTAAATGCTCTGCATGCTCTTCTTCCGTCTTTGAATAGATCAAAATGTCATCAATAAATATAATGATAAACTTATCCAAATACTTCTTGAATATTCGATTCATCAAATCCATAAACGCTGCAGGTGCATTCGTCAATCCAAAAGCCATTACAAGAAATTCATAGTGTCCGTACCTTGTTCTAAACGCTGTCTTTGGAATATCTTCGGCCTTGATCTTTAACTGATGATAGCCTGATCGTAGGTCGATTTTCGAAAACCATGCTGCTCCTTTTAGTTGATCAAATAAATCATCAATGCGAGGTAAAGGATATTTATTCTTGATAGTTAACTTGTTCAGCTCACGATAATCAATACACAGTCGCATACTACCATCCTTCTTTTTCACGAACAATACTGGCGCACCCCATGGGGATACACTTGGCCTTATAATTCCTTTGTCAAGAAGTTCTTGCAACTGCTTTGCTAATTCCCTCATTTCAACAGGTGCCATTCGATATGGAGTTTTTGAAATTGGTTCAGTCCCTGGCGTCAAGTCAATAGTAAACTCGATTTCTCGATCTGGTGGAAGTCCTGGTAATTCGTCCGGAAAAACATCAAGAAATTCACAAACTACAGGAATATCTTCAATCTTCAAATCTCCCTTATCAACATCCCGTACATAGGCTAAATAAGCTTGACATCCTTGACGTAGCAATCTCCTCGTCTGCATTATTGATAGGAATTTCTGCTTTTGCTTCTCACCTTTAAATATTACAGTTTCATTTTCTTCAGTTTGTAATTTCACTCTCTTATTCGCACAGTCAATTTGAGCATGATTACTAGACAGCCAATCCATTCCTAAAATAATATCAAACTCCCCTAACCTAAAAGGTATCAAATCAACTGAAAAATGACATCTCCCTATCTCAATATCACAGCTCGGACATACTCGATCTACTGCAACCTGATCATTATTCGCTAATTTTATAACTAACACTTCATCCAACCACTGAATCTCACAATCTATCTTAGAGATAAAGGCTTCAGAAATAAAAGATCTAGTAGCTCCTGAATCAATCAATACTAAAGCATTTACGGAATTTACAGGAAGTGTACCTGCAACCACATTCGGACTCTGTACCGCTTCCTTCATTGACATGTTGAAAGTCCTTGCTCTGGGCTGATTTTGCTGTGGTAGTGGAGGTGGAGGTAATGCTAAAACTCTTGGAATACTGGCAGCCATTGCAATTCCTCTGCAGTCTTTGGCGATATGTCCTTTTCTCCCACATTGAAAACAAGTAACTTCTGCTTTTCCCATTGGACATTCTCCAGAATAGTGTCCCCTTTGCTTGCACTTGAAACACGTAACATTTAGCTTGTTGCAAACTCCTGTATGCTTTCTACCACACGTTCTGCAATCAGGTATAGGCAGTCGAATAAGTCTCTGCTGAATTGGGGCTGGAAGTCGATTTCCCATCCTCTGATTGTTCTGCTCTGGCCTTTTGAAATTTACTTTTCCCTGAGCTTGAAATCCCGGCCTTTTGTTGAAACGATTCTGAAAATTCCCTGGTCCCTTCTCTTTCTGAGCTGCTTCGCTTTCTCCTTCAATAATCATAGCCTTCTGAACAACAGCCATATAGGTTGTCAATTCAAACACAGCTACCCTGCTACGAATCCATGGTTTCAGTCCTTGCTGAAATCTCTTGGCCCGCTTCTCGTCTGTATCCACCTGCTCTGGAACAAACCTTGCCAATTCAGTAAACTTAGTCTCATAATCCGCAACCGATAAGTTGTCTTGTTTCAGCTCCAGGAACTTGATCTCCATCTGGTTCTTCATAAAACGAGGAAAATATTTCTCCAAGAAAAGATCAGTGAATCTGTTCCAGGTCACCACACCTTCTTCCAAAGCTTTCTTTGATTCCCACCAGTAATTAGCTTCGCCTTTTAGAAAATAGCTAGCGAAATCTGTCTTCTGCTCTTCCTCAACCTTTACCAACGAAAAAGCCTTTTCCATCTCTTTCAGCCAAGCTCTCGCTTTTGTAGGATCTGTGAAACCCATAAATTCCGGTGGCTTCACCGACTGAAATTGCTTGAAAGTAGTCGTAGGTGCTGCTGGTGGTATTTGATGTCCTGGATGAGCGGCTTGCTGTAACATCTGTTGCTGGAACTGCTGTTGCTGCTGCTGCATTTGTTGTTGCATCATCAACATCTGCTGTTGCATGAGATTAAACATCTGATCCATCTGTTTATTATTGTTTTGGCCCTCGGTGTTTCCATTCGATGAGTCGGGCTGCGCTTTTCGCTTAGGTGCCATTTTTCTGATAAATAAATAATGGACCTTATTTAATAACAGTATATTAAACATATATTAAAACAGTCGATTCGAGAAAATAAAATAACTTATTAAATAACTGAATAGATAAAACAGTATGATAGTTTTAATTTTTTTTTTTTTTTTTTTTTTTTACAACATGATCGTGAATAAAACTACATTTGTAAATATGCAATGGTACTGAAATAAATGTAAATGCTTAAATGACTGGAAATAAAATAAAGAAAATGTGCAAAAGATTATCTCATATATATATATATATATAGGTAGAACACCAGCTACAGGTGTCAGTGCTTGATACAAAAACCTAGGATATAACAGTCGTACTGCTACTACTATCAGTCAGAGTCAGTAGCTACACTCATACAAACTAGTATACCATACTATACTGCCTCTATCTATAAAATATACATAATACAACACTCATCGATCTGCTGGTCTCAAAATCCTGGTGGTACGTGGCTCAACTCCTCCTGCACTGCCTCTAGCACTGCCTCGGTAAGTCCCAATGCTCTGCGATATGCTGTCTCCGCACTAAGATCCTGCTGTCTCAAATCAGTAAGCTGCTGCGAACTAACCCGGTGAATATGATGTAGTCTCTCTCTCTCTCTCTGCCTGAAAGCGCTGGTAAGTCACGGTATGATGCTCATGAAGATCAGTGCTGGAATCTCGAGAAGGTAATGGTCCATCTACCACGATCTCATCCATAAACTCTGGCTGAGGAAACTGATACACTCCTGGAACAGGTGCATAAATGGCTAATGGGGCAGGAAATAAGACAGGCTGCTCCATAGGCGCATACACAGGCGGCTCTGCCTCTGGCTCCATCGGTGGCATCTCTGGAATCTCAACTGGTGGCATAGGAATCTGAGGCTCTAAATCCTCCCACTGCGGAAGATCAACCATATCAGGAATATCAAACATCGGAAACTCTAATGGTGGAATATCTGGTATCTCTGGCTCAAAATATGGAAAATAATCTGCAAAACCTGGTACCTCCGGGGGAAGTGGTATCTCTGGTGCTGGCTCAGGTGGCAATGGAGGTAATATCTGCTCTGACACTGGGGCTACTACCTGTGCATCCACTGGATCTGTCTCGGTCCTCTCCGTAGATGATGATAAAGAAGCCATCTAATATACATAAAAATAATAACACAAAACCATCAAATCACAATCCTATAACTCATAACTTCTAATCACATAAACAAATAATCCTAACACTCTTACCCTCATCCTATCTTATTTTCCTATCTTATCTTAACCCTAACATTCTTGTTTTCCAAGGTCAATCCTAAGCTCTGATGCCAACTATAACACCCTCCAAATCCGGGGTATAGATTTGGGGCATTATTACCAACAATTACCAACTATACCGGCACAAGCGGAATATTAATATAATAATTACCCCGAACTATCACTACTCAGGATCTTTTAAGGGTTGAGGTTGGAAACAAGAATCATGCACTACACTTTATTACAAACCCAACTAAATAAAAACCTGTCTCAAGAACTCTCTTTATTACAAAACTTTATTCTATCTACAGTTTCACTACGCGATCTTTTATTCAACTACACAAAACTCTTATTCAACCCAACATCACTACTTATCCTGCTACACCTGATCTGGCAATTCAAAGCTCTCTTCGGGAATAGGAAGGAACACTCTTGGTATAAGAGGGTCCCGCTGCTTGACTCGCTTCTTGACTATGCGGGTCCTGATGGGTTTCATTCTCTACCTTAACTGTAAAACAATAGGAGTGACAATAAAAGAAATGAGCCAAAATTGCTCAACAAGCCTGCAACAATATATATATATATATATTATAAAGAAAGAGAAATAAAGAGAAATAAATAAACCAATAAGCTGCTGGTTTGAACAACCATCAGTATCTGTATATGATAATAATTTGCCAATGATGGCGAGTGCCAAATGAACAAGACTGGAAACAAGAACCAACATATGCACTATAATCTGCTGATCAGTCAGAATATAGTGCGGATCTATACCCAACTGCATAGACCCAACCAACATAAGGAGTACTCAGGCAACTATGGCCTATTAATTAATGGTCTGGGAAAAACCCAGCCTTTATAGTAACCATCCAGTCCAAGGCTGAGCATACCTGTCTCAAGAACTCTCTTTATTACAAAACTTTATTCTATCTACAGTTTCAGTACGCGATCTTTTATTCAACTACACAAAACTCTTATTCAACCCAACATCACTACTTATCCTGCTACACCTGATCTGGCAATTCAAAGCTCTCTTCGAGAATAGGAAGGAACACTCTTGGTATAAGAGGGTCCCGCTGCTTGACTCGCTTCTTGACTATGCGGGTCCTGATGGGTTTCATTCTCTACCTTAACTGTAAAACAATAGGAGTGACAATAAAAGAAATGAGCCAAAATTGCTCAACAAGCCTGCAACAATATATATATATATATTATAAAGAGAGAGAAATAAAGAGAAATAAATAAACCAATAAGCTGCTGGTTTGAACAACCATCAGTATCTGTATATGATAATAATTTGCCAATGATGGCGAGTGCCAAATGAACAAGACTGGAAACAAGAACCAACATATGCACTATAATCTGCTGATCAGTCAGAATATAGTGCGGATCTATACCCAACTGCATAGACCCAACCAACATAAGGAGTACTCAGGCAACTATGGCCTATTAATTAATGGTCTGGGAAAAACCCAGCCTTTATAGTAACCATCCAGTCCAAGGCTGAGCATCCGGAACAATCGGTATGCTATTGATATATCCCAACACCAGGATATATATAGGGTAAAGGAATTGAAATATGAACAGGGAATTCAATAAATTGGGTAAATCAAGAATTGAAATGAAATGGAACAAGTGATATAAATGGGTAACAGTGTATATGAACAATAATTATCAAAGAGAATTGATACGATAGAAAGGAAATATAAATCACTATTCTGAATTTAGAATAGGGGAAAAACTTGCCTTGCGCGTACTTAACCTGGTTTAACTTACTGCCTTCTGACCCTAGCTTGCTCTGCCTTGCTAACACTGAACAAATCATGGAAAGATAGGTGTTTAGATAATTTACTATATACGTGTATCTTGAATTGATATCACGCAACCTTATCAGTCTACCCATGCGTTTCTATCTGACTCGCATATATATATATATATATATATATATATATATATATATATATATATATATATATATTTACACAACACATTTATGCACATAATCACATATAACACGTAACACATAAAGCACATAATTAATTTCTAGATTTATAATTATTTTTAGAATCAATTCTAGGCTTATACCTGCATTGCTAGTCTTATCTGATTTTATTATAATTTTTCGGGATTTATTCGGCTCGATTATATCCCTACTAGGACCTACGAACTATCAATTATCACCAAACCACTCTTTTTCAGAAGAAATTATAACTTACAACCATTTTTATTGGACTCGTCTCATTTTTCTGAGTCTAGGGGTCTTCGTTTCACTTAAATCGGACTAACGGTTGAATTGTTATGAATTAAACACTGATAATTCAATTTATTATTCAATATAGATAATTATTACAAACTTTTAAATCCTAAAATAATTTTTAAATTATTATTTAAGAAAAATCAAAGTCAAAAATAATTTTTTTATAATTTTTGGAGTTAAAATGAAGAAGTTACGGTTTATTGAAAATTATGTGATTAATTATCGAAATAATTAATCACCTTTTTAAATATTGAATAAATAAATAACTAATAAATAATTAATAATTGCCTATTGAATAATCTAAAATAATAAATCTCTAATTATCAGGATTAATCACAATTTATTATAATATTTATAACGTATCGATATTTATTCGATTAGATCGATTATTTACAAATAATCGATCGATTTTATTAACAGATACGCTATTTATCGAATATCTACTATGTGTTCGAATTATAATCTAACTCAACGATTACTCACTCGTATAAATACGAGCTACTCGCCATTCTCATATAATTATCGAACTATTACATTATTACTGAAACTTATACGATTCGTTAATCAATTAATTATCGGTATTTAATTATACGATACAAATAATCACTACAATATTATTCGAATAACTATCGCTCGAATAATAATTCCCATTATCGAATCATTACTCGTAATAATAACTAATTATCGAATTATTAATCATATTATTTAATTATTTTTAATCCTTATTTATTAATTAATTACCTAATTATTAATTAATTACCTAATTATTAATTAATTAGATAACTAATAAATAATTAGATAAATAATTAAATAATTAATTAAATAATTAAATTCGAATTTATAAATTAATAAAATAATTTAGAAATTAATAATACTATTTTTCAGAATATAAAACTAATTTTTAATTAATTATTAGAATTAATAAAATGATTTTCTGATTTATAAAATATAAATTAAATAATAGAAAATCCAGAAACAAAAATCTGGAAATGGTTTCAGGGTTGAGGGGATCAAACCCGGGTCGTTTCCGGGTTGCAAACCGGGTCGACCTCGGGTTATCGGGTCATGAAGAACAGCCGTCACCGTCCCAGAATCCGGCGACGGCGACGGGTTCCGGCGAGGCGAAAAACGAGCCTCCTGATCATCGTTTCTCCTCCTTTTTGACTCCGTTCGATTCCCTAGAGTTTCAGCCGTCGACCCACAGCGTCACCACCATCAGATAATCCCCCCTCCGCCATCTCCGACCACAAGTCGAAGTTCTCCGATGAACTTCATCGGAAAACCGAGTTCCTCCAAACGTTAACCAAATTTGACGAAACTGGTGTCAATCGACTCCAAAATCAACGATCTAAACGACTCTAACAACCAAAACATCAAACAACACACAGAAAATCAAACCCGAATTCGCGATTAAAACCCGAAAATAACAACTTTCAATTCGATCAATCAAACGTTAAAAAGAATCACATAATTGAAAACTACAGATCATAAGCTTCAAAACGAATACTCACACGCTCGATTTGGACTCCGGAATCACGATCAAAATCGCCTTTGATCCTCCTGCTCTGTTCTTCACAAACCCTAACCCTAATTCCCTTTCTTTTTCTTTTTCTTTTTTTCTGATTTTTAATTGTAATTAACTGATTTAATTAATAATAATTCAGGTATTTATATTTATGAAAATAATACCCCTAAGTAAAATTAAGGGTCTAATTACACTCCTAATAAAAATATTTGGCCCCAATTTTTATAATTTTTGGGTATTAATAATGAATTTTTAAATATCCAATAGATACAAAATAAATACTAAAAATTCCCAAAAATTATGAAAAATACAAAAATACAAAGAAAAATGATATATGATAATTTCATAATCATATAAAAATAAGAATGTGATTTTTGTGGGGTTTTTGGTACCCGAAGGGGTCCGGAAAAGTCGTTTTTCGCGAAAAAGGTCAATTTGTAAAACGTCTAGTGGTTCAGAATAGCGATACGGTATAGGGCATTTTTGGCAAAATAGGGCCAATGATTTTGTTTGAAATACGGGCTTTTAAAACATAGTTTTGAGCTGTACAGGTTTTGATATAATATATATAACTGACGATAGAACGCTCAATAAATATCCAAAACACGTTTGGATCAAAACAACCAACACATAACACATAGCAGTTAGGGTTCAACGACTTAACACATTTAATCACATAATAATACACATAATTTATTATTATTATAATATAATACAAGCGTAATTCCTCGGTCGTTACAATATAGTTTCATCAAACTTTTTATGCCAATCTCTGGGAGCTTGTTTCAAGCCATAGATGGACTTGATCAACTTACATACTTTCCTTTCATTGCCTGATGCAACAAATCCATCAGGCTGATCCATATAAATCTCTTCCTCAAGTTCACCATGAAGAAAAGCCGTCTTTACATCCATCTGATGGATGATAAGACCATGGACTGAAGCCAATGCTATAAGCATTCAGATTGTTACCATTCTTGCAACCGGAGAGTATGTATCAAAATAATCAATTCCTTCCTTTTGCTTAAAACCCTTAGCTACCAGTCTAGCTTTGTACTTATCTATTGAGCCGTCAGGA
Organism: Apium graveolens; assembly: GCF_009905375.1. Taxonomy (NCBI): domain Eukaryota; kingdom Viridiplantae; phylum Streptophyta; class Magnoliopsida; order Apiales; family Apiaceae; genus Apium; species Apium graveolens. The sequence continues at coordinate 186,450,749 of NC_133650.1, forward strand.
TTCAACTTCCTTTTAAAGACCCATTTGCACCCAATAGTAGAACACCCAGGAGGGAGATCAACCAACTCCCATGTTCCATTGGAAATAATAGAGTCAATTTCACTCTTGATAGCGCCCTTCCAGTGCCTTGACTCAGAAGAATCCATAGCTTGCCGGAAAGTTAAAGGTTCGTCCTCGATATTGTAAGTGATGAAATCACCTCCAAAATCCTTGACTATTTTTGCACGCTTACTTCTCCTTGGTTCCTCTAATTCCTTAGGAATAGAGCTACTACTAGGTTCCGCCCCCACATTTGTCATCTTTTCCACATGATCAGGAATAGAACTTGATGTGTGAGTAGGATCTTCCTCAGAAGTCGTTTCAGGTATTCCAGTCTTCATAGGGTAGACATCCTCAAAGAATGTCGCATCTCGAAATTCAACTATCGTGTTTGTATACCATCTATGTCAGATTTTAACACTAAAAATCTCATAGCTGTAGTGGTTTCAAGATAACCCAGAAAGATACAGTCAACAGTCTTTGGACCTAGTTTCTTTCTCTTGTGTTCAGGAACAAGCACCTTAGCAAGGCACCCCCACACACGAAGATACCTAAGACTAGTCATCCTGCCTTTCCATAACTCCAAGGGTGTTTTATCCATGTGTTTCAGAGGGACTCTATTCAAAATATGGCAAGCCGTATTTAGAGCCTCTCCCCACATGTATTTAGGCAACCCAGAGTTAATAAGCATACTATTAATCATATCTTTAAATGTTCTGTTCTTTCGCTCAGCAACCCCATTAGACTCAGGTGTGTATGGTGGAGTAACTTCATGAACTATACCATTGTTTGCACAAAATTCATTAAAAGCATTACTCGTATACTCACCACCTCTATCAGATCTCAATCTTTTAAGTAACTTACTAGTTTGTTTTTCTACTTCAGTTTTATATATAATGAATTTACTAAGTGCTTCATCCTTATGTCTAAGTAAATAAACATAACAATATCTACTACTATCATCTATAAAAGTAATGAAGTATCTAAACTGGTCCTTGGTCAACACACCACCAAATTCACAAATATCAGTGTGTACTAAATCTAACAAGTCTGAATCCCTAACAACGTTATGAAAAGGTTTCCTTATCTGTTTAGCAGACACACATACTTGACATTTAGAATTCTTTTCTATGGTATATTTTGGAATCAACTCTAAGTTCATCATGTTCTTAAGAGCACCAAAGTTTAAATGACCTAGTCTAGCATGCCATATATTTGAGGATTCAATACAATTAACAGTAGGAATAACATTATTATTCAAACTTCCCAAAACGGGATCCGCATTAATAACAAATAAACCATTTGACAAGTAACCCTTGCCAAAGAATGTACCAGTGTGAATAAGAACTACTTTATTACACTTGAACGAAATTTCAAAACCACTAGAAACTAAACAGCTTCCACTTATTATATTTCTACGCATGTCGGGAACATGATGCACTCTCGTCAGAGATAGAATACGTCCTGAAGGGAACTTCAGATCCACGTTTCCAACTCCATGTACTTGAGCAACACTAGCATTCCCCATCTTCACAGTCAGGCTATGACTCTGTTGATAATATACAAATAAACTAATATCAGCTCAAATATGTACATTAGCTCCAGTATCTATCAACCATTCATTTGACAGATAGGTAGAAAATATCACAGGGTTGTAGGATACATACCGGTCAACGTTGGTTTCAGAAGCCGTAGCCTCACCAACAACCATGTTCACTACAGGCCCACTTGCGGTTCCAAGCACAACATTTGCTTGTGCTACCTCGGTTTTCTTCGCTTTCTTCGTAGGGCAGTCCTTACTCCAGTGCCCAACCTGCCCACAAGACCAGCATGGTTTGTTTGCCTTGGGTTTCTTGGCCTTGTCCTTGTCACTCTTAGGTTTATTACTATTAGCTTTCTTAGCAAAAGCCTTCCTCTTTTGTCCTACAGTTGCTATGTTTACCTTCGAGGTACCGTGTTCAGTTGGCATCACATGTCCCTGTTTGGACTTGTGTTGTTCTTGCACCGAGATGTCCAGCATAAGGTTGTTCCAGGTGATCTCTCCTTTCTGTCTTTTCAGGGAGAGAGAGAACTCTTCCCAAGACTTCGGGAGCTTTTCAATCACACTCATCACCTTGAACTTCTCCGGGAGATTCATTCCAGACTCCTTCAAAGCATGCACTATCATCTCGAACTCATGCACCTGCTCAGTCATGGACTTATTGTCCACCAGCTTGAACTCGAGGAACCTTGCCACAGAATACTTTTCTAGACCTTGTGAGTCAGTATTATGTGTCTGGTCCAGCTTCTCCCATAAGAGTTTTGCAGAGTAGGCATCAGAAGAATAGACATCAAACAAAGTGTTTGTTAGTGCCGCCAGAATGGCCGCTCTAGCCACTCCATCCTTCTCAGCCCACTTCGCAAAAGCCTTAACTGTGTCAGCCTTCTCTTGATCCACTACTGGTTTCTCATATTCCACAACCGGCCACAGACCCTTTATAGTCAACCACAACTTCATCCTTTTCCGCCAGCGAGAAAAGCCAATGCCACCGTTGAATTTCTCCGGTAAACCGGTTAGTTCAACAGCTTGTGGGAAACTATAGGTGGTCCAATCAATGGCCCCAGCAGTTACACCCGAACTGCTACCACCACCAACGATAACCTCACTTTCGTTAACCATTATGCTAAATTCTAAATAACTAATAATCTCTTCAAGAATGTTGTAAAACTCACTAACAAGTAAAGTAACATAGAGGCAAGTGTATAAAGAATTTAACAAGTTTAGGCCAATACCACAGTTAACAAAACAAAACATGCAGGTAAACAAAATCAGTAACTGAAATAACGTAGAGAGAAAGAAAGATGTACCCGAAACCATAGCTTTCAACAGTGACTGAAATAAAGGTTTACAGATACAAAACGCCAAGAAAATGATTACAGCTGAGTCACCAGGCCTTGCTCGAAGTCCTGGCTGCTCTTGAAGAGATTATTGCCCCCTACCTGCTGCGTTTGGGATGTGCGCAATATCTCCACCAGGATAAAACAGCTCGGAGTTTATGTTAACAGCAGCAACAAAACCTCCACTTCGACCAGTACCTCAGTCGCCGGAAAATATCAGCACTTCAGGACTTATGGGAGAGAAATGCAGAGAGGTTGAAGAGAAGAGATGAGAATGTAGTGTGTTGTATTCATTCAGTTTAGCCTCTATTTATAGGAGAGGAAAAATGAAACTGTCCACACACTTAATGTCTGAATTAAACTGCTCCATTAATGAAAAAATAAAAACTGATCAGATTTTGAATTCATAAATGAAAAAATCAAAACTGAACAGCTTTTGAATTTAAATTATTTGTAACAGCTTTTCACATTAACACCCACATTATTATCAGAACTTAAGTTAAGTTCTGATTCGACTCATCAGTACTTAAATTCTGATTCTGATATCAGAACTTGTTAAGTTCTGATTTTATTCATCAGTTCTTAAGTTCTGATTCTTATATCAGAACTTGTTACAGATCAGATTATTTGCAGGTTCAATATATTTAGACTACTTAGCCTATTTCAGAACCCAGCCCAATAATCCAATCACCGATAAATAAATTCGAATTAAAATAATTCTCAAATAAATAAAATCCTCGCCCAGGTCGCCTCGCGTACGCGAGACGCCGAGACATTCGCCCAAATCGCCCTTCGACCCGGTCCGGTCCGGTGCGTGGCGTGGCGGGGCGGGGCGCGCGTGGGTGTGTGTGTGTGCGCGTGAAGCACACAACAACACAATGGACCATCACACACCTTAGTAGTTGTATACTACTCATGTGGGTAATACCATATAAAGCACACAACCCCCTTTATTTATTTCAATGTGGGACAAACATTCTCAAATTTTCCAAGCTTTTCCAAGCTACTTTCATCTCTCATTTCATATGGATTTCATTAAGAAAATTCTTAAAACCATACATGAAAATTTAAGTTCAAATATCATTGAACAATTTCCAATCATTAGATTTTAGGATTAACATCAAGAACATAATTAAATTAAGCTCTAAAATCCTAATTTTCTAACACTAATTAGTTAAAAAAGAGGAAAACTCTTACGAGGGAGCAAAAGAAATAGACTGAGAGAAATGTGAGAAAGAGTTGATATTTTGTTACCTCTAATTGAATACTAACTACTACATTCTATTTTTATTTGTGTGATAGATCATTGTCATAATGAACTTGTACGGTTTAGTTTTTCGTGACTAACTGTGATTTGTGATTTTCTCTTCTTTGCTACCATGTACAAATAACTTCCTTAAGTAATTTTATCGTTAACAAGATTTAAAGAAACTATGATTATGTAAATTTAGGTATTGACTTTTAGGAAGCTCAATACATATTCGTTAATGTACACGCAGTAATTTATAAAAATTAGTATTATTTCCTCGCATTCTTGTTTCCTTGCCGTCTGTGCAATAATAATAAAGTTAGTATTGATATCTTTTGTACTCTAGGTTAAGGCTTTAACTTTTATTACTATTATTTCTATTAATCTCTTCTTTAAACTATGTTATGGTACTATTTCAACATGTTGCTACTCTCTTACTAAACTTTAATTTAATTTAACATTAAACTAAAATCAAGTTTAAAAAAGGTATAATTCTATTAGCTCGTCTAGGGCACCCGAATTTGTAGCACCTGTCCGGTGTATAGTTCACGGGATCTACTACAATTTAGAGTCTCTATTGACATGACAATACAAGCATAACCATAGAGTAACAACATATGATTGAAACAGGACAGCTAACACTTAAAGAACTTGTTAACAACCTAGCTTGCTAACATTATTTATTAGTAATACGAAGCTGAACGTGTGCAATACAGAACAAGTATCTATTAACTTATTAGTATAGTAATATTATAGGAAAGATATATGGTTGGAGGGCCATGTGTTTAAATGTAAAGTAAAGGCATGTCAAAGTAGTTAGAGGAGAAGGAGGACAAGGAACAATCGGCAAGGAAGATTCGGGTTAATATATGCTTGGAAGCATCACACACCAAACTCAATGCTGACATTTCGCGTTGTTTGTTGAGGATCCTCGAATCCTAATTTTAATTACTTGGGGCTGCTTTCATAATATGTTAGAAGTAATCTATCACACTTCTCACCAAAACAAAATTGAACTAATTTAAACAACTGGTTCTTACTTTTCGATCAAATTTTATTGGATGATAGATATTTGTTGGTTAACTCCACATTAATACATACAATATTTAGGTAGCAATTATGTCTTCTCTAGAGGTCCTACAAATATTTTAAGAAATGAACGAGTAATAATGGTCTCTTAACAACAAAATGCTACAGAAGATCTGATTTGTAATCAAAACCACAGAAATATACATTTCAACCTTTTAATTTAGAGTCTTTGATGCCCTAATATGTCTCTCTTTCATAACACTTTGTCGGCCCGATTAATTAATTGGAGTAATTATAATCTCAAGTTCTAAGGTTAAACTTCAAAATGGATATATTATTTTTGTCACCCATATTAGTAAGGTATCATTTGAATCACTGAATTTATAATAAATATCAAATATATAACTTTAAATATGTGCTCGAAAAGTAAAAATAATATATTAATGAGTTCCACACATTTTTATTAAATACTAACGAAACTAAATAAAAAGTTATAAACTCTAGTATTTTAGATAATATATCTAGATTCTATAAAGCCTTTATACTAATTATTTATATTTAAATAAAATAAAATAACTATAAATTTGAAAATAAGTAATATGTATACTTTTTAAAATCTAAATATATTAGTTAAAATACTAAAATTCATAACTTTACATTTGTTTGCAGTAGCATTCAAGAAAAATGTATAGAGCTCTATAAAAAATAAGTTTTAATTCTCAATACATATTTAGATGTATATGTTTAAAATTTATTATCATTTCAGTAATTCAAATGATACTCCGTTGAGATTGATGATAAAAAGGATATATGCCCTTCATGACCGATTTGATATTTAACCAGTTCTATATATACAAGATCAAAATCAGAATTAGAATCCGTACAAATCTTGTATTAAACTAATGTTGAAGTGTTGCATTTACTGTTTGCTAGTATAAATTATTACATGCCTATATTAAACAAAATCAAATTAAACATAGTCAATATAATCCGCTTAGAACGGAGTCTGAGAATGGTAAGATGTACGCAACCCTCCCCTTAACCCTCCCCCTATTCCGAAAAATAGGGAAACTAATTTTGTGAATACTCCCGGCTTAGTACAAAACAAGATAAAAGTTTATATGTGCGATACCTGAGCCCATGATATAATTCACATGAGACTTACATGTGAACAATCCACCTCAATGTCTGTCGAAATATGAACTTCTACACTTCTGACTTATAAAGAAAATCATTTACCAACATAGGTATATATGAAACTTACAACCAAACCAGTCTAAGCCACGAGATCCAGCCTCACCTACTCAAATCCGCCTTCTCCAATCAGTAATGTCATATCACCCGTGGGATTTAAAGCCGTCATATCCAAACTCAGTTGATCATGCCACGTCCTACGCGGTCTACCTCTCTTTTTTCCCCAATCAAAATATTTCAACCCATCTAACTGAGGTGGAAGTACATATACGTCTAACATGCCTATACCAACATAAATGTCCCTCCGTTATTTTCTAGAAAATATATTCAACACCCAAAACTCTTGTTAAAGTATCTAATTTGAAATATAATCTCCATTGTGCAACCACAAAACCATCGCAACATACGCATTTTCGTAGTTTTCAACCTACGTTTTTCGGTTTTTCCTCAATGGCCAACACTCGGAAATAAAGTAATGTTGGTCTAACTGCCAAAATTATTGCACGCATGTTTTTCTAATTAAAATTATATATCTGAATCTCAAATATTAATATCGAATACTTTACATTAAAAAGATATTGAAAAGGCTTTTTCCCACTTAAAATTCTCATTCTTTCTAATGTTTATTTGAACCTTAAACTAAATACTAGCATAATAATTCGTGCGAGACACATGTCATTTTCTCAGATTTTGTACACCGTATAATTATATTAGTAACATTCTTGATTTTTTTCTTATTGGTAAATATTGTGTAATATCTAAGATATATCAAATAAAAGTTGAGTGTTTATCAATGTGTATAATTTTTATGTAAAACATTAACAACACACAACATTTTTAATATAGATCATTAATCAAATTGCATACTTTCTTATTTGTATCATGTAATTTGTATTTAATGAATAAATACAAGCTGGTTAGCCACTGTATGTTTAAAAGGAAAAAGTTTGAAGTTAATTCATAGAATGTTGTCGGTATATTCATAAAAAGTAAACTAAAAATTAACACATATGTTTAATGCTAAGTCGAGCAAAACTTCTAAGTTTTGGTTAAATACACCCTGAGTAATGAGTTATTTTATTACTAAAGTCACTACTAATTTACAACTACCTTACTTAATTTAAAAATATAATAATGCATATTTAACGTCGCCAAGACCTGCAATCATAATATTCAACAAAGTAGAATTTACACTATCGTTAATATAAGTTGTCTTTAATAGAAAATATTATCATTCAACGTCTATATTAATGTTATGTCATTACCAATGTCTTAATTCATTACCTAAAGTCGATCATGTGTCCCTAGTATTTAACCTATTGTATGTATCATAATTCATCAATTAAAAATTGGCAAAATCCACCTATTTTTTTAACACATTGATAAAAAACTCAAATTTAATTGATCATTCTCATTTTCAAAACATAAAAGATATTTGTTATTCTCTTCTAGTGTACCAATAAATCTGAATCCAACATTAGCAGTAAAACTTTTAAATATAGTAAAGATATAGTCACATGTGCGTGTGTGTATGTAAATTATTGTTTGTTATATTTTCGAGTAAATTATGTTAGTCTCGTTTATTTATATGCTAAAGATCACAGTTATGTATATGTCTAATCATTAACTAATAAATTTCTCAAATAACATGTATTTATAAATATTCAAAAATTATAATTATCTAATCAATATATTGTAATTATTTATATATTGTATTGTAGTAAACACTGATAATCAATTCATATCTAATTTTACTCAACTGAGCATCAATTATGGATGCGACATAAAAATAATTCAAATATCATAAAGACTAACTACTAATATTCGAGGGCTTTTTTTAAGAATCCGAAGAAAAATTTGTACTAATATCTTCATTCAAATCAGTGTATATTATTTTTCTTTCATTTGTAATAACTTGATAACATTGTATATTATTCTTCTAAAGGTAAATATTTTTCAATTAGATCAACAAAGTATAGGTCCAGTGGTTCAGCTCGTGTCCCTCTTGCGGGAGGTAACGAGTTCGACTCCTGACTTGTGCGTGTGTAGTTAGTTATAATTTTTTTTTCAATTTGATTAAAATTTCAAATATTAGTTGAAATTGTTAATCCTTTCAAATGATCAACTAACATTAATTTTTTCTTTAGATAACATACATTGGATTAAATCAAATGGTACAATACATTATAGTTTTAACCTTTTTTCAAATAATTCATAATATTAAAGTAATTCAAAATAGTTGTACGATATTTTCTTGCATTAAATATTAGTTTCGTAAAATTATTATTGTTGATATGGAATATATTTATTTTCAAAAGACTGAATTCTATAATTTTTCATGTTTCTTATATTTATGTGAGTTAAGTTCAATCGAGTCCTTGTTTTTTGTTTAGTACAAGAGTCTACATATATTCTGCAAGTAAAGTAGTACATAAAATATTATAATACATATTATAATGTGAATCATGTTGTACAAACATCACTATTTAATGAAAATCTTGCTAATCTCATACATTTGACAAGAGAACATTGTAGAACATATAATTCTATTGAACATGATTAGTTTGCAGAACATACATGTTCACATAAAATATGTATATGTTCTACTTGTTTAACATTAATGAGACAACAACATTATACACGTTTATATCCTAGAGTTTATTATTTTAGTTTTTAAATTATTAAAAACATAAAACTTGAACCATTAGATTGGATTGTAATATAAAGTTGTGACTTTCGACTCCAAGAATAAATAGGGACTTTCATGGATACGATTACTTGTAATAATCATTTCAAATTGAACAATTTAAAATTTAAGATTTCTTTCACAAATATTTGAATACAAATATATTTTTAATTAAATTTTGTAATGAATAATCTATATATTTTTGATAAAGAAGCATCAAATGTCTTAGTATTTTTCAAATAACATGTTAATGATTAATTTTTTATCCCAAAATAATTGAACCAAATTTATTCTTGTTGTGCAAGGCATGCCTATATAATAACAAGACTAAGTCACATTGACTACCCTAAGATTTAGTTGTTTGATAATCAACTTTGTATTTTGTATTGTATTACTTGATTCTGTAAAAAAGTTAGAAGATTAGACTGAAGTATTTTTCTGTAAACAGATTCAAGCTAAGGAATAAACTCTGGAAGAAGATCAAGCCATGATCATGCCTCAGAGAAAAATGAAGAAGCTTGGAGTTGAATAAAATTATTTTAGGAAAAATATTCTAAGTCAAGATATCGACAAGTCACATATCAAGTTATATGCAGAAGTCATTCGAGAACTCCAGAATGACTTATCGAGAAGTCCAAAATGGCTTATAGAGAAGTCTCAAAGATATCGACAAGTCAAATGAAGATGTGAAGATTGGAGATATCGACAAGTCATTTCTGCATGTAGAGAACTAAGAGATATCGACAAGTCAAAATGAAGATGTGAAGATTGGAGATATCGACAAGTCAACTTCTCACTAGAGATCTCAGAGATATTGACAAGTCAAAATATATATAGAGATCTCTGAGATATCGACAACTCAATTCTACATGTAGAGATCTCAGACATATTGACAAGTCATTTATCATGAAAAGATCAAGAGATCTCGACAAGTCAAATATACTTATAGAGAACTCAGAGATCTCGATAAGTCATTATACTTATCGAGATGTCACTTCTCTATAGAACAAACTGGAGATCTCGATATGCCTCTCAAGTACAGAATGCAAATAAATTCAAGATCCAATATTATCATTCAACAAACGATCTATCAACTAGATTTAAAAGTCTACAAAGTAGCTGGGGAGAATATAAGATCAAGGGCCAAGATTAACTAGAGAAAGGATGGTCACAGATCTGCAAGATTCTGCACAGCTTTGCTAAGCTAGAAATGGAAATAGAAAAAGGTTGCTTTAGAAAAGAGTTTAGTACATTTTAGTGCAAGTTTTGTAAACCCGTGCTGCTAGTGTATAAAGCATGCACTGGTCCTTAGTTTAGGTGTAACAAACAGATTCACATTTTCTTGTATTCTCTCAAGGAAGAAGCTGAGTTCTTATATTCTTAAGAACACAAAATTTGTAGCAATACAAACTTAATTAATACAAACTAAGTGAGTTTTAAAATATTATGTTTGTTGTGCTTGTTATTTTAATTTAATTTACTAACCCAATTTCTCTACAATCAAACTGCTTTGTTCACACACCATATCCAAACAATTTCAAAAAGGCTAAAAAAAACATATTCACCCCCATCTGTGTTGTAATCAATATCTAACAAGTGGTATCAGAGTAAAATCTGAAAGAAAACATATACATATGTTGGAAGTATTAGTGCACAAAAGATAAGCAGTATCAAGATACCAGCCTTTGATAGAATTAACTACACACTTTGGAAAGAGAAGATGATGGTGTTCATAAGCATGGCCAACCCATTATATATTCAGATTCTCAAAAATGACCCCTTTACTCCCATGGAAAGGGTTGATGAATCTATTGATGGAGACATGGTCATCCCAGCTCATTATGCTCCTAAAGACCCCTCAAAATACATTGAAACTGAAAAGGAAAAAGTCTCTTTGGATAGTGGCCTGTAATTAATTATGATAGGGTCACTTGACAATGTTATGTACAACAATATTGTCAACTGTGACACAGCCAAATAGATTTGGGAGAAAATTGAGATTTTGTGTGAGTTTATAGAGGAATTTAGATCAAATCAAAGGAGAATAATGGTGTCTAAGTATGAGGGTTTCATGAAAAAGCCTAAAGAAGGAATTACTGAAGTTTTTGAAAGGTTTATCAAATTAATAAATGACTTGCAGCTTCATGATAAGTATTATGAAGCTGAGGAGGTTAACCTAAAGTTCTTACTAGCTCTTCTTGACCACCTTGAACAGAAAATATCAGCTATTAGAGAAGGAAGAGTGTAACGTCCCCAAATCCGGGGTCAGGAATCTGGGTCATCACACAATCTTTCAATCATGTATAACCTATATTAACTCAATAGTCCAATAACTCTATATCATAGACCCCCAATCTCACACATACACACACAAGTTATAGCCTTAGAAATGATGTACATATGTAATCTTCTTTTATTACAACTCAAATGTACATTACAGGATCTTGGACAATTATTCGTAACCTCTACGTGAAGTTACAATAGTTACTACTAACATCTTATACCTATCTGAATACTCTGGTCCACCTGAGATAAGACTGCAAAAGGTTCTCCCCATGATTTCAAGTGACTAAGTTCCACGCCGGCATACTGGTAATCTATTGTGTTGTAAATTTAAAAGAAAGCAAGAGTGAGCAATAATGCTCAGCCATAATAATAAAAAAATTGGAAAATAACTGTTAAAATAATACTTCGTCGTATAATAGGATGATTTGAAAACTTGGTGGTATACACCTTTTTCTCTTTAAATCAAATCAAATCAAATATTATATATATATATCAAAATATCTTTACCATGCTCTCGATAGTATTATACACTCAAGAGAATCATTTTCTTGGTAATATACACCTCTTTTTGAAACAATATTTTTGATTGACTTATTAGTCTGCAAATACCTTAATGGTAAACCCATCGCATATGCTTGGGTTACGGTATTGCATCTCAATTCCAATTGAAAGAATAGGACATTCACTGGAGCCACCGCAAATGATGATCAGTCGTAATACGGAAATCTGTAACCTTTTCTACTAGTAGAAGGACAACACCTTCGTATCCCGGTTATCACCCTGGTCGCATTCGGGCTATGTGTCCCATTTCGGTATGCACACACTTCACAGGTTCTTGAGTACACAGAGTACCTTCGCATGCAGTACCTTTGATAGTCTCTCTAGTACTCATAGTACTAGAGTCTACCCCTCCTTAGTCCTTGGAAAAATCCTATCATATCCCGAGAAATTGAACCATATCGAAGTTCTCCAAGCGTTTTACTTGTTGATAGGCACATCTCATTTCACACACACACACACACACACATATATATATATATATATACTTCTGAGAATTTTTGGAGGAAGCCCTAAGATAATGTGAGTTGACCGTTGTCAACAAATAAGTATTTAAGGGGGAATTTATTTTGACACTATAGTAAAAATATTTAAAATATGTCGAGATAATATTTTTTGACGATCCGAAAGGATTATAATGATTTTCAGAAACTCATAAAATATTTAAAATCAAGTCTTACTATTTTAAATCATATTACATCATTTAATAATTATTAAATAATTAAACCTTGAATAATTATATTTTAAAAGAATATTTGAAATAATATTCCTTGTTGTGCAAGACATGCCTGTACTTTAACAACACTAAGTCAAATTGACAACCCTAAGTAAGTTGTATTGTAATCTTAGTTTGTATTTTGTATTTGTAACATTAAAGTCTGTAAAAATGTCAAAGAACATACTGGAGTCTTTTTCCTTTAAACAGTATCAAACCTAAGAATTCTATCTGGAAGAAGATCAAGAAGATTATGCCTTAGAAGAATTATGAAGAAGCTTGGAGTTGAATAAATCTGTTTTGGGAAAAATATTTTAAGTCAAGATCTCTACAAGTCACATATTTAGTGTTATAGAGAAGTCATTCGAGAACTCCAAATGACTTATCGAGAAGTCAGGAAAGCTATTAGAGAACTCAGATATATTGACAAGTCAAATTTGACTAGAGAACTCTGATTTATCGATAAATCAATAAGCCACTAGAGAACTCATAGATATCGATAAGTCAAAGTGAAGATATGAAGACTAGAGATCTCGACAAGCCAAATTCTCTTATAGAGAACTCAGAGACTTCTACAAGTCAAATTTACAATGAAGTATTAGAGATCTCGATAAGCCAATATACTTATCGAGATGTCAAGTTCTGTATAGACCAAAATGGAGATCTCGACGTAAAATCTCAAATTACAATTTGTAGACCAGTTTAATATCCAATGTTTACAATCAACAAATAATCCAACCAGCTGGATTGACAAGTCTACAAAAAATAACTTGAAGAGTGTGCAAGATCAAGGGTGAAGATTAACTGACAAAGGAAGATCAAAGTTAACACAATATGTAAAGATTTGCTAAGCCAAAAATAGAAATGACAAGTGACAGTTTACTAAAGTTAATATCATGTCTTATTATATGTTAGTCCCTTAACAATGTAGCAAGAATTACAGAAGGGGGGTTGAATGGAATTCTTGAACCTTTTTCTTGAAATAAAAATATTCAACTCGATTATTGATATATTTGTTTTGATTAGCACAATACGGAATATAAACTTAAATGAATCAAAACACAAGTAATTAAAAACAAAAGTCTTTAAAAACTTTCTGGTGGATTTAAACAATTCCACCAGAGATTTATATAATAGATCGAGAGGACTCTGTGTGCAAAAATGCTCACAGCTGCTTACAAAATAGAACTGCTGAGAATACATGAAATGCTAAAGATTATGCTTACAAAGATTTCTCTGTTTTTGAGTTTCTCTTAGTTATCTCAGTTATTTTTCTATTTGCTACTCTCTTGGTTTATATAATACCAAGATTACAAAGTCAAAAAGACTGAACAAATATAAAATCTAACAGTCTTAATCTTTGCTGCTTTTCGTCCTCTATTACCCAGTTAATGGGCTTCCACAATGTGTTTGTATACAACTCGACGGCTGTGTGTCAGCTTTCACTGTTCAACTGATGTTTGAATTCTTGATATGACCATCCGTCGACTTTCAGATCATCCGTCGATGACTTAATTGATCATCCGTCGACTGCTATGTTAAACATCCATTGATAGTCATTTGATCATCCATCGAAGGCTTTGTTAATCATCCGTCGGTAGCTATTTTGGCACTTGACTTCATTTCACTTATACAGAATTACAAGACATTACTTATGTACAATTAATCAACCTATTCTGCATATCTAGTTAAAGTCAACATGACTTATATGCTACTATAGATTCTATACAAAGGTGCATACATCACTGTGCTACAAACTTATTATTACATAAGCTACTCACTCGATGGATAATAAGTTAATCATCCGTCGGGACTATAATGAGTTATCCATCGGGACTATAATTCTTATCTGTCGAGTGCTACAATATTTCACTAAGTAAAATCTACTTAGATGTTTTGTTTAAGTGATCATCAGGTACACAACATATTCACAACAATCTCCCCCAATTTATGTCTACTGGAATTGTAGCCATAAATTCAGAGATACTTGATGATAACAAAACATCCTAAACATATATCTTTAAAGATAAGTAGATAAAACTGAAAGTGCTTCAATTAAACAAAATGTACAAGGTTTGGCTCACAGTCAGTTCAAGATGCTCCTCTAGCCTGAGCAGGTTTTTCTAGTTTCTTGAAGGTTTGGATCTTCTTCCAAGCTTTCTGTTATTTTCTTCAATTTGATTCTGGAGCTGCCTGTGGAATTCTAGTTCATCAGATTTTGAGAGATCTAGCATTTCTTGCATCTCCAAGAGAGTCTCATTGCTAGAGATACTCAATTGGTCTTCTAGTCTGAAGAATCTTCTCACACCCTTGTCATCCATGAATTTCATCAGCCAGTAGGGCCTTATATGCACTCTTCTCCCTATGTATGGGATGATTAGAGTCTTTGGGAGTGCATCTTTAGCTCTAACACTCCTCAGCTCTTCAATCTTCTTCAATACTAGTCTTCTTGCAGTTACATTGAATCCAAAGTTTTTCTTGAAGGATGAATAGACTTTGATCAACACAGCTTGGCTTTCTTGAAGTATCCTGTGAAGAGGCCACTGAATCTCCCTTCCTTCTTTGTACTTGAACACCAACCTTTCAGGTAGGTTTCTGTATGCATCAATTGCCCTTACTTCATCCAGTTCCTCCTGATAAAGGTTTAGATATCAGAATTCTTTGATGTCACACAAGTACAAGTAGTCTCCCCTGTTGACCTTGGGTTGAGCTTTAACTACTAACTTGGATTTGAGAGGTGACGGCTTCACTTTCTTGATTGCCCTTAATTTTTTCCTTTTTGGCTTGGTAGGGATTGGCAAGTTGAAGTCAGGAATTGGTAATTTATCCTACTCTATTGGCTCATCCTTTGGCACAATAGGCTCTCCATGTATGTTCCTGTAGGGGTCCACCACCCTTATGTCTTCAAATACCACAGAGGGCTTTGATGCTTGAGTTTTAGATGGTGTGGATTCCTTAGGAAATTGATCTTCCAATTCCTTGTCAACAACATCCAGTTTCCTTTTAGTTCTTCTAGCCAATTCTTTCTTTCTTGGGGATTTCTTCTGTTCTTCAATCTGCTTCTTTGATTCAGCAGCTTCAGATGGTTGAGAAGGAATTTGTTGAGAAGAATTCACAGCCTGTAGCTTGGCCAAGATAGCAATCTGTTCTTTCTTTTATTTAGACTTCTTTGCATCTAGAGCAGCTTGCCTCTTTTCCTTCTTTAATCTGGCTTTTTCTTCTTTCTTTGCTTGAGCAAACTGTAGATGTCCAGCTACCACATAAATTTCCTTTCCATTTCTGAATATCTTAGCAATTCTCCTTTTTGAAGCTGAATCAGCTGGATCTTTATAGAAGACAATGGATCTTGACAGAAGCTTCTTTTCATCAGGCTTGGGTGTCTCATACACAGTGTCCAAGGGATTCTTCAAGATGACTTTGGATAATTTGCCCTTGGTTTGAGAATTATTTCAGCCTTTTGTGATTTGATGCAGGAAGATTGTCCCTTCTCCAGATAGTTCATGCTCATCTCATTCACACTGATTGGCTTGACATGAGAGTGATGGATGGCTGACTTTACTGGATCCTCAACTAGTTTAAACTTTCTCTGAATTTCCTCATCAATCTTTTCCCAGTTGATTAAACTCAACTTTCCTTTTTCAACAACTTTCAAATTTACTGTTGCTGCTTCAATTAGATCTATACCATCTGCAACTGGTGGCTTGGAGATAGTAATTGAAGGTACAATTACTTTGCTGATTTGTACTTGAAGTTTCTCCCCATCTGTTGGTCCTTTCTCCCCCTTACTTGATTCTCTCTCCCCCTTTTTGTTATCATCAAGTTGAGGAGTTAGGCCTTGTGCTTTAGCCAGTTGCATGAGAAGATTTGTCCGAGTCTGTTGATTTTGAAGAAGAATAGCCACTGAATCTTCAATAACTTGAACTCTATTTTCCAGCTTGGCTAGCTTCTTTTCAGATTCTGATTCTCTCCTTAATCTTAGTAGTAGATCTTGCATGGTACCATATGGCATTACTGAATCCAGCTTCTCAGAGTTATAGGTCTTCAAGTCAGCTATATCTCTTTTCAATTCATCCACACTGAGATTCTGTCTTAAGTGCTGGATCTTCATTAGATGTAGAGAGTCTAGGTGAGCTTGAAGAACAGCCTTGGTACCAGCATCTGAAGTTTCCTGAAGGGCCTGTTGAATAGCTATTACTTGTTTGACCAAAGACACCTCAAATTGTCCTGGTGTAGATTCCTTTGCCCATGCCCATTTAGGTAAACTTAAAGCAGAACTTGGGCCTTCAGCTCCCCCTAAGTTCATGCTTCCATCCAAAGAACCAGAGTCATCATCATTAAAATTTACTCCAAATTCTTCAGATGGCTCTCCAGCTTGAGAAGGCATCCTGTTAACAGCAGCTTTATCTCTTTGAAGAGATTCTGTTGTGTGCACCAAATTCAAAGTCTGCTCTGCCTCCACATTGTCCTGACCATCCAACAATTGATAGGCTGACACAGGATGAGTAAAAGTGTCAGCATCCAAGGAAATGTTATCAATTTCAGCTTTGTAATGTTGCTGAAATTGTCTTCCCTTTTCAGCATCATCCATAATCATTGACTCACTAGCAATGGCTGGATCCACCCTTATTTCTCCTGTACCTGCCTTTCTCTCATATTCTCTCTTTTGTTGCATCAGGGTCTCACCCTTGATCCCCACCCTCACACCCTCACCTTCACCTACTAAGGTGGGACTCCTCTCACTCACTTTTGCCAATCCTGAATAAATGGATTGCTGAGATTCACTCTTTTCCTCTCCTTTTGCCTGGGAGCAACCCAGCCTCTCACTCAAAGCACTCTCCTCTCTCAGTCCTAAGAGTGATTGTATTACCACTAAATATTCTGCACTAGAAATAATTGAAGTTTGAAGTTGTGCAGAGACACTCGACGGATAAGTGATATCCATCGGGTGAGTGGTAAAGCTATCCGACGGATAACTGCTGTTAAGCATATCCGTCGGGATACAATCACTACTCGACGGATGAGCAATATCCATCGAGAGAGTAGAAATGAATGAGGTGGGAAGAGAAACTATTGTTGACTCTGTGTTGATTGAAGTTATTTAAGGCACAGATGTCACAATAGTATCTGAAAGAATTGGCAAGTAAGCCAACAAATCATCTAAAAGATGATGCTCACTTGCACTAGATTTTGGCTTCCCCAACAGAGTTAAAGAAGGGGAATCAGGAATTGAAGTGTTTATCATATCCACTTCCAGTGAGTAAGTTGGTGAGTATGGTGTTTCAATGGCTTCTATTATAAGAGATTTTGGCCGTGACTCCATATTTATTGGAGCCACATCAATCTGAATTTGAGAAGGTGCAGGGACTGTGTCTTTAGCACCAGTTTGCACTGTGTGTGTGCCCTGTGCATCCCCAGTTGTTTTGGATTTCTTCTTTCTAGTGTAAGTTTGGGGTGAGCTTGTGTCCCTAACCCTTTTGGCCAGTGCTCTTGGATGAGAGCTTTTTTCAATAGCCACATCCTTTTGGGAGGATGCAGCTAGAAGTGAGCTTTTGTCCTTTTTAAGCACTGCAGTTTGTTGGGAAACTGCAGTGTGGCTAGGCTGGGATTCACTCAACTCTCCAACCTTATCCTTGGGGTTTCTTTGATGTTCACCCCTTCCCTCACCTATCTGACCCTCCTTCACACTCCCCTCTTTGGCTTTGGTAGATTTTTCAACTGGTACCTTTTGAGAGATACCAGAGGGGGTTTTCTTTGATTTAGATTTGTAAATTACAGTTATTTTGGTAGCTTTGGTAGGCAACTATTTGGTCATTGTCACAGTTGTCATAGCTATGCCTGAAGTCAAAGAAAAAGAGGAGATTGGAATAGTTGAGGGTATGGATGAACTTACCTCACTTACCTGAGGTGTCAGCATTACAGGGAAATAGAACATTGGCACATCCCTATGGTGGTTGGCTATGTTCAAATCTGCAATGATTCTTCTCTCTTGAACCCAACAAGCTAATTTGTT
Source organism: Apium graveolens (assembly GCF_009905375.1). Taxonomy (NCBI): domain Eukaryota; kingdom Viridiplantae; phylum Streptophyta; class Magnoliopsida; order Apiales; family Apiaceae; genus Apium; species Apium graveolens. The sequence continues at coordinate 186,469,392 of NC_133650.1, forward strand.
GTTTGGGTTCTCAAGTGCAATTTCTTGACAAAGATGGTTAGCCAATAGCATAAAAAATCTAGCATAATATATATTCTTTCCCCTTTTGGCTAACTCACCTAGTTTAAAACCTAACTCATATATGACAAGGTCACTGAAATTGTAAAATTTGTCTATAACTAGCATGTATAGCATGTTAAGCATGGAAATGTTCACAGAATCAAAATTACTGATTTTTCCAGAGAAAACTTTAGTTACAACATCACACATAAAACTCCATTCCTTCCTAAGACCTAATCTCCTAATATCACTTAGCTTATTAGTAGGAAGTGCATAATGCATGGAATTAAGCATATTGATCAAATCAGTGTCAGTGTGTGGTGAAGTTACATTATCATCAGGAATCTAGAAACATGCTTTTATCACATCACTATTGATATAGAATTCATTACCTTTGATGGTCAGAGTGATGGTTTTGTCAGTAGAGTTGTAAATTGCAGAGGTCCACATCTCTTCTACAACTTCACAAAAGATTGTGGGTGATTCAAGCATGGAAAAACTTAACTTGCAGTTCTTCACGAAGTTCATCATCTTGTGATAGTCTTCTGATTGTTGAATGCCCTTGTTAACCAAAGCAGTGAAGTTGTTCTTCTCATAAATGAACCCAGTCTGAGACATAATCTTTACTACAAGTGCCATTGTTAGAGAAGGAAAGCTTGAAGAGAAAGAGGATTTTTGCTTGAGAGAGAATGAAATAAACACAGTTGAATTTGAGAATGATAAAAGAAAATGATTAGAATGAAATAAGCTTTTATACTTTGCTCAAAAACAACGGATAAAAATAATAAAGAGAAGTAAATTACCCAATAGAAATTGTCTAAATTAGCCGTTTTAAAAATAAACTGTAAAAATTCCACTCATTATCCGTCGTGTAATGCTTACAAACTGTAAGTATACTCGGTGGATAATGTTCAGGGAATTAACGGTTAAGATTTAGACACTTCGACGAATGAGGATAAACTGTTATCCGTCGAGTTTTAAAAGATTTCATAAAAATAATTGATTTTTATTTGCACATTGTATATCGACGGATGACTTAACTTGATGGATAATGGTCATCCGTCGAGATGCAAATTTTGACTTAGCCAAAATTTCATCCATGACTAAAAATCAGTTAAATTTCTGGCTACTTTTCAACTTGCAAAATAACTCAGATAGATTCAAGAGTAATTAAGCATACCTAACTCACTTACCAACCTAGAAAAGGTGGATTCATCCAGTGGCTTGGTAAATATATCTGCAAGTTGCTTCTCACTTGGAACAAAATGTAACTCTACAGTACCATTCATTACATGTTCCCTTATGAAATGGTACTTGATATCTATGTGCTTTGTCCTTGAATGTTGCACTGGATTTTCAGTGATGGCAATTGCACTTGTGTTATCACAGAAAATAGGAATTCTCTCAACTTGCAAACCATAGTCTAGCAATTGATTTTTCATCCATAAAATCTGTGCACAGCAACTACCAGCAGCAATATATTCAGCTTCAGCTGTAGAGGTAGAAACAGAATTTTGCTTTTTACTGAACCAGGACACAAGCTTGTTTCCTAGAAATTGACAAGTTCCTGTTGTGCTTTTTTTGTCAATTCTGCAACCTGCATAGTCTACATCTGAATAACCAGTTAGATCAAAACCAGAATCTCTAGGATACCAAATGCCAAGTTTTGGTGTTCCCTTGAGATATCTGAAAATTCTCTTAATAGCTATTAAGTGAGACTCTCTAGGATCAGCCTGAAATCTAGCACATAAACATGTAGCAAACATTATATCTGGCCTACTAGCTGTTAAGTACAGAAGTGAGCCAACCATGCCTCTATAGCTTGAAATATCCACAGACTTTTCAGTAGTGCTTAGTTCAAGCTTAGTTACAGTGGCCATGGGAGTTTTTGCAGATGTGCAATCCATTAGATCAAACTTCTTTAAAAGATCAAAAATATATTTAGTTTGACTAATGAATATTCCATCACTAACTTGCTTAACTTGTAAACCAAGAAAGTAAGTTAGTTCTCCCATCATACTCATTTCATACTTACTTTGCATCAGTTTGGCAAACTTTTTACAAAGTTTCTCATCTGTAGAACTAAATATAATATCATCTACATAAATTTGAACAAGTATGCTAGAGCCATTAACATTTCTGAAAAATAAAGTTTTGGCATCAAACTTCCCATTTTGATCAGTTTGATTTCTCAGAATATAGCATTTACAACCAAAGACATGAAGAAAGTTTAGAGTTGGCTTCTTGTTCTTGAACAATTGATAAGGTGTCATGCATCTTGCTTGATTAATCAGAGAGATTAACTGAGTATAGCATGTAGTGTTTACAGCTTCAGCCCAGAAATATGTTAGTAATTTTGATTCTTCAAGCATTGTCCTTGCAGCTTCAATAAGAGATATATTCTTTCTTTCCACTACTCCATTCTGTTGTGGAGTCCTTTCTGCTGAAAACTCATGCAAGATCCCATTTTCCTCACAAAATGTTCTCATGACATAGTTCTTGAACTCACTTCCATTTTCACTCCTGATTCTTCTAACTTTGAAATCAGGATGATTGTTAACTTGCCTTATGTGATTGATGATGATTTCACTAGCCTCATCTTTAGACTTTAAGAAATATGTCCAAGAGAACTTTGAGAAATCATCTGCAATTACTAGGTAAAATCTTTTCTTTGAAATTGACAATACATTGACTGGTCCAAACAAATCCATGTGAAGGAGTTGCAAAGGCTCTTCAATTGCTGAATCAAGTTTCTTCCTGAATGATGCTTTGATCTGCTTCCCTTTTTGGCAGGCATCACACAGTCCATCCTTTGTAAACTCCACTAGAGGAATGCCTCTAACTAGCTCTTTCTTTACCAGCTCATTCATGGTCTTGAAGTTTAAATGGGATAGCTTCTTGTGCCATAGCCAACTTTCATCTTGACTTGCTTTACTGAGAAGACAAGTTACAGATTCTGCTTTAGTTGAGTTGAAGTCAGCTAGATACACATTTCTTCTTCTCACACCAGTGAGAACCACTTTGTTGTTTTGATTGTTAGTCACAACACAGGCTTCTTTGTTGAAGGTTACTGAGTTGCCTTTGTCACAAAGCTGGCTGATACTCAACAGATTGTGTTTGAGACCATCCACTAAGGAAACCTCTTCAATGATGACATTGTCCTTTGAAATCAAGCCATATCCCACAGTATAACCTTTGCTGTCATCTCCAAAAGTGATACTTGGGCCAGCTCTCTCCTTAAACTCGGTGAGCAGGGTAGAATCACCAATCATGTGTCTTAAACAGCCACTATCCAAGTACCAAAGATTCTTTCTGTTTCCCTGCACACATCAAAATCAAATCAAGTTGATTTTGGTACCCAAGTTTCCTTGGGTCCTGCCTTGTTAGCTTTCTTCTTCTGTTTCTTAGGCCTCATCTCATTTGACTTAGGAATTTCGGATTCTTCCTTAGTCAATTGGGTTGTACCTTAGAAATCGCTAAATGCAATAGAATTATCATGCATGTTATGGCTAACAGGAAATGGCATGCTTGGTGCAAACATGTTATTCTAGTAAGGCATGCTAAATGGCATTTGAGGCATATTGTATGCAGCATAATATGGATTAGGTGCAAATGGCATATTAGCAAACTGTGCATTCATGTTTTGTGTAGGCATAGCATTAACAGGCATTGGAGGCATGACATTCATGTTAGGAAATTGAGGCTGAACAGACATGAGAGTAGGCATGGCAGATTTGTAATTAACAGACAAATTATTTACACTACCACACTTGACACAGATTTTTCTAGGAGCATATTTATCAGGTGTGTAGTTATTGTGTTTGTTAATCCCTACTTTACCATTCCTATTGTTTTTCTTTTTAGTCTCTATTTTTACCTCTATCTTCTAAAGTCTGTCACTTAACTGTTTGACAGTCATGTGACCAACATTAGCCTTTTTCCCTTTCTTAGCTTGACTTGACTCTCCTAAAACAAAGTTCTTGGAAACAGACCCATACTTTTCATTTAGCTTAATTAATTTGGCTTTGTTAATGGGTTTGCTTACAGCCGACGGATGAGGATTTTTATCATTCGACGGATAACACTTTTTGTCGGGACTATAATGAGTTATCCGTCGGGACTATAATTCTTATCCGTCGAGTGCTACAATATTTCACTAAGTAAAATCTACTTAGATGTTTTGTTTAAGTGATCATCTGGTACACAACATATTCATAACATTATACATTGTGTAAATCAACAGTTAACTAAATTATAAAGTTAACACTGGTCCTTTGTTAGACCTAACAAAAATTAAGATTAGAAACTCTTGTATCCTCTCAAGAATGAAGCTCAGCTTTTTTTCAACAAAAAGCCTAGAAATTTTGTAGCAAAACATTCTTAATTTTAATATAAAATTAAGTGAGTTTTGAAATATTTGTGTTCTTTTTTATTGAATGTTTAATTTCTGCATGAACACATTTCACTACAACAATTGATTTACTTTGTTCACAACCAAAACAGTTCAAGAAAAGCATAAAAACACAAAAACACATTCACCCCCCTCTCTGTGTAATTCATTACCTAACAAGTGGTATCAGAGCAAAATATGAAAGTAAACAGATTCAAGATCTTGGAAGAATGAATACACAGAAAATCAGTAGCATCAAAATTCCTATATTTGACAAAGCTAACTACACTCTTTGGAAAAAGAAAATGTTGTTGTTTATCAGGATGACCAATCAACTCTATATTCAGATTCTCAAAAATGGGCCCTTCACTCCTATGGTTAGAGTTGAAGAATCAACAGATGGTGATAAGGTCATTCCAGCTCATTATGCTCCAAAAGACCCTTCTGAGTATACTAAGCCTGAAAAAGAGAAAGTTTCCCTGGATAGTGGCTTGCAACTGATATTGATAGAGTCACTTGATAATGAAATGTACAACAACATTGTCAACTGTGACACTGCCAAGCAAATCTAGGAAAAGATTGAAATACTCTGTGAGGGAACTGAGGAATTAGATCAAATCAAAGAAGAATACTGATTCCACAATATGAGGGTTTCATGGCCAAGCCAAAAGAAAGTATCACTGATGTGTTTGAAAGGTTCAATAAACTGATAAATGACTTGCAGCTCCATGACAAATACTACGAAGCTAAAGAGGTGAACCTGAAGTTTTTGCTCACACTCCCGTTCATTTGGAACAGAAAATCTCAGCAATCAGAGAAGGGAGAGATCTAAGCAGGATAATACTAGAAGTTCTTATGGAATCTTAAAAAATTATGAATTAGAAATGATTCAAAGAAAATCATTAAGAACTGGTCAAGGGCATGCTGTAGATGGTTCAAGTGCTCTAATTGTCAATGAAATCCAGACCTCTAATGATGAGCCAAGATCCCAAACTCCAGTTGCCTCAACAAGTGAACAAAGAACAGATGATTCACAAGAACAAGTCATACTTGAACTAGAAGAAGATGAGTTCTACACCCTTGATGAACTTGATGAGCTAGATCAGTTAATGGCCTATTTGACAAGAAAATTCTCTAACATTAGAGTGAAGAAGCCAAGATACTTCAAGGGTAAAGGATAGTCTTTTAACAAAGATAACAACTGGAAAGGAAAAGGGAAGTACACATCTGATAGCAAAAATGGTTACAAAACTGGATCTGTTGACAGATCAAAGATAAGGTGCTTCAACTGTGATGAACTAGGCCATTTTGCTACAGAATGCAGGAAACCCAAGAAAGCAAAAAAAGACAAAGCTTATCTTGAACTGGAAACAAAGTATGAAGCTCTTCTGAAGAAACAACAAAACAAAGCTTATATTGCAGAGGGAAAAAGTTGGGATGATTCTGATAATGATGAAGATGAGGATGTTGGAAACTATGCACTAATGGCCTTGGAGCAAGGAGAGTCATCCTCATCAAAATCACAAGTACCAACTCTCACTACAATTAATTTAAATGTGAGTCAATATAAGGAAACTGTAGAAAAGATGAGCACAAAAATATTTCACATTCATACAAGTATAGTTGCTGCTAATGAAGAAGTTAGCAGATTGACAAAGATAAATGAGAAGTTTGAAAGTGAGAAACAAGAAACTGAATTATTGGTGGTGGAGCTTGAAACTGTAAAACAAGAAAATGCATATTTGAAGAACAAGCTCAAGTGTGAAAGTGAAATTGAAGCAGTGCTAAGGGAGAAGCTGGAAAAGAATGAAGTTAAATTGAAATCCTTCAACAATGCATCTGTGTTAATTGGACAGTACCATGAGAAAAATAAGCCATGTGCAAACATTGCTATTGGTCTTGATTATGATGCCTTGAACAAGAAGAAAAAGAATATAGGTGACAAATGGAAAGTAACATAAACTGAAAATGGTCCAACCATCCTGAAAAAGGTTGATTCACATATGTTCAAGGCATGTGAGGTCAACTTCAGTGAAGAAAAGTTAATTATCAAGCAAGAAATTTCTATTGAAAATAATGAGAAGAAAGATGCAGAAGCAATTCAATCCTTCAAAACTGAAGAGAAGCTCATGGATAGTCAAGGTTCCAAGACACCTGTCAAGGAAACCAAAACTGAAGATGCAAAAAAGAAAAAGAAAAATAGAAATGGGAAAATAGGGGTAAACAAAAGCAATAATTTTGCTTATGTTGTAGATGTTCCAAGAAAGAAATGTGAACAATGTAGCTCTGTGAATCACCTAACTCACCTTTGTAAAAAGGTTGTTAGCAAGCCAGCTGAAGGGCAGGCAAATACAATGAAGTAGATGCAAATGATCTCTACTCATTCTGTGACAAGTTTGATTGCAACCCTTGTAACTTGAAACTGATGAAGAGTTGTCATAAACTGAGAGTAGACCTTAAAGAAACAAAAATTGGGTCTACACCAGATAGGTAATGTAACGATCGAGAAATTTCACTTGTATTATATTATAATAAAGATAAATATGTGTATTATTATGTGATTAACTGTATTGAGTCATTAAACCCTAATCGTTATGTGCTACGTGTTGCATGTTTTGATCTGAACGTGTTTTGGATATTTATTGAGTATTTTATCGCAAGTTATATATTTTATATCAAAACCCGTACATCTCAAACAGTGTTTTAAAAGCCCGTATTTCAAAAAAAATCATTGGCCTATTTTTCCAAAAACAACCTATACCATATCGCTATTCTGAACCCCTAGACCTTTTACAAATTTACCTTTTTCGCGAAAAACGACTTTTCCGGACGGTACCAAAAACCTCACAAAAATCACATTTTTATTTTTATATGATCATGAAATTATCATACATCATTTTTCTTTGCATTTTTGTAATATTCACAATTTTTGGAATTTTTGACATTTATTTTGTATTTATTGGATATTTAAAAATTCATTATTAATACCCAAAAAGTATAAAAATTGGGGCCAAATATTTTTATTAGATGTGTAATTAAACCCTTAATTTTATTTAGGGGTATTATTTTCATAAATAAAAATACCTAATTTGTTTTTAATTATTCAGTTAATTATAATTAAAAATCAGAAAATTCAAGAAATATTTGTGGGGGTGAAGAACAATTGCAGAGCTTCAACTGCAGATTTCATAGTGATTCTGTTATCCAAATTGATCATGTGAGTAACCAAAACAAAGCTCTTGATCTCTACTTTCTATTCATACCATCAATTTCATGTTTTGATGGTTAGATTTTCAATTCGTATTTTATGGTTCTTGGACTGAAATTGGGGGTTTTTGATTATGGGGTTCTGGGTTGATTTTGATGCTTGGTATAGTTTCCTGTACTTGTTTACAGCTGATTTTTGCTATTTAATTGATCAGAGTTATGTTCTAGGTAGTAGTTCTTAGTTTCAAGTTTATGTAGTTTTATTTTAATTCGTTTTTAATTTTGTATGAATCTGAGGTTATTTTGGTTATAGGGGTTATATTATACAAGTGATAAGCTTTATTTTGATATATTATTTGTAATTTTTCGTGTACGAATCTGTTAGTTTAGTATTTGGCCGGAAAATTGCTTGGTTTGATCGGAGAAATTGTTCTTGGGGTTATTGGAAGATGATATCGATATGGTTGTGTTGCTAAACTAATTTAGGGTGAAAACCCACCAAGAAACGAATCAAACGGTGTCCGTTTTTCCTGGAAATCAAGCTCGCATTCTGATACCGTTCGCCGGCCGATGCTCTGTTTTTGGACGGAGAAGACGTCCTAGGCGACGGAGACGAAAGAGGACGACAGGGTTGTGTTGCTGCAGTTACGTGGAATCGAACGGGACCAGAAGCTTGAAGAACGATGGCCCGGAAACTGAGGAATTACTCGCCGGAAAACCTGCAGGTGGCCGGAGTTTTTCCAGATTCAGGCGGGTCGACCCATGTTCTTGGGGACCCGACTGTTGACCCGAAAACAAGGAAACCTTGACCCGGTTTCGATCCAAAAACACTAAACCTGATTCCCTGTTTCATGTTTCTGGAATAATAATTATTTAATTTTATTTTGTAAAATCAAAATTAGTTTTATTAATTCTATAAATCAATTAAAAATTAATTTTAAATTCTGAAAAATATTATAATTAATTTCTAAATTATTTTATTAATTTAGGAATTCGAATTTAAGTATTTAATTAATTATTTAATTATTTATCTAATTATTTATTAGTTATCTAATTAGTTAATAATTAGGTAATTAATTAATAATTAAGTAATTAATTAATAAATAAGGATTAAAAATAATCAAATAATACGAATAATAATCCGTTAATTAGTTAAATATCCTGAGTAACTCGTACCTATTCGAATAGTGATTCGTTAAGTTAATTATTATTCGAGCGATAATTATTCGAAGAATGTCGTACTGATTATTCGCATCAAATAATTAAATACCGATAGTTAATTGATTAATAAATCATATAAGCTATAAACGTAATAATAATGGTTCGATAGTTATGCGAAGATCGCGAGCAGCTCGTATTTATACGAGTAGTTGCTCGTTGAGTTAAATTATGATTCGAATAATATTTATTTATTCGATAAATAGCGTATCAGTTAATTGTATCGATTACTTATTTGTAAATAATCGATCTAATCGAGTAAGTGATAATAATTTGTAAATAATTTTAATAAATTCTAATTAATCCTAATAATTAGGGATTAATTATTTTAAAATACAATAATTATTAAGTAATTATTTAAAAATATAATTAAGGATTAATTAATTATAATTAATTAATTATAATTAATTATTAATTAATTAAATCTTGTTTAATTCATAATAATTAAACCGTTAGTCAGATTTGAGTAAAACGAAGACCCCTGGAATCAGAAAAATGAAATGAATCCAATAAAAATAATTGTAAGTCATAATTTCTTCCAAAATAGAGTTGTCTTGTGTTAATTAATGGTTTATAGACCCTAATAGGGGTAGAATCCAGTTAAATAAATCCTGAAAAATTATAATAAAAATCAGATAGGGTTAGTTAATATAGGTATGCGTCTAGTATCGATTCCAAAAATATTTATAAGTCCAAAAATCAATTATGTGCTTTATGTGCTACGTGCCTTACGTGATTTTATGAACCTTATGTGCTATATAATTATATGTGTATATATGCGAGTCAGATAGAAACGCATGGGTAGATTGATAGGGTTGCGTAGTATCAATTCGAGATACGCGTATATAGTAAGTTATCTAAACGACTATCTTTTTATGATTGGTTCAGTGTCAGCAAGGCAGATCAAGCTAGAGACCGAAGGCGGTGAGTTGAACCAGGTTAAGTACGCGCAAGGCAAGTTTTTCCGCTATTCTAAATTCAGAATAGTGAATTATATCCCTTCTTCCATATCAGTTACACTTCGATAATTTTTGTTCATATGCACTGTTACCCAATTATTGATTCTCGTTTCTATTTTATTTTGATTTCTCCCAATTCATTGAATTTCTTATTCTTATTCCTATACTTTTACCCTTGTTACATATACTCGGATATATCCTGATGTTGGGATACATCAAAAGCATTCCGATTATTCCGGATGCTAGACCTTGGACTGGATGGTTACTATACGGGCTGGGTTTTACTCAAACCTTTAATTAATAGGCCATAGTTGCCTGAGTACTCCTTATGTTGGTTGGGTCTATGCAGTTGGGTATAGATCCGCAATGTATCCTGACTGATCAGCAGGTTATAGTGCATATGTTGGTTCCTGTTTCCAGTCTTGTTCATTTGGCACTCGCCAGTGTTGGCAAATTATTATCCTATCCAGATACAGATGGTTGTTCAAACTAGCAGCTTATTGGTTCACTTATTCTTCTCTCTTTATACTATATATATTGTTGCAGGCTTGTTGAGCAATTTTGGCTCATCCTCCTTTATTGTGTTCCTATTGTTTTACAGTTAAGGTAGAGAATGAAACCCATCAGGAGCCGCGTAGTCAAGAAGCGAGTCATGCAGCGGGACCCTCTTATACCAAGAGTGTTCATTCCTATCCCCGAAGAGAGCTTTGAGTTACCAGATCAGGTATAACAGGATAAGTAGTATTATAATTTGAATATAAGTTTGCGTGGTTCGATTAAAAGTTGTGTGATAAGAATGTAGATAGAATAAAGTTTTGTAACAAAGAGAGTTCTTGAGACAGATTGTTTTTATTTGGGTTGTAATAAAGTTAGTGTGTCGTTCTTGTTTTCAACTCTTAACCTTAAAAGATCCCGAGTAGCAATAGTTCGGGGTAATTATTATATTTATATTCCGCTTGTGCAGGTTTAGTTGGTAGTTGTTATTAATAATGTCCCAAATCTATACCCCGGATTTGGAGGGTGTTATAGTTGGCATCATAGCTTAGGTTTTGACCCTTGAAAAGGAGAACATTAGGATTAAGATAAGATAGGAAGATCATATAGGATAAAAGTAAGAGTGTTAGGATTGTTTGTTTATGTGATTAGAAGTTATGAGTTTTAGGATTGTGATTTGATTATTCTTGTGTTATTATTGTTATGTATTTTAGATGGCTTCTTCGTCATCGTCTACGGAGCGAACTGAGACAGATGCAGTGGTAGCGCCAGTACTGGTACCAGTATCAGTGCAGATCTTTCCTCCATTACCACCACCTCCACCATTGCCACCTGGACCAGCACCAGAGATACCTCCTCCACCAGAGGTACCAGATTTTGCTGATTATTTTCCTTATTTTGAGCCAGAGATACCTGATTTTCCACCATTAGAGTTCCCGATGTTCGATATTCCTGATATGGTTGACATTCCACAGTGGGAGGATTTAGAGCCCCAGGTACCCGTGCCACCAGTTGAGATTCCAGAGATTCCACCGATGGAGCCTGAGCTAGAGCCACCAGTATATGCACCCATGGAGCAACCTGTCTTATTTCCTGCACCGCTAGCTGTATATGGCCCTGTGCCCGGAGTATTCCAGTTTCCACAGCCAGAGTTTATGGACGAGGTAGTAGTAGATGAGCTGTTGCCATTTCCTTCTCGAGGTTCCCGCACAGATCTTCATGAGCATCACACAGTTACATATCAGCGTTTCCAGTCAGAGAGAGAGGAGAGGGTTAGATGGTAGGATCAGTGTAGAGAGATCCTTGGGTTATTTGAGACACAGTCGGATGGTCCAGTTCGAGCACTTCACCCAGACTATATTTTGAGAGAGAGGCTATGCCAGATCCACATGGTTGGTTCTCAGGAGCTTACTGACTTGAGACAGTAGGACATTAGTGCAGAGGCAGCATACCGTAGGGTGATGAGACTCACATAGGCAGTGTTAGAGGCTTTGCAGGAGGAGCTGAGACATGTGCCACCAGGATTTTGATCTTAGCAGATGGAGGAGTGTTGTATCTTGTATATATCTGTAGATAGAGGCATCATAGTATTGTATGACTAGTTGTATGAGTGTAGCTACTAGTTTTGACTGATAGCAGTAGCAGTACGACTGACATATTATAGACTTTTGTATCAAGCATTGACACATGCAGCTGATGTCCTACCCATATATATAAGATGAACCTTTTCACGTTTTCTTTATTTTCCAGTCATTTAAGCATTTACATTTATTTCACTGTTTTACCGTTGCATATCTTTAAAAATGTTATTTTATTTACGATCATGTTGTACCCTTTACGTTTTCAAAATTTTTAAAATTATTTTAAAAAGGAATTATTTAAACATCGCACTGTTTTTACTCATTTATTTAGATATTTAATAAATTGTTTTCTTTCCCTATATCAACTATTTTAACGTTGTTTTAATATTAAAAAGACTGTTTCCATTCCATAACACCTGTTTAGTATATTGTTATTATGAGAACCCATTTTTTTATTATCAGAAAGATGGCACCCAAAAGAAAAGCACGACCCGACTCGTCTAACGGAAATACCGAGGGCCAAAACGATAATAACCAGATGGATCAGATGTTTCATCTCATGCAACAGCAGATGCTGATGATGCAGCAATAGATGCAGCAGCAACAACAGCAGTTTCAATAACAAATGCTATAGCAAGCCGCTCATCCAGGACATCAAGTACCTCCAGCAGCACCTGTAGTTACTTTCAAGCAATTTCAATCGGTAAAGCCTCCAGAATTTACCAGTTCCACGGATTCTACAAAGGCGAGAGCTTGGCTGAAGGAGATAGAAAAGGCTTTTACATTGGTGAAAATTGAGGAAGAGCAGAAGACGGACTTTACCAGCTACTTTCTGAAAGGCGAAGCCAATTACTGGTGGGAATCGAAGAAAGCTTTGGAAGGGGAAGGTGTGGTGACCTGGGATAGATTCACTGATCTTTTTCTGGAGAAATATTTTCCTCGTTTTATGAAGAACCAGATGGAAATCAAGTTCCTGGAACTGAAGCAAGACAATTTATCCGTCGCAGATTATGAGACCAAGTTCACTGAATTGGCCAGATTTGTTCCTGAGCAAGTGGATATGGATGAAAAGCGGGCCAAGAGATTCCAGTAGGGACTAAAGTCATGGATTCGTAGCAGGGTAGCTGTATTTGAGCTCATGACTTATACGGCTGTTGTTCAGAAGGCCATGATCATTGAAGGTGAGAGTGAAGCATCTCAGAAAGAGAAGGGACCAGGAAATTCCCAGAACCGTTTCAATAGAAGGCCGGGATTTCAAGCCCGGGGAAAAGTAAATGCCAGGAGACCAGAACAAAACAACCAGAGGACGGGTAATCGACTTCCCGCCCCAACTCAGCAGAGACTTATCCAACCGCCTATACCTGATTGCAGAACATGTGGTAAAAAGCATACGGGGATTTGCAACAAGCCAAATGTCACGTGTTTCAAGTGCAAGCAAAGGGGACACTACTCTGGAGAATGTCCGATGGGAAGAGCAGAGGTCACTTATTTCCAGTGTGGAAGAAAATGACATATTGCCAAGGGATGCAGAGGAGTTGCAATGGCTGCTAGTATTCCAAGGGTTTTAGCATTACCTCCACCTCCACTACTGCCACAAAATCAGCCCAGGGCAAGGACTTTCAATATATCAATGAAGGAATCAGTACAGAGTCCAAATGTGGTTGCAGGTACGCTCCCTGTGAATTCCGTAAATGCACTAGTATTGATTGATTCAGGAGATACTAGATCTTTTTATTTCCAAAGATTTTATCTCTAAGATAGACTGTGAGATTCAATGGTTAGAGGAAGTGCTAGTTATAAAATTAGCAAATGATGATCAGGTTATGGTAGATCGAGTATGCCCAGGTTGTAATGTTGAGATAGGGAGATGTCATTTCTCAGTTGACTTGATACCTTTCAGGTTAGGAGAATTTGATGTTATTTTAGGAATGGATTGGCTAGCTAGTAATAATGCTCAGATTGATTGTGCAAATAAGAAAGTGAAATTGCAGAAAAAAGAGAATACAACGGTAATATTTAAAGGTGAAAAGCAAAGGCAGAGATTATTAACGATGATGCAGACGAAACGATTGCTACGTCAAGGATGTCAAGCTTACTTAGCTTACGTGTTAGATACCAACAAAGAAAGTCCAAAGATTGAAGATATTCTTGTAGTTTGTGAGTTTCCCGATGTCTTTCCAGATGAACTTCCAGGACTTCCACCGGATCGAGAAGTTGAGTTCACTATTGATTTGGCGCCAGGGACTAAACCAATTTCGAAAGCTCCATATCGAATGGCACCCGTTGAAATGAAGGAGTTAGCAAAGCAGTTGCAAGAACTTCTCGACAAAGGAATTATAAGGCCAAGTGTATCCCCATGGGGCGCACCAGTATTCTTTGTGAAAAGAAGGACGGTAGCATGCGACTGTGTATTGATTATCGCGAGCTGAACAAGTTAACTATCAAGAATAAATATCCTTTACCTCACATCGATGACTTATTTGATCAACTAAAAGGAGCAACATGATTTCGAAAATTGACTTACGATCAGGTTATCATCAGTTAAAGATCAAGGCAAAAGATATTCCAAAGACTGCGTTCAGAACAAGGTATGGACATTATGAATTTCTCGTGATTGCTTTTAGACTGACGAATGCACCTGCAGCATTTATGGATTTGATGAATCGAGTATTCAAGAAGTACTTGGATAAGTTTATCATTGTATTTATTGATGACATCTTGATTTATTCGAAGACGGAAGAAGAACATGCAGCACACTTAAGAACGACATTGAAGACGTTACGAAAGGAGCAACTCTATGCGAAATTTTCAAAATGTGAATTTTGGATAAAAGAAGTGCAATTTCTAGGACACATCATCAGTATTGAAGGAATTCAAGTGGATCCAGCAAAGATTGAAGCTATTTTAAATTGGGAAAGACTGAAGACGCCAACGGAAGTCAGAAGTTTCTTGGGATTAGCCGGTTATTACAGAAGATTTGTTAAAGACTTTGCAAAGATAGCCACACCATTGACGAAGTTGACACCAAAGAATGAAAAGTTCGAATGGAACGAGAAATGTGAAGCAAGTTTCCAAGAATTGAAGAATCGACTGGTAACCGCACCTGTGCTTGTTTTACCTGATGATCAAGGAGACTTTGTCATATACAGCGATGCTTCGTATCGAGGAATCGGATGTGTTTTGATGCAACATGGCAACGTGATCGTATATGCTTCTAGATAGTTAAAGCCGCATGAACAGAAATATTCGACGCACAATCTCGAACTAGCAGCAATTGTGTTCACACTGAAGCTTTGGAGACATTATCTGTACGGAGAAAAATGTGAGATTTATACGGATCATAAAATTTTGAAGTATATCTTCACACAGAAGGAACTTAACATACGACAACGACGTTGGCTAGAGTTAATCAAAGATTATGACGTCTCAATCAATTAACATCCAGGCAAGGCCAATGTAGTAGCAGACGCGTTAAGTCGAAATGAACGATTGAATCTGTTAACATCTTCAGAGGACTTAATCAAGGAATTTGATAAACTGGAGATTGAAGTTCGTGTTCCAGAAAGCTCTACCGAAATGATTTATGCTATGACTTTTCAGCCGGAACTATTGGAGAAAATAAGAAGGTGTTAGGAAGAAGTAATGGACCAGGATATTGATAATTTGACAGGAGAAGAGATTACCAGTCAGAAGAATGCTAAAGGAATTTTTCGTGTTGCTTCGAGGATTTGGATACCTAACGTACCGGAATTAAAAGCGGAAATTTTGCAAGATGCTCATAGTTCAAGATATTCGATTCATCCCGAAAGCACAAAGATGTACAGAGACCTAAAGGAAAACTTTTGGTGGCCAAATATGAAGAAAGAGATAGCGGAATGGGTTAGCAAGTGTTATACATGCCAAAAAGTGGAAGCTGAACATCAACATCCGAGCGGACTATTACAACCACTAGATATTCCAGAATGGAAATGGGAACACTTAGCTATGGATTTTGTAGTGGGACTTCCAAGGACGAAAGCAAATCTTGATGCAATTTGGGTTATCATTGATCGATTAACAAAATCAGCACATTTTCTTCCGATTAACGAAAGATTTTCACTGGACAAGTTAGTGCACTTAAATTTCAAGGAAATCGTAATGCGTCATGGAGTACCCGTATCGATTGTATCGGATCGAGATCCCCGTTTCAATTCGAGATTTTGGAGACAATTCCAAGAATGCCTTGGAACCAAGTTGAACATGAGTACTACTTATCATCCACAAACGGATGGGCAAAGCAAAAGGACAATCCAAACAATCGAAGATATGTTACGTGTATGTGCAATATACTTTGAAGGCAATTGGGACGAGCACTTACCGCTAGTGGAGTTTTCTTACAATAACAGCTATCAAGCAAGTATCGGGATGCCACCTTATGAAGCTCTATATGGAAGAAAATGCATATCACCTACATGTTGGGATGAAGTTGGAGAACGCAAGATTCTAGGTCCAGAACTGATTCAGCAGACCAAGGAAAAAGTAGAACTTATCTGCAACCGACTTGAAGCAGTGCAGAATCGACAGCGTAAATATGCAGATCTATCCAGAAAGGATGTGGACTATCAGGAAGGGGAACATGTACTGCTAAAGGTATCACCATGGAAGGGATTAACCAGGTTTGGCAACAAAGGCAAATTGAAACCTCGCTACGTTGGGCCATTTGAAATTTTGAAGAAAGTCGGGAAGGTTGCGTACGAGCTAGCTTTACCACCCCATATGCAGCATATTCATAACGTATTTCATGTATCTATGCTTAAGAAGTACAACCTTGATACAAGGCATGTAATAAAATATGAGCCAGTAGAACTTCAGGCATATTTGTCATATGTAGAGCATCCGATAAGGATTCTAGATCGGCAAGAGAGGGTATTAAGAAATAAGTCTGTTTCATTAGTGAGAGTTTTGTGGAGAAACCCAGTGGTTGAAGAATCAAACTGGGAGCTTGAGAGTGAAATGTTAGAAAAGTATCCTCAGTTATTTTCATAGCGTGATTCTGAGTACAGAATCCTGTTAAGGGGGGAGAATGTAACGACCGAGAAATTTCGCTTGTATTATATTATAATAAAGATAAATTATGTGTATTATTATATGATTAACTGTGTTGAGTCATTAAACCTTAATCTTTATGTGCTACGTGTTGTCTGTTTTGATTTGAACATGTTTTGGATATTTATTGAGTGTTTTATCGCAAGTTATATATTTTATATCAAAACCCGTACAGCTCAAACAGTGTTTTAAAAGCCCGTATTTCAAACAAAATCATTGGCCCTATTTTGCTAAAAACAACCTATACCATATCGCTATTCTGAACCCCTAGACGTTTTACAAATTTACCTTTTTCGCAAAAAACGACTTTTTCGGATCCCTTCGGGTACCAAAAACCCCATAATCATCACATTTTTATTTTTATATGATCATGAAATTATCATACATCACTTTTCTTTGCATTTTTGTAATATTCACAATTTTTGGGAATTTTTGACATTTATTTTGTATTTATTGGATATTTAAAAATTCATTATTAATACCCAAAAATTATAAAAATTGGGGCCAAATATTTTTATTAGATGTGTAATTAGACCCTTAATTTTATTTAGGGGTATTATTTTCATAAATATAAATACCTGATTTGTTGTTAATTATTCAGTTAATTATAATTAAAAATCAGAAAATTTAAGAAATATTTGTGGGGGTGAAGAACAATTGTTGAGCTTCAACTGCAGATTTCATAGTGATTCTGTTATCCAAATCGATCATGTGAGTAACCAAAACAAAGCTCTTGATCTCTACTTTCTATTCATACCATCAATTTCATGTTTTGATGTTTAGATTTTCAATTCGTATTTTATGGTTCTTGGACTGAAATTGGGGGTTTTTGATTATGGGGTTCTGGGTTGATTTTGATGTTTGGTATAGTTTTCTGTACTTGTTTACAACTGATTTGTGCTATTTAATTGATCAGAGTTATGTTCTAGGTAGTAGTTCTTAGTTTTAAGTTTATATAGTTTTATTTTAGTTCATTTTTAATTTTGTATGAATCTGAGGTTATTTTGGTTATAGCATAGATTATACAAGTGATAAGCTTTATTTTGATATATTATTTGTAATTTTTCGTTTACGAATCTGTTAGTTTAGTATTTGGCCGAAAAATTGCTTGGTTTCATCGGAGAAATTGTTCTTGGGGTTATTGGAAGATGATATCGATATGGTTGTGTTGCTGAAGTAATTTGGAGTTAAAACCCACCAAGAAACGAATCAAACGGTGTCCGTTTTGCCTGGAAATCAAGCTCGCCGGATTCTGCTACCGTTCGCCGGTCGATGCTCTGTTTTTGGACGGAGAAGACGACCTAGGCGACGGAGACGAAAGAGGACGACAGAGTTGTGTTGCTGCAGTTACGTGGAATCGAACGGGACCAGAACCTTGCAGAACGATGGCCTGGAAGCTGAGGAATTACTCGCCAGAAAACCTGCAGGTGGCCGGAGTTTTTCCAGATTCAGGCGGGTCGACCCGTGTTCTTGGGGACCCGACTGTTGACCCGAAAACCCGGAAACCTTGACCCAGTTTCGATCCAAAAACACTAAACCTGATTCCCTTTTTCATGTTTCTGGAATAATATTTATTTAATTATATTTTGTAAAATCAAAATTAGTTTTATTAATTCTATAAATCAATTAAAAATTAGTTTTAAATTCTGAAAAATATTATAATTAATTTCTAAATTATTTTATTAATTTATGAATTCGAATTTAAGTATTTAATTAATTATTTAATTATTTATCTAATTATTTATTAGTTATCTAATTAGTTAATAATTAGGTAATTAATTAATAATTAAGTAATTAATTAATAAATAAGGATTAAAAATAATCAAATAATACGAATAATAAATAGTTAATTAGTTAAATATCCCGAGTAACTCGTACCTATTCGAATAGTGATTCGTTAAGTTAGAATTATTATTCGAGCGATAATTATTCGAAGAATGTCATACTGATTATTCGCATCGAATAATTAAATAGCGGTATTTAATTGATTAATAAATCATATAAGCTATAATCATAATAATAATGGTTCGATAGTTATGCGAAGATCGCGAGCAGCTCGTATTTATACGTAGTTGCTCGTTGAGTTAAATTATGATTCGAATAATATTTATTTATTCGATAAATAGCGTATCAGTTAATTGTATCGATTACTTATTTGTAAATAATCGATCTAATCGAGTAAGTGATAATAATTTATAAATAATTTTAATAAATTGTAATTAATCCTAATAATTAGGGATTAATTATTTAAAATACAATAATTATTAAGTAATATTTTAAAAATATAATTAAGGATTAATTAATTATAATTAATTAATTATATTTAATTATTAATTAATTAAATCTTGTTTAATTCATAATAATTAAACCGTTAGTCCGATTTGAGTAAAACGAAGACCCCTAAACTCAGAAAAATGAAATGAATCCAATAAAAATAATTGTAAGTCATAATTTCTTCCAAAATAGAGTTGTCTTGTGTTAATTAATGGTTTATAGACCCTAATAGGGGTAGAATCGAGTTAAATAAATCCCGAAAAATTATAATAAAAATCAGATAGGGTTAGTTAATACATGTATGAGTCTAGTATCGATTCCAAAAATATTTATAAGTCCAAAAATCAATTATGTGCTTTATGTGCTATGTGCCTTACGTGATTATGTGAACCTTATGTGCTATATAATTATATGTGTATATATGCGAGTCAGATAGAAATGCATGGGTAGATTGATATGGTTGCGTAGTATCAATTCGAGATACGCGTATGTAGTAAGTTATCTAAACGACTATCTTTCTATGATTGGTTCAGTGTCAGCAAGGCAGATCAAGCTAGAGACCGAAGGCGGTGAGTTGAACCAGGTTAAGTACGCGCAAGGCAAGTTTTTCCCCTATTCTAAATTCAGAATAGTGAATTATATCCCATATTCCATATCAGTTACACTTCGATAATTTTTGTTCATATACACTGTTACCCAATTATTGGTTCTCGTTTCTATTTCATTTCGATTTTTGATTTCTTCCAATTCATTGAATTTCTTATTCTTATTCCTATACTTTTACCCTTATTACATATACTCGGATATATCCTGATGTTGGGATACATCAAAAACATTCCGATTATTCCGGATGCTAGACCTTGGACTGGATGGTTACTAACGAGCTGGGTTTTACTCAGACCTTTAATTAACAGGCCATAGTTGCCTAAGTACTCCTTATGTTGGTTGGGTCTATGCAGTTGGGTATAGATCCGCACTGTATCCTGAATGATCAGCAGGTTATAGTGCATATATTGGTTCTTATTTCCAGTCTTGTTCATTTGGCACTCGCCAGTGTTGGAAAATTATTATCCTATCTAGATACAGATGGTTGTTCAAACCAACAGCTTATTGGTTCACTTATTCTTCTCTCTTTATACTATATATATTATTGCAGGCTTGTTGAGCAATTTTGGCTTATCCTCATTTATTGTATTCCTATTGTTTTACAGTTAAGGTAGAGAATGAAACCCATCAGGACCCGCGTAGTCAAGAAGCGAGTCAAGCAGCGGGACCCTCTTATACCAAGAGTGTTCATCCCTATCCCCGAAGAGAGTTTTGAGTTACCAGATCAGGTGTAACAGGATAAGTAGTATTATGATTTGAATATAAGTTAGCGTGGTTTGAATAAAAGTTGTGTGATAAGAATGTAGATAGAGTAAAGTTTTGTAACAAAGAGAGTTCTTGAGACATATTGTTTTTATTTGGGTTGTAATAAAGTTAGTGTGTCGTTCTTGTTTTCAACTCTTAACCTTAAAAGATCCTGAGTAGCAATAGTTCGGGGTAATTATTATATTTATATTCCGCTTGTACAGGTTTAGTTGGTAGTTGTTATTAATAATGCCCCAAATCTATACCCCGGATTTGGAGGGTGTTATAGGTAAAATGCATAATAGTCATTGAATTCTATTTTATCTGAAACAACTCATTCTACTTCTGCTAAATCAGTTAACAAGAAGAAAGTACCAAACACTGCTTGGGTGCTAAACACACTTAAAACTCATTGTATGCAGGGAAAAGTGAAGAAGGTCATATGGATCATTGACAATGGGTGTTCCAGACATATAACAGGTGATAAGGCCCTGCTATCATAGTTTGAGGAGAAGGCTGACCCTTTGGTGACCTTTGGAGACAACATCAAATGATTCACAATAGGATATGGCAAGATTGTTTCTGAAAATGTTGTCATTGATGATGCAGCACTAGTAGCTGGTCTTGAAGTGTCTCTTCTCAGTATTAGCCAATTTGCAGACAAAGGTTTTGAAGTTTTATTCAACAAAGAAGAATGCACTTTTATCAACAAGAAAACTGGTGAAGTTGCTCTGAAAGGAGTAAGGAAATGAAGCTTGTTTGTTGCAGACTTGGACTCAACAAATAAAGATGGAATTTGTTACTTCTACACCAAGGCATCAGAAGAACAAAGCAAGCTATATCATAAGAAGTTGTCTCACTTGAATTTCAAGGCAATTAGCACTTTGGTCAAAAAGGAGTTAGTAAGATACATGCCTAAATTGGAATTTGCTCAAGTTGAAGTTTGTAAAGCTTGTCATAAAGGAAAAATGAAAAGATCAAGTCACAAGTCAAAAATTGTGAATTCTATAAGTGCACCATTGCAACTTATTCACATGGGCTTGTTTGGACTAGTAAATGTTTTATCAATTTCAAGAAACAAATATGCACTTGTGAAGGTGGATGATTTCTCAAGATATACTTATGGAGAGTTCATGCACTCTAAGGATGATACTCCACGCATCATAATTGAGCACATCAAGAAGATAGAAAAATAGGCCGAAGATCACAATTGTGTAAAAAGATTGAGAAGTGATAATGGAATAGAATTCATAAATACAACTTTGATTGAATTCTGCAAAAACAAATGCATTGTTCAAGAATTTTCAGCTGCTAGAACACCTCAATAAAATGGAGTAGTTGAAAGGAAGAACAGAACATTAGTTGAAGCCGCTAGAACAATGCTGCAAGATGCCAAGTTACCAACAAGTTTCTGGGAAGAGGCTGTTAACACTACATGTTACACTCAAAACAGATATCTCATTAACAAGGCACATGGAAAATCACCATACTCAATCATGTCTAAGAGAAAGCCTACTGTAAAGCATCTTCATGTATTTAAAAGCAAGTGTTACATTTTGAAAGACAACTCTGAATATGTGGGAAAATTTAAATCAAAAGTTTTTGAAATAAATTTTCTGGGATATTCATTGGAGAGAACTGCCTACAAGGTCTATGTGACAGATCAAAAGAAGATTATGGAAAGCACAGATGTGACTTTTGATGATGACAAGTGTCCAGGTTTGGAATGCCTTGATGAAAATGAAGCTGAAGGCCTTGCATTTGAAAACCTCAATATTGATAGTGATTTTGATGGAGAAGAGGAAGTTGATGCTCAACAGATGATAAATGAAGAGACTACTGAACAGGAAAATCATGGGAATTGAAGCTCATTTCAAAACCCTGAATTTGATAGTACAAACTCAAGGGGAGAAAAAGAAGAAGGATCTAGCAGTCGTACCAATAATGAAGAAAATGATGAAGGTACAAGTCAACAAACTCATATAAGGAAGTGGGATAAGAGTCACACTAGAGAAGCAATTATTGGTGATCCTACTGCTGGTGTGAGGATTAGAAGTGCAACTACTAATGACTGCCTACATGCATGCTTTTTGTCTCAAATAGAACCCAAGAAAATTGAAGAAGCTCTAATGGTTCCTGATTAGATATCTGCAATGCAAGAGGAGCTTAATCAGTTTGAAAGAAACAAAATTTGGGAGTTAGTTCCTGCACCAAAGAATAGAAGCATTATTGGAACAAAATGGGTGTTCAAGAACAAGATGGATGAAAATGGTATAGTTACTAGTAATAAGGCAAGGTTGGTTGTAAAAGGCTACTCACAAGAAGAAGGAATTGATTATGATGAAACTTTTGCTCCAGTTGCAAGACTTGAAGCAATAAGGATTTTTCTAGCATTTGCTGTACATTCAAATTTTAAAGTATATCAAATAGATGTCAAGAGTGCCTTTCTAAATGGTGAGTTAGAAGAAGAAGTTTATGTGTAACAACCATCTGGCTTTGAAGATCCAAAATTCTCAAATTTTGTGTACAAATTACTCAAGGCTCTATATGGACTAAAGCAGGCACCTAGAGCTTGGTATGATACATTGTCAGAATTCCTACTGAAATATGGTTTTACTAGAGGTACTATAGAAAAGACTCTCTTCTACAAGAAACATGATGAAGATATGATCCTAGTTCAGATCTATGTGGATGATATCATCTTTGGTTCTACTAATGAAAAGCTTTGTGAAAGATTTTCTAAGCTTATGCAGAGTGAATATGAAAGGAGTATGATGGGGGAATTAAGTTACTTTATTGGACTACAAGTCAGTCAAAGAAGTGATGGAATCTTCATCAGCCAAACTAAGTATGTCAAGGACTTATTGAAAAAGTTTGGTATGTTTGATTGCTCACCTGCTTCTATTTCTATGTCTACATAGTTGGATGAAGATAGAAAGGCAAGAGTGTAGATATATAAAGCTATAGAGGAATGCTTGAATCATTGCTTTACTTAACTGCAAGTAGACCAGACATCATGTTTGTAACATGTCTATGTGCATGATTTCAAGCCAATCCAAAAGAATCACATTTGATGGCTGTAAAGAGGATTTTCAAATATTTGAAGGGGACTCCAAACTTGGGATTATGGTATCCTAAGGGAACTGGTTTTGAAGCTGTTGGCTACACAGATGCAGATTTTGCTGGATGCAGGGTTGACAGAAAGAGTACTAGTGGAAGCTGTCAATTTCTTGGTCAAAGATTTGTATCCTGGTATAGCAAGAAACAACAATCTGTATCCACTTCTAAAGCAGAGGCTGAATACATAGGTACAGGAAGTTGTTGTGCTCAAGTGCTTTAGATTGGAAATCAGCTAATGGATTATGGCCTAGTGTTACACAAAATTCCTATCATGTGTGACAATACTAGTGCTATATCTATAGTGGCTAATCCAGTTAATCATTCTAGAACAAAGCACATTAATGTAAGGTACCATTTTATTAGAGAACATGCTACAAATGGTACCATTGAGCTTATTTTTGTTCCAACAGAAAAACAATTAGATGACATTTTTACTAAACCTTTGAATGAAGCAACTTTCACCAGACTTGTAGGTGAAATTGGAATGCTTAATTCTTCATCCTAAGGCAAGAACTCAACTAATGTGTTGCAGCAGATTAATTTCTAGTAAATCAAAATTAATTTGATTTAATTGGAAATTAACTGAAATATGAATTATAAATATTTCAGAAATCTCTGCATATTTATTTCTCAATACAAAAATTTTAGCTTGGAATTATTCAGATTCTAAGTAAACTGCTTAGTTATAAATTTACATTCTTAATATGTAAAATTAACACGAGGCAAAATTAAGTTGTTCAAAAGTATATAGAGAACTGAGTTCTCGATAAGTCTAACTTACTTATCGACAAGTCATTTTAAGACTTCTCGAGTGAGTTCTCGACAAGTCAATTCACTAACTTCTCTAGTGACTTCTCGATAAGCTTTATTATGACTTATCGATAAGTCCTTGTAGAGTTCTCTAGTAGTGTTAATTCACAGAGTTCTCTACAAGTATAATTTTTAGACTTTTCAATAACTCAGAACTGAAATAATTTAACTTAATAAATTATTTTGGAAAATACTTTTGGAAATTTATTATAATTTTATTTTGAATTTATTCAAATAAAAGTTGGAATTAATTCAGTCCATTTTTGGACAAACTGGGTATTTATTTGACATCTCGATAAGTCAATTTTAAGTTCTCTATAAGAGTAATTTAAAATGACTTCTCGATATGTTTTTCATTTCTTAAAATGACTTCTCGATAGTCTAATTTTAAACGTCTATTTTTGAGTACTCAATAAGTCATTTGCTTTTACTATAAATACCCATACATCTCGATACATATACATACTTACAACTTTCGAGATCTCAAGTGACCTAGCCTTTCAAGCAAAAACCGATTTCTCTCTCGTTTTCACTCCTTTCTCAAAAAAAATTCTTACCCGTTCACTCTCATCAATCAACAATGGCACTCAATGTTGCAAGAGCCTCTATTCCAGAGTAAGGAACTAATTACCTCGCTTTTACTGATGCTAACCAAGCTTCTGACAGTTTCAAGGGGTTTGTGAAACTGTTGTCCGAATCTTACCTTGAAGGTGCAGTAGTGAGGAATGATATGAATGATAAATCTCTCTCTATGGTGGTCACCTGCACAATTGGAGGCCAACAAATAGAGTTCAATGAACAAGATGTGAATAGAGTTTTGGGGCTGGCAACTGCAAATCTGGTAGAGGTGCCAACTCCTGACTGAGTTTCTGGACTTCATCAATTATGGTGGAAGAATCAACTTGTCAAGCTTGAACAAGACCAATCTAAGGAAAGAGTGGTGCTTTGTCTTTGATTATGTGGTAAGGGCCTTCACATGCAGGAAGACAGGGTATGACAACATTTCAAGTATTGTGAAGAAGTTGGTGTACTCAATAGCACACAATAGACACTTGAATGTTGGTCTATTGATCCTGGAAGAACTTGCAACCAGGATGACCTTGCCCCTGTCAGCTAGAGGTAAGGAAATTTTCTTTCCTAGATTTATTATGTCCACAAAAATAGGCAGCAGACATACATTTATTAAATGGTATAGATAGCACAAAAATAGGCAATTATAAGCAAGTGTCCAAAATAATATTTGGTTCACTTACTACAAAGAATAAGGTAAATAAAAGTCTGAAAATCACTTCATTCATGTTAGAGAAGATTAGGACTTACCCTTACCCAATGCCTAACATGAGATCAAATGTACAATCTAGCACAGCTATGATTCCTGAACCTGTGGAAGTACAAGCCCAGGAACACCCTCAGGGATCTTCCCAAGCTGAAACCATTTCTTCATAACCCTTAGTAGCTAGGAAACCAACCACATCATCTTCTCAAAAGGATGAGGTGAGTAAAAGGAAGAGAAATGAGGTAACCTTAACAGTTATAACTGAGAGTGGTGAGGATCAAACTGAAGCTGAGTCACCCTTGGTCAAGAGATCAAAGAAGAGTAAGAAATCTGAGCTGACCACTCAAGCCACCTCTGTATCCTCCCAACAGAATGCAGTTGTAAGAATGGGAACTAAACAAACTCTAGATACATCCTCTCAACAGGTTGTGTCTATTGAAAAGAGCATTCACCCCAATGCACCTTGTACAGAGTCTACACATGCTACACCTAAAGCAATTCAAGTGTATAATAGGAGGAATAAGGATGACACATACAGTGAGGGCACATCTTTTGAAGCTCCCTCATCCATTCAGGGGGAGCTGCCAACACTCACATCTGAGCAACAATCTCTCATATCTCATATTTTTTCTCTACCAACAGCACTTGAATCCAATTCTCAAGTGCTAGCTCAATCAAGTGACTTTGTTCAAGAAACCTTGCTCACCACCCAGACACTTCAATTAGATGGTGAGAGGCTACTAGCAGGGGTAGACCTTGATGACACCATCAAAACCATGAGGGATTCATCAGTTTTTACTGAAGACTCCGTGGAGATACTAAAGGCACCGTCATGTGCAAATCAGTCTTCACAGACTGTATGGTTTGAGGGTAGTACTCCTGAGGGGGATCTATCTAAATATTCTCCAATTCAATTGGAGGTTCCTCATGTAGGAACAACTCCCTTTAAAACCCTAGCAGAAATTGCTTTGGTAGTTGATTCTAGGAGTACAATTGCCAATGATCCCTCTATGGGGATGTAAGTTTATCACATTCAAGTGACAGTGCTTTGCAAGAAGCACAAGGGTTTGAGACTGGTGCACATGACAGTAACCCAGTCAAATCCCCTCCAATTCAATTGGAGGTTCCCACTTTATTTGAGGAACAACAACTTGTCAAAACCATAGAGCAATCTGTGAGTAAAACTGTTACTTCAGTCACAGGTGGTTCTGATTCACAACCCTTTACCTCTCAATCACACCTCATCTCCCAATGTGAAAGGCATATGTCATAGCCTACTCGTTCATTCGAGTATTTAACTCAACTCAAATAAGAATGTAATAAGTAAATAGTGGATTAATCATCAGAGAGATCTCACAATGTAACATCTGTCAAAGAATAAAGAAACATTGTTCATCTGCAGACTTGAAGATTCACTGGAAGAAGTTCAAGAATTTGATCATGCCTCAGTGATATAAATCAAGATCGTGGATTTAATCAAGTGACAGAGATCTCGTCAAGGTATCATTTATTACAAGGATTCAATCAGAATATAAAAGTCAAGACATGAAGAAACGTCACGAAAGTTAGTCACTCATGAACCAGACAGTACATCGAGTGTCAGCATTGAAGTGGCGGAATTGATTCATAAGTCTCAGTGACTTTCAGAAGATTGTCAGAAGAATGGATGCTGCTAAGGGTTAGTATTAATTCTCTATTAATTAATTAAGTCATATAATTTAATTAAGAAAATAAATTATATCTGCAAAGATTAATTTATTGATTAATTGAATTAAATTGATTAATTAATTTAGAATTAATATTAAGGATTTACAAGATTTTAATTGGTTTAAAATCTGCTTAAATTCAGCAAGACAATTCATTTGAACTAGTATGACAATCGGTATGACAATTGATAGTCATACCGAAAGTCATGCCAATACATTTAATTGTCTTATTAGAATTTCTGTTTAGATTAAAATCAGTTATTAATTCAGCAAGACAATTTATTTGAACTAATATGACAATCGGTAAGACAATCTATAGTCATACCGAAAGTCTTGCTAGCTCATTTTTAATTGTCTTGCTAGTTGTAAACATTGTCCTACCGAAAGTCTCACAAGCTTAAAGGATTGTCATTCCAATTCAATCTAATCGGCTGTGTTGTTTAAAAGAAGCAGAAGACCAGTTCATAAAAATAGGCAATCAAACAGAACAAAAACAAAAGAACAAAAGCAAAAGGAGCAGATAAAATATTTCATCTCATCTGCAACTTCAAGATCAATTTCTAGATTGTAAAGTTAAATCCAATCAACTAGAAATACTTATCTTGTTCTTGTGTATCAATCTAGCGGATTAAAATCCCTAGAACTTAATCTCAAATCGCATTTAGCATTTGATCTTTTAATTACAAAAATAGAAAAAGTTCATGTCGAATTTATTCTAAATTTGTAATAATTGATTTGAGATTAATCCCTTGTAACCGATACCGTAGTTGTAACACCTTTCAAGTTTAATAAAAGTTTTATTTAACTTGAATTTTGTTTCACAATTTTATTCCGCATTTTATTCGATTAAACGGTATTGTTTGCATTCAACCCCCCCTTCTACAAACAAATTGAGACCTAACAATTGGTATCAGAGCCTTCTGATTAACGTACAAATCTAGATCCTAGACTTTTGTGTTTCTTTCACTTCTTGAATTTTTTATTCACTCAAAAAATTCATAATGACTACACAAAAAGTTGGAACCGTTAAAATTCAACTTTTCGATAAAGAAAATTATGTTATGTGGAAGAAGAAGATGCTACTGTTTTTACAGGTTGCTAATCCCAAATATTTGCAAGTGTTGAAGAAGGGTCCAAAAATTCCTATGGTTATGGAACCAGAGGTAATAGAAAATGATGTGGTGATCACCAAAGCGAGAACTTATGTGAAGGATCCTGAGGACTTCTCTCCTGCTGAAATAGAAGAAGCTTCCCTGGATGCTAGCCTTCAATTAATCTTAGTAGATTCCCTTAATCCCCTGATGAATAGACATGTGATGAATTGTAAAGATTCCAAACATATCTGGGAAACTATTGAGATTATTAATGAAGGCACAGAGGAAGTTAGGGAGAACAAACTAGAAATCCTAACCTCTGAGTATGAATACTTTAAATCCAATCCAGGAGAAGGAATCACTGAAGTGTTTGAGAGGTACAATGCATTGATCAACAACATGAACATTAATGGTAAATACTATTCCATCAGGGAGGTCAACAAAAAGTTCCTTTTAACACTGCCAACTCATCTCGAACATAGAATCACTGCCATAAGAGAAGCAAGAGATCTGAGTGAGATTTCTTTGGAAAGGCTCTATGGTGTGTTAAAGACTTATGAGTTGGAGCAGATTCAGCAGAAGGAAGTTTACGGGAAAGGAAGAGTGGTCAGCACGTCTACTGCTCTAGTAGCTGATGAACAACAACAACAACCACAATATCAACAACAATCTCAACAGTCAAAAAGAATGGTACAGTCTTCCAAGGTTGAAGATAATGTGATAGTAGCAGAATTTGATTCTCCTACTACAAATCAATCAGGAGATGATTATTATTCCTTGGAAGAACTGGAGCAATTGGAGGATGAGTCAATGGCCCTGATTGTCAAGAGATTCTCAAATGTCAGATTCAAAAGGAATCCCAAGTTCAAGTACAAGTCCAACTACAACAGATTCCAGAAAGGTGGATCTTCATCCTCTAACACCAGCAGTGGTGGGTATAAAACAGGGATGGTTGATCGAAGCACCATTCGATGCTTCAACTGTAATGAGTTGGGACACTTTGCCACAGAATGCAGGAAGCCAAAACAAGCTAGGAAGAACTCTTACGATTCTAATCAAAAGAGTAAATCTGAAAGGGCGTACCTGGCAAAGGGAAGAAGCTGGGATGATACTGACAGTGAAGATGAAGAAGTTGGGAATCTTGCTCTCATGGCTAGTAATGCAAGCACCTCATCGTCAAGAAAAGAGGTAAAATTTATTGATGCTGAATTAGTTTATCATCTAGGAGGTTCCTTAGATTGTGCTCGTCGTGATAATGAATTGTTAAATCAACAAATCAAAGACCTTGAGAAAGAGGTCAATGAATTAAGACTTGTGCACATTAATCAAGATAAACTAAAAGAACAAGTATCTTTTCTAGAGAATAGAGTTGACTGTTATAGACAACTTGAAACTATTCTCAAAGACAAGATCACCGGTCTTGAGGCTAAGGTTAAAGCTTACTTTAATTCTTGTTCGAAGTCCAAAGAGTTTTACAATAAGCAAGCTGTTAATCAAACACATGGAATAGGTTATGATTACAATGCTGCTATTGGAAAATTAGGCATAAACTCCCCTCCTCATGTATGTGCTAAAGGCAGGGAAGTACCACATGTGCTTAAGGGTGTTGATGAACCCCTCTATAAAGAATCAATTGCTGAACCATTTGATGAGACCTCTTTTATTATTCAAGAAGAAATCCGTGCTGAAGATAATGCTAATGGGAAAGATGTCTCCAAGTCAAGTGTGTCAAAAGTTCCAGTCAAGGTTGTGAAAGCAACTGAGACTATCTCTGACACACATGGGTTGGATAACACAAATGCCATGTCTACCATGCATAAGTTGCCTATTGTTAATCCTTCTCATAAAGCATGTGGTGTTCCTGATTGTATGTCTTGTGCTTTTAATCTGTTGTTTGCTTATTTTAATGGTAAGCATGTTTCTAATGATAAGACTACTCCTCGTCAGCATGTGAATAATAGAAAGCATGATAGGTCTAAGACTGCTAGTCCTCCTAAAGCTAGAAAGGAGACATTTGTGCCTAAGCCTAACCAGAAATTTGTCAAGGCTGTTCACAAGGTCAAATGTTCAGTCATTGAGAACGTTGAGAATATTGAAATTAAGAATGTTGTTTTGCCTAATAAAGGCCAATTTTACAAGTATGCCGGACCCAGCCAAGCTTGGGTTCCGAAGAAGTTCTAATCCATTTGTATTGCAGGGCATTAAACAGGTACAACCGGTAGTGTGGATTCTTGACAGCGGATCGTCAAGACATATGACCGGAGATAGAGCCCTGCTATCAAATATGGTTGAGAAAGCTGGCCCAGTGGTTACCTTTGGAGATAACAGCAAAGGTTTAACGGAGGGATATGGCTGTTTGCTAGCTGGAAATGTTATCATTGAAAATGTATATATTGTGCAAGGACTTGAACACAATCTGCTTAGCATTAGTCAGTTCTGTGACAACGGCTACAATGTTTTATTCGACAAGCTGAAGTGTCAGATTCTGCACAAGAAAAGTGAAAAACCCTCCTTAATGGGAATCCGGAAAGGAAATCTGTTCGTAGCTGACATGAACTCTGGAAGCAATCTTGAAGTCAATTGTTTCTATGCAAAGGCATCGTCAGATGAGAGTTGGCTATGGCACAAGAGACTTTCTCATCTCAATTTCAAAACAATGAATTCTCTTGTCAAAAGAGAATTGGTAAGAGGTCTGCCTCAGCTGGAATTCTCTCCAGAAGGACTATGTGAGGCTTGCCAGAAAGGAAAGTCAAAGAAAGCAAGTCACAAAGGCACTGACACATCTTCCATAACTGGTGTTCTGCAATTATTGCACATGGATTTATTTGGTCCAGTTAATATCCTTTCTATGTCAAAGAAGTGTTACTGTCTTGTGATAGTTGATGACTATTCCAAGTATACGTGGGTTTTATTTCTTCACTCTAAGGATGAAACACCACAAGTTGTGATTGATCATATCAAGATGATTGAGTTAGATTCTAACGTCCCTGTTAGAGCAATAAGGTCAGATAATGGGACAGAATTCAAGAATGCACTTCTCAATGGATTCTGTACAGACAAAGGGATTACCAGACAATTTTCAGCTCCTAGAACCCCTCAGCAAAATGGAGTGGTAGAAAGGAAGAATCGTACATTGATTGAAGCTGCAAGAACGATGTTAAGTGAATCAGGTCTTCCAATGTACTTTTGGGCTGAAGCTGTCAATACTGCATGTTATACTCAGAATCGAACTCTAATCAACAAAGACTTCATGAAAACTCCTTATGAGATTTTGAATGAACAGAAACCTTCTATCAAATACTTTCATGTATTTGGTGCCAGATGCTTCGTGCTCAAGGATCGAGATGATCGTCGTGGTAAGTTCGAGGCAAAGGCATATGAGGGTATTTTTGTTGGATATGGAAGAAGATCATATGGAGTGTATATCATTGATCAACACAAAGTAACTGAAAGTGTCAATGTTACATTTGATGACACTAAACTCCCTAGTATCCAAACTGAAGATCCTTCTGAGAAACTGAAGTTTGATGAGACGTCAGATTCAGAATCAGAACATGGTCAAGAACCTGAGGTTGTTGCTGGTGAAGAACCTGTTAATCCTGATGATACTCAAGGTAATAGTGATGGAAACTTTGGCAACAATGGAGATACCACTGCTACTGACGGAGAATCTTCAAGTCAACATGGCAACAACTCAGGGGGAGATGCTGAAGGATCATCTAGTAGGACACAACATCACAATGAATTTCAAGGCGAATCATCAAGATCAAATCTTCCAAGACAGACTGTCTGGAATAAAGCTCACCCTTTTGAGTTGATTATTGGTGATCCAGATGTTGGAGTCAGAACTAGACGTGCTACTCAAAATGAGTGTCTGTTCTCAGGATTTCTTTCTGAGATGGAACCTAAGAAAATTGAAGAAGCACTGACTGATCCAGATTGGGTGATTGCTATGCAAGATGAACTCAATCAGTTTGAAAGTCAACAAGTCTGGAAACTGGTACCTAGGCTTGTACACAAGAAAGCTGTTGGTACTAGGTGGGTATTCAGGAATAAACTAGATGAAGATGGTGTGGTTACAAGAAACAAGGCAAGACTGGTAGCTAAAGGGTATTCTCAAGCTGAAGGCATTGATTATGATGAAACCTATGCTCCAGTGGCTAGACTTGAGGCCATCAGGATATTTCTGGCATTCGCAGCATTTTCAAACTTTAAAGTTTATCAAATGGATGTCAAGAGCGCCTTTCTGAATGGAAAGCTGGATGAAGAGGTATATGTAGAGCAACCTCCTGGTTTTGAAGATCCAGATCATTTGGATTTTGTCTTCTTTCTTTTCAAGGCTATCTATGGGCTAAAACAGTCTCCAAGAAAATGGTATGACACTCTCTCTGAATTTCTTATTGAAAATAGCTTTATTAGAGGTGTCATAGACAAAACTCTCTTTTCTAAAACACATAAGAAGGATACTATATTAGTCCAAGTCTATGTGGATGATATAATATTTGGGTCTACTAATGATAATCTCTGTAAGAGATTTGCTAAGTTAATGCACAGCAAGTTTGAAATGAGCATGATGGGAGAGCTGAAGTTCTTTCTTGGATTACAAGTAAATCAAAGGTTAGATGGAACATTTATTTGTCAATCCAAGTATCTCAAGGAACTCCTCAAAAAGTACAATCTAGAGGATTCTGCATCAGCAAGGACTCCATCAACTACAGCTGTCAAGCTTGGACCATGTGAAAACTCCATTAAGGTAGATATCACAAGCTACAGAGGTATGATTGGCTCGTTACTCTATCTTACTGCAAGTAGACCAGATATTATGTATGCTACATGTTTATGTACAAGGTTCCAAGCGGATCCTAGAGATATTCATCTCGTTGCTGTTAAACGAATCTTAAGATATCTTAAGGGAACACCAAATCTAGGTATTTGGTACCCTAAAGAATCTGGTTTTAACCTTGTCGGATATACAGATTCAGATTATGCAGGAAGTGTTGTTGATAGGAAAAGCACCTCAGGAAGTTGTCAATTCCTAGGAAGCAGGCTAGTCTCATGGTACAGCAAGAAACAACAAACAGTTTCCAACTCAACGGCCGAGGCTGAATATATTGCTGCTGGAAGCTGCTGTGCTCAGATCTTGTGGATTAGGAACCAACTACGAGACTATGGCTCTGTATTGAACAAGATTCCTATTTTATGTGACAACACAAGTGCAATAGCCATCACCAACAACCCTGTGCAGCACTCGAGGACAAAGCACATTGACATCAGGTATCATTTTATTAGAGAGCACGTCATGAATGGTACTGTTGAACTATTTTTTGTTCCAACAGAAGAACAAATAGCAGATATTTTCACTAAACCACTTGACGAATCCACATTTACCAGATTAGTTGGTAAATTGGGCATGTTGAATAGTTTTAGTGATTAATTTAGTTAATATCTGAGATCTGTTCTTGAATGAATTTACAAATGAATTTTTCATAAATGAAAAATTCATTTGCAAATTTATGTTATCATTTTATCATATTTCTTGCTTAATTCTATGTAATTTATAGTATCTTATCTATTTTATTTTCCCTTCTTGTTAATTTAAAATATCTCAGAATATTTTATTTTCTCTAAAAATATTTTTCTATGAATTTTATTTGCTAAAATTCAACAGAAATCTATTTTTGGAATAAAAATAATTAATTCTGAAATATTGTCTTTGATTTTGTAAATATTTTCTGATATTTTTACTAAGTTATATGAGTCTTTATTCCAGTACATATTTATATATGTGTGTTTCTGTGTTTAAAGCTGATATGACAATCGGCAAGACAATTGAAATTGTCTTGCTGAAAGTCATTTCAGTTTAAATGTTGTTTATTATGTTATTCAGTATAGTTTTATACTGGCAAGACAATCGGTATGACTATCAATTGTCTTGCCAGTTTTAAACCTTATATAAAATTATTTTCCTTTTATTATTGTACTGGTATGACAATCGGTATGACTATCAGATTGTCATACCAGTTATAATTTTAGTATTTATTTCTGTTGTTTTTTTTCCCTTCTTTTGCCTGGTATGACAATCGGTATGACAATCCAGGATTGTCATACCAACTGTCATATAAAAGCGTGTGTTTGTATTGTTTTAAATCACATTTCATCAGTTCATTTCTTCTCAAAAAATTCGAACAGTATTTGTATTCAGTTTTCTCTCTTCTCTCTCTTCGAACTAAAACCAACGAATTGTCTGTCTTCCTTGCTCGAGTTTTCACTCAGCATACTAAAACTTCACTCCTGTGATATATACACACGTATATACTTACGGAAGTGCTGCCCATTTTTTTTTCTTTTTTTCTTTCTTTTCTTTTTCTTCAAATCGATTTTTCCCAAAATCAGTTCTTTTTATTTTTATTTCAATTTCTGATTTGTGTCTTTTGGTCTGTCAAAACTGCGTTTGTGAGTTAAGAATTTTAACGAGATACATTTCTGTCTAAATTTTTCGATTATAATTAATTTAATTCAAATTATTAAATTAATTTAATTAATTTGAATTTTCTTAATATTACTCTTAAAATTCTGAAAAGCGTGTGTCTTATTATTATTTTAAATGGCTCTCAATTTCCAAATTGTCGCGCATAATCAGGTTGGTTATTTTAATCCGGAAAAATGTGATGTTGAAAAATTTAAGCCATGGATTAGATTTTTAAATGACCATTCGATTGTTAGCTCTGCTATTAAATCAAATGTGATTTTAAACGTCGATCTACTTAGACTGATTTGCACAACCTCTACTGTGGCCGATGATTCAAAATCTTTTTCATTCACCGTCGCAAACACACAGTATGTAGTTGATGAAACAGTCGTCAATCGTGCGTTAAATTTTCCACTAGACAATTTCTGTAATTTACCCTCTGAAAATGATATCACAATTTTTTTCAATGCTATTCACTATCAGGGGGTGATCAATTTAACCAAACTTTATAAATCAAATTTGGTGTCTGAATGGGATATTTTCTTTGATACACTTTCCAAAGTGTTTGCCAACTGCACAAAATCCAATTTTCATAACATCACTTCCACTCTGCAGTATATTGGTCTTGCGGTTGTTTTCAATCAAAGGATCAATTTTGGCAAACTACTTTTTCCCATTCTCTTGAGACGTCTAACTTCTGCTTTACGTGATCATTCTACAAATCGTAGGGTATCATGTTACTATGCTTGTTTTCTCATGCTTATAGCAGATCATCTTCTCGCACCTGAACACAAAGCCCTTTTTGCTAACTCTGCAGTAACCGAACCCCCTCCAGTTAGTAAAAAGATTTACACTCGCCAAGACACAACCTTCAAATTCATGCAAGTTCCAGTACTTGTATCTGCTTTTATGGCCACTTATATTCCCTTACCTATTTTCAATCTTCCCGGCCATGAACAGCAACCTCAACCTCCAGTGGTTCAAGCCACCCAGGCTCTTCCATTACAGGTAGTAATTCCTCACTCTCACTCTCTTCCTACTTCTGTTGAAAGACCCCCAGTGGTTGATAGAGCTGACCATGAAGTTGTAGAACCACAGCTTCAATCCCAGGTCATAGAGCCAAACACAGAGTCACATTCTATCTCAACCTCTCCCCCACTGTCTAAAATGTTACCCAGGAGATTACTAGGAAGTAGTTCATTATTAAATATGAGTGAACCCTCAGCTCTGCCTCCTCCTAAGAAAAGAAGAACATATTCTGAGGCATCTGAAAGCCCATCCTTGTCCTCCCAACAGGACATGGACTTTGAAATGGCCAATGAACAGTTACTAGAGGCATTCTCTCAACAGGATGCATCTATTGAAATTCGCCATAGGGCCATGGCATCTTGTACTGAGTCAAGCACAATTCCATTACTCACAATGGAACCATACACTTCCCCAGATCATACTCAGGACACACAGCAAGGAGTACACGTAGAGTCGGTTACAGTGCCTGCCATAGTTACGGCAGAAGAGCAGTCACATGCTTCAGAGGGAAAATCTGACTCTCCGCCATCTTTAATAGAGTCATTTTCTCCCCTCCCAGATCCAACACCTCTGGCTCCCTTATGGGATTCTCCACTCGCAGATTTATCTGGAGAAAGTGGAGGGCAACTCGGTCAATCTATCCCTGAAGCAATTCAGACATCTATTCCAAAAGATTTGATAGGTTTGACTGAGGATCGGGACTCGCGAATTCCCATTGCACCACCACTGACCTCTCTTGAAGAGGCTAGGGTGATTTTTAATGCAGGTACAGAAGAACAGCAACAGGAAGACTCCTCACGAGCAATTATATTGAGAGAAACACATGCACGTGAGATGAGTGAACCAAACACGAGTGAAATTCAGGTGAGAGCACACACAGACACTGATACTGTAAACCTGTTAGCTCAGATTGCTGCCCTAAAAGAAGAACTTGCTAAAAGCCAAGCTGAAGCTCAAGCATTCAAATCACAAGTGGTTGAACGGTCTTCTTCTTCCACCTCTGTCAACAATCAGCTTGCAATCATAAGGAACGACATCTCAGATCTAAAGACCACTGTAATACCAAAGCTCAATTCTATTCAGGACACTCCAACTTTATCAGCTGATGACATATCCAACTTCTGCTCTCTACATACAAGAATGACTTCTCTTGAAGACCTCGTTGAGATGAATCATTCACTGGACTCCTCAAGATTTCTAAAGATAGAGACGGGCATGGAACATCTCAATGAAGGGATGAAGCACCTATATTACATGATCAAGAATTCTCATTGCCCTAATGAAGAACAAAGAACTTATTTTGAAGGACCGTCTGGTGGAGGATCAGGCTCTGGAAGTGATGGAGGTTCCAAAGGAAGATCAGAAGAGGATCCCTCAACTAAGGGGGAGAAGAAAGGAAGTAGTGCCAAAGGGAAAGAAAAAGATACCTCTGCTGGAAACAAAGGAAAGGCTGATGATGTCTACTACAGTGGAGAACAGGATGACTTTGATATTTTTGACATTCCCACTGAACCAGTTCAGGAAGATAAAGATGGGTTATTTGAAGCTGAAGAGGAAAGTGATTTTGAAGATTGGGAAGAGGAAGATACAGTGGATCCTATGTTTGAGAAAGAATTTCAGAAGGAGCAGTCAGAGATGAAAAGAAAAGAAGCTGAACTCAAGAAGGTCTCTCAGATCATTGACAGGAGGAAAGACATACAAAGAACAGAAACTCTTCAAAAGCAACGTCTTCATGACATTAAGGCTCAAGAAAGGAGAAGAGATGTCAGACTAAAGATTGGTGAAAAATGGGATGAAGCTAGGAGAGTACTCGATATGCCTCAGCTGAGCACTAACAATGATAGGCAGTTCTTACATCTTCTTGACAAGCTGGAAATCTCAAATCCTAACAATGACATGTACATGAATGCTATCAAGACTGAAGTCTCAAGGATCACAGCTGCTTTTGATAGATCCCTAAATGAGATGAGCATTTTTGTATATTGTCAGAGTGAAGGATCATTCAAGGTGTCACTTCATCTATTTGAGAATCATTCTTTGTCAGAGATTTGGGTTCTTTTAAACAAAGTCAAAAGAAGCTCAGAATTGAATGAAGTTCTTCGAGAAAGGCTTAAAGAGTTTGCCAGCAGGGCTAGTCCTCAAGTGGTCAACAATCCTCATCAGGTGAGATTCTTTAAGTCTGATTGTCTTCAAATCTGTCAGCTAGATGTACAATCTCTTAAAGACTACTCAGCTAAGCATCTGGTCTGGATGGAACATCATTTGAGAACTGCTGGATATTCATCCATGTTGAAGACTCAAGCTGCTGACTTGATTCAAGCTTATTGTGAAAAGAATGTTAAAAGGTACACTCAACTCAAGAATAAGCTGAAGTCAGTTGGAGTTCAACCAGTCAGACCAGCAAGCTTCACTTCAGAAAAGGATCGTGTCCTTGACAAGGAATTGCTTCAAGATTTAGAAGAAGGTGAAGTCAGAAGAGAAGACAACTGAAGTCAATTAGCTCAAAACTCAATGTAATATGATTAGAGCTTTATGAATCAAGATAGTCTAATGTAGTTATATGTTCAGGCTAGAGGAACATCTATCTTGTATTCACTTGTAACTTTCATTTGGAATCTGGAAAATGTTAAATATAATCCAGAACTTTTCTGCTATTTACTTTACATTACTGTTTATATCTTTTTCTTATTTGTTAGTTGAGTTATCCTCTAGGTATTTGTTGTTATTGTCTAACAAGCAAATAGGGGGAGATTGAAAGGCATATGTCATAGCCTACTCGTTTATTCGAGTATTTAACTCAACTCAAATAAGAATGTAATAAGTAAATAGTGGATTAATCATCAGAGAGATCTCACAATGTAATATATGTCAAAGAATAAAGAAACATTGTTCATCTGCAGACTTGAAGATTCACTGGAAGAAGTTCAAGAATTTGATCATGCCTCAGTGATATAAATCAAGATCGTGGATTTAATCAAGTGACAGAGATCTCGTCAAGGTATCATTTATTATAAGGATTCAATCAGAATATAAAAGTCAAGACATGAAGAAACGTCACGAAAGTTAGTCACTCATGAACCAGACAGTACATCGAGTGTCAGCATTGAAGTGGCGGAATTGATTCATAAGTCTCAGTGACTTTCAGAAGATTGTCAGAAGAATGGATGCTGCTAAGGGTTAGTATTAATTCTCTATTAATTAATTAAGTCATATAATTTAATTAAGAAAATAAATTATATCTGCAAAGATTAATTTATTGATTAATTGAATTAAATTGATTAATTAATTTAGAATTAATATTAAGGATTTACAAGATTTTAATTGGTTTAAAATCTGCTTAAATTCAGCAAGACAATTCATTTGAACTAGTATGACAATCGGTATGACAATTGATAGTCATACCGAAAGTCATGCCAATACATTTAATTGTCTTATTAGAATTTCTGTTTAGATTAAAATCAGTTATTAATTCAGCAAGACAATTTATTTGAACTAATATGACAATCGGTATGACAATCTATAGTCATACCGAAAGTCTTGCTAGCTCATTTTTAATTGTCTTGCTAGTTGTAAACATTGTCCTACCGAAAGTCTCACAAGCTTAAAGGATTGTCATTCCAATTCAATCTACTCGGCTGTGTTGTTTAAAAGAAGCAGAAGACCAGTTCATAAAAATAGGCAATCAAACAGAACAAAAACAAAAGAACAAAAGCAAAAGGAGCAGATAAAATATTTCATCTCATCTGCAACTTCAAGATCAATTTCTAGATTGTAAAGTTAAATCCAATCAACTAGAAATACTTATCTTGTTCTTGTGTATCAATCTAGCGGATTAAAATCCCTAGAACTTAATCTCAAATCGCATTTAGCATTTGATCTTTTAATTACAAAAATAGAAAAAGTTCATGTCGAATTTATTCTAAATTTGTAATAATTGATTTGAGATTAATCCCTTGTAACCGATACCGTAGTTGTAACACCTTTCAAGTTTAATAAAAGTTTTATTTAACTTGAATTTTGTTTCACAATTTTATTCCGCATTTTATTCGATTAAACGGTATTGTTTGCATTCAACCCCCCCTTCTACAAACAAATTGAGACCTAACACAATGGCTCCAAGACACTGGAAATCAACCAACTACTATTAAAGATCATAGAGTTGATCAACTTGGAGGCCTGGCTCAAATCTCACAATAGCTACTCATATCCAATATATCCAATCAAGACTATCAAGCTATCATGCTTTCCTACCAGGCTGATGTGGAAGATAATCAAGCAAAGATTGTTGATAAAGCTGGTCAGGATGCTAACTGTGATGCTTGGTTGGACAAGGAGTTTATAATTGAGATGGATGCTGTGTTGGCAAAATTCAGGGATGAGTACACTACAATTTTGGGGAGCAATTCCAGATCCCTTACTCCACAAGAGG
Source organism: Apium graveolens (assembly GCF_009905375.1). NCBI lineage: Eukaryota > Viridiplantae > Streptophyta > Magnoliopsida > Apiales > Apiaceae > Apium > Apium graveolens. Next base: position 186,509,922 of record NC_133650.1, read on the forward strand.
TATATGATGCCATCAATAAGGTCTACAAGGCTCAAATCAAGGCTTTCCACAACTTTGGAAAAGCTCTGCAAATAACATTGAATGGATATCAAGACAAAGTAATGAAGATGGTCAGAGAAAAGATGGACCAAATCATTCCTTTACAAACTGAGATCAAAAACCAATTTAAGATCTTCTCTGAACAAATGTCTAGGTATGATCTGAGTGGGATTGATAAAAGTGTAAATCAACTCAAGGTATCATTTGTAGCCTTGCACAAAGTTATTCAAGATCATATCAGTAAAATAAATGACACAAGGTTGAAGTTGGATCAAATACACACTACAAGATACACTCTTTCACCTTTGGTCATGGATGAAATTCAGAAATTTGTGCAAGCTACTTTTGGTCAATCTACTGCAATCCCTACTACAAGCTCTTCTTCTCAAGATATTTAAGAACTAAAAACTCAAGTAGCTTCTTTGGAAAACTCCAATGCTTCTCTCAACACTCAAGTTCAGGCTTTGACTTCTCTAGTCAAAAGCCAACAGACAGATATAAAGACCCTGGTGGACTCTCATAAGCACCTTCAAATGCAAAACTCTGTTGCCTTGGGAGCCATCATGGGAAAGCTCAACATCTCTTTACCATCACTCCCAAAACAGATTAGGCCTGAAATTCCTACTCCCCTTATCATGCCTGCCAACAAGGCTAAGGGGGAGATAGAGGCAAGGCTAGCAAAATCAAGATCATCTACTCAACATGTCCATGGTGCTGAACTGAACTTAAGTCAAGAAGTAGATATTGGTATGGAGAGGTTCATTAGGGCTGCTGAAGGACCAAGTCTTGAGCAGGGAATTTGATGAATTGCTCAAGGCTCTAAGGCTTCTCTCAACAATAATCACTTCACCTACAAAAAGGTCTTGAACAGAATAATAAACTCATTAAGGGTGATTTTGGTAACTAAAGACAACTTTTAGGAGAAGAGGATAATGGTCAACATAAATGACTCTGGGGTAGATAGGTGTATGCAGGTGTCCCTCAGTTATCTTATCTCAAGGAGGGCATCTGAATTGGATATTCTGATAAACAAAGTCAGAGTTGTGATCCATGAAGACACCCAACTTCTAGATGAATTGAAAAATGCTCCAATGGCTGCTTTTACAGAAGCATACCTTCAGCCAAGAAAGGGAATATAACATACATCTGTCCTACCACCAAGCACTTCAAACACTTCCAAATCCCTAAACAGTATGTCATGACCAACAAGAAGCTAATCATGACTCGGGAAACTGCCTTAAAGGTAAAGAAGAATAAGACTTTTGAGGATGTAGAGATGATAAAGTTGTTGGGGAGATACTTGAGTAATGTTGAAGCCAACTTGCCAAAAATTCAAATCAACAAGGATAATTTGAATGATGATGAGCAGAAGAAAGATGATCAAAATCCTTCTGGCTTAAATCCAAGTCAATCCACTAAACCATTTGGAAGCAAGGGTGGAGAGAAGAAGAAGGAGGATGATAAAAAAAATGAAGAGAAGAAGAGAGCAAGTGAGAGAATGAGTAAGAGAAGACATGATGGCTCAGAACCACAGCAAACCCTAAAAATCCAAACAGCTCTAGCTCAACCTCTAGCCAAAACTTCTGTGCCAACAACCTCAATAAAAAAATCACTTTTATCCTCTAAGCCAAAATTTCTATACAAACAAACCTAAAAATTCCAATCACCACAAGCCAAACAACTCTTAAGAAAATCACAACCTTACCTTTAGCCAAGCCTTCACTAAAAGTCAATCTCAAATCTATTGGAAGGAATCCTAAGAAAGTCAAGCCTACATAAAAATTAGAAGTTACTGAAAGGGCCATCTGGAATTATTTCAAGCAGAATGATTTTCTACCCTTAAACTGGTGTAGTTCAGATGAAGACTATTTTCAACAACAGGATAAGGAAATAGTTAGAGTCTGGGTTGTTACTCTAAAGGAAGTAATAATCTATTTTCAGGATGGACCCTTCATTTTTCTAGGAAGAAATTTGATGGACACTCTCTCTTTCTCCAACAGAAATCAAGAGAGTGATAAGTTTGTTAAAAGACAAGGATATTGCTACAAGAGCATGTAGATCTGTTCTAGCTGAGTGGTTGATTGAAAGGGAAGAGAGAAGAAGAAGAAATGAGGCTGAGTATGAGGATTGAAAAAGAAAGTATGATGATGAGATTGAAATGTATATCAAGAGATCAGAAGAACTGAAAGCAAAAGGAATGAGCAGAATCTCTAAAGATGGAAGGTTTCTTAACATCAAAGCTGGCAATTCTCAAGATTTAGAATTGATTTACTAGATAGTGGTTATAGAAAGGAAGCCATGATCAAATTAGTAGAAGCTCTAAGTGGGACACCTATTGTAGAAGAACTTCAAATTCTTGTTCAGTTAAGGGATATCCTTAGAGAAGAAACAGAAGCAAAAACAGTTTTTACCTGATGCTTTTAACCACTTAGACTCTGTAAATCTTCTTATGTATAAATTTGTAATTTTGTCAATTTGTATGTTTTAATCTTAACTTCCATCAAAACTTGGGGTTAGTCTTGTTAACAGGCATGAATTTGTGTCAAGCAATATTCTCACAAATTGGGGGAGATTGTTGTGCAAAACATGTCTGTACTTTAACAAGACTAAGTCAAATTGAAAACCCTAAGTAAGTTGTATTGTAATCTTAGTTTGAATTTTGTATTTGTAACATTAAAGTCTGTAAAAATGTCAAAGAGCAGACTTGAGTCTTTTTCCTTTAAACAGTATCAAGCCAAAAAATTCTATCTGGAAGAAGATCAAGAAGATCATGCCTCAGAAGAATTATGAAGAAGCTTGGAGTTGAATAAATCTGTTTTGGGAAAAATGTTCTAAGTCAAGATCTCTACAAGTCACGGATTTAGTGTTATAGAGAAGTCATTCAAGAACTCCAAATGACTTATCGAGAAGTCAGGAAAGCTATTAGAGAACTCAGAGATATCGACAAGTCAAATTTGACGAGAGAACTCTGAGTTATCGATAAGTCAATAAGCCACTAGAGAACTCAGAGATATCGATAAGTCAAAGTGAAGATATGAAGACTAGAGATCTCGACAAGCCAAATTATCTTATAGAGAACTCAGAGACTTCTACAAGTCAAATTTATAATGGAGTATTAGAGATCTCGATAAGCCAATATACTTATCGAGATGTCAAGTTCTCTATAGACCAAAATGGAGATCTCGAGGTAAAATCTCAAAGTACAATTTGCAGACCAGTTTAATATCTAAGATTTACAATCAACAAAAAATCCAACCAGCTGGATTGACAAGTCTACAAAAAGCAACTTAAAGAGTGTGCAAGATCAAGGGTGAAGATTAACAGACAAAGAAAGGTCAAAGTTAACACAATATGCAAAGATATGCTAAGCCAGAAATGGAAATGACAAGTGACAGTTTACTAAAGTTAATAGCATGTCTTATTATACACTGTGTAAACCGGCAGTTAACTAAATTATAAAGTTAACACTGGTCCTTTGTTAGACCTAACAAAAATTAAGATTTGAAACTCTTGTATTCTCTCAAGAAAGAAGTTAAGCTCTTTATCAACAAAGAGCCTAGAAATTTTGTAGCAAAATATTCTTAATTTTAATATAAAAATTAAGTGAGTTTTGAAAGATCTGTGTTCTTTATTATTGCATCTTTAATTTTTGCATGAACACATTTCACTACAACAATTGATTTACTTTGTTCACAACCAAAACAGTTCAAGAAAAGCATAAAAAACTAAAATACATTCACGCGCCCTCTGTGTGTAATTCATTACCTAACATTCCTCAACTAATTTATGTTTAAATAATTCAAGTAATATTTAATAGAAATAAGTAATCGAGTTTGAAATAAATAATTGTTGAAGAACTTCTCTTATTTAAAATGAATATCTGAAATAATATTCATTGTTCGGGTGATTAAATATAGTTCAGGGAATATGATCTTTGGAAATCATTTTAAATAAATTCGAGGTATTTAATACTTCGCAAGTAGACATCGAGTCCCTTGAAATAAAATAAGTACGGACTTTACTCGTCCAAAACATCTGCGGAATGCTTTCGGGTTTTTGAATAAATTATACCGATCGACTCTCGTTCTATAATATATAATACCACGCTACTCGCTAGCCTAAATATTCTTAAATATAAACACCTTCGGAATACTTCAGAGTTTTTATAAACTTACACCGAGCGACTTTTGGTCTAAATATATATATATATATATATCATTTCAAATCCAGTGTTTTACTATATAAATAATATTAAAAATTACTCACAATAACATACCTTGTTCGGTAAAACAACTTAAGCAGTATCATTCATATATTACAGTTATTCAAAAACAAACACAAAACAACAGTTGTAAAAATTTAGGGTTTGAAAACTTGCCTGGAGTCCAAGATACGTTCCCAACTTCCACTCATTTTGGATTTTCTAATCAACAAATATCATAATCTTAATCAGCATTCCTAATCCCATCACCGACTTATATTTCTAATAAGTACAATACTTCATAATTTTCAATGGTTGACCGACCCGAAATAAGTATCAATCCTTGGTCGAAACGGACAGTCAAAGTGGTTTTCTAGAGTTGACTTTACCGAATGTTACTATTACGCGACTCGCACTCTAACATTTTTAATAAATCGAAAAATTAATATTTTAATACGAAACCACCTCGAGGAGCTTCCTGAGTGTTTTTAATATTTATCATAAAATTTTCATTTTTAAATTATGAATTTAAATAGGTGAAAAATATTTTAGAAGTTCGGTCAACTATGGAGTTTTACTATTCATACCTAATACGGATAGAAAATACATCCCAAAGACACATTAAATGTCGTATTAATTACGCTTGGGCTTCTTGTCCGAAAAGTCCAATACAGACCTGTCTGGTCTAAACTTCATAGCAGACCTGTCCGGTCCAAAGTTTCGTAACAAGCCTATGCCATCCCAAACAACCAAGGCCCACCAGCAGAGGTCGTTCAAGTCCACGAACCTGAGTTGTTCATGGATTAGGCCCAATAAGGCTGAAGAGAAGAGATGTGTGTGTTTTAAAAGGACATAAAGTCCTGTATAGAAGGTTGTGGATCATATGTTCTTATTCAAAATCAGAGATAAAGATTAGAACGTGATCCAAGATTTTAACCTATTTCCATTGACCTTGATATGGTTTGACAATGATTGGTGCGTCAATACCTTCCTTGTGTGTGTGAATCTCACATGTGCATTGGAAACATTTTAACCAAGGGGTAGTGACTCTTATACAGATGCCCTGGCTGACAAGAAAATTTTTAATAGATAACATTCTGTTGGGAGAATGCACCTAGTAACTATTTATATGCCTTTTTCAGCTCATATCCTTTTGAGAGAATACAGATGGGCTTATAGATGTCTCAGGTTATAGATACTCCACTTCTTTGTGAGAGACAGAGATGTAGAGTTGACCTTTCCTTCTTTATGTGGTGCTTCTTGGCACTATCTCCCTCATCCTCAACACAACTCCAAAACTAAATGGTAATTTTCCCTGATCACTGAGTTGATATTTCAAGAGAATTAAGTGAATCAGTGTAAAATCTGGGGGATGTATCAGAGTAAGGTAATGGAATACTGTTTGAGAGGTGTTTGGTTCTAATGACTTGGGATAAAACCTATGAGGTGTGATAGGCTCTTACTCAGTTCCTACAACCACTGAGGGTGTTGAAGATCGCAAACATTCGAAGTACAATATCAGAGAATTTGATGATCAAGAACAGAGTAGTCTCAGAACTAGAGATCTTTTACCTTTACTTACCACCATATGGATTCATGAAGGATGTCTCAGATGATCATGCTTTCTGATTCATTTGACAATGCTACTCAAACAAATCTCATCAATTCAAAACAGTTCAAAGTTAGTCCAATACAGATCAATACTATAGAGGAAAGAGATGAACATTAGTTTAAGCTAATAAGACATGCATAAGATAATTAGAGTATAAAAAATATATCAGGATTTAATATCCTGAACAAAACATAAGCATAGCAAGATCATCAGAGTTACACATAGGATCAACCTATAAGTCATATAAGCCATTAATTATGCCTCGAGTGTATCCAACAAGTATGCACCAATTGATTAGACAACACAAGACTGAACCAATTTAAAATTTACTCCTATCATAATAATATCAATATCAAAAGTGTTTGCATCAGAGTAAACATATAACATGTAAACATTCAAACAACTCATATATTGCATGAAAAACTCTAACTTACTTACCACTAGTATATAACATGTAACACATGGTAATCAGTTAGCTTCAAAACAAGTTTATAAACATGGATATATATATATATAATGAATAGATATGTAAACTTACTTTCCCCTCAAAGCATCATTATTGGGGTAGTAAAGTTCACTCGCACCAAATTATATTTGTTGATTTCCAATTAATTGGACAAATTCAACATGCCAAGTTCACTAACCAACTTATTGAAGGTAACCTCATCAAGTGGTTTCATGAAAATGTCTGCAATTTGGTCTGTTGTGGGAACATAATGAAGTTTCACAATTCCATTCGTTATATGCTCTCGAATGAAATGATACCTTATATCAATATGTTTAGTCCTTTAATGCTGAACAGGGTTGTTTGAGATTTCTATGGAACTTGTGTTGTCACGGTAGATAGGAATATTCTTCAAATCAAGTCCATAGTCTTGGAGTTGGTTTCTCATCCAAAGAAGTTGAGAACAGCAGCTACCAGCAGCAATGTATTCAACTTCAGCAGTAGATGAAGAAACTGAATGCTGCTTCTTACTAAACCAAGAAACCAATCTTCTCCCAAGTAACTGACAGCTTCCTGAAGTACTCTTCTGATCAATCTTACAACCAGCGTAGTCAGAATCTATATAGCTAATGACATCAAAGCCCGTATCCTTAGGATACCGGATACCTAGATTAGGTGTACCCTTCAGATATCTGAAAATTCTTTTAATGGCTATCATATGAGATTCCTTCGGATTAGCTTGGAACCGTGCACACAAGCATATAACAAACATAATATCTGGACGACTCGCAGTCAGGTAGAGTAATTATCCAATCATGCCTCGATAATGAGTGATGTCCACCATCTTACCAGACTTGTCTTGATCAAGTTTTGTGGTAGTTTCCATCGGAGTCTTTGCAGGTGTTGAGTCTTCCAACTGATATTTCTTTAGAAGATCTCTGATGTACTTCGTTTGAAAAATGAAGATACCATATGATTTTTGACTCACTTGTAATCCAAGGAAGTAGCTCAACTCACCCATCATACTCATCTCATACCTACTCTGTATAAGCTTAGGAAACCTTGCACAAAGTGCATCATTCGTAGACCCAAATATAATGTTGTCAATATAAACTTTCACAAATATGGTATCATCTTTATGATTCTTATAAAACAGAGTCTTATATATGACACCTCTAGTGAAACCATTTTCAAGAAGAAATTCTGAGAGAGTGTCATACCATGTTCTTGGCGCTTGCTTTAGATTATAAAGAGCCTTGAAGAGAAAATAGACAAAATCTTCAAACTCAAGATCTATGAAACTAGGGGGTTACTCCACATAGACCTCTTTTTCAAGCTTACCATTCAGGAAAGCACTTTTCACATCCATCTGATATACCTTGAAGTTTGAATGTGTTGCAAATGCTAAAAACATCCTGATGGCTTCAAGTCTAGCAACTGGTGCAAAGGTCTCATAGTAGTCAATTCCTTCTTCTTGAGAGTATCCTTTAGTAACCAGTCTCACCTTATTCCTTGTTACAATTCCATCTTCATCAAGCTTGTTTCTGAAAACCCATTTTGTGCCAATCACTGCTTTGTCTTTAGGTCTGGGTACAAGCTTCCACACTTTCTGTCGTTCGAATTGATTGAGTTCCTATTGCATAGCAATCACCCAATCAGGATCTCCAAGAGCTTCATCTACTTTCTTTGGCTCCATTCGAGATAGAAACCCAGAATAAAAACATTCATTTGCTGTAGCTCTTCTAGTCTTGACCCCACTGTCAAGATTACTAAGTATCAAATCTGAGGGTGGTTTTTACTCCATACTCTATGTCTTGGTAGACTGTTCCTTGATGACTCAGTATTTCCAGAATTGTGTTGTGTCTGACTATCGAATCCTTGTTCTTCTCCTTGTTCTGCTCCCCCTGAGTTGTTACCAGCTTGATCTACAGAATCTGAAGCTTGAGGACTGGTACCTGAGATAGTGTGACTTGTCTCATGACCATTACCTTCAGAATCTGCATCAGAATTATGATCATCGGGATTATTGCCATTGTCATTATTGTCTGGAACAACTTCAGATTCATCTTCTCGATCAGAAAGATCTTCAACATCAAGATTATCATTGTCATCTTTCTTCTGAATACTTGGGAGCTTGGCATCATCAAATATCACATTAAGGCTTTCCACAACCTTTTGATCACTAATCACATACACCCTGTAAGGCTTTGACTCCAGAGAATAGCCCAGAAAGATACCTTCTTCAGCTTTAGCATCAAACTTTCCAAGATGCTCATCGTCCTTAAGCACAAAGCACTTTCCTCCAAACACGTGAAAGTATTTCACTGATGGTTTCTTGTTGGCCATTAACTCGTAAGGGGTCTTCTCATATATCTTGTTGATCAGGGTTCTGTTTTGAGTATAGCATGCAGTGTTAACTGCTTCAGCCCAAAAGTAAGTTGGAAGACTGGCTTCATTAAGCATAGTCCTTGCAGCTTCAACCAATGTTCGATTCTTCCTCTCAACCACTATATTTTGTTATGGAGTCCTTGGTGCTGAAAACTGTCTTGAGATGCCCTTCTCGACACAGAAATCATTCAGCTTTGTGTTTCTGAATTTTGTTCCATTATCTAATCTGATTGTTCGCACATACACTCCATCTTCTAACTCAATCTTATTGATGTGATCAATAATCATATCAGGTGCTTCGTCCTTTGAATGTAAGAATAACACCCACGTGTATCTGGAATAGTCATCAACAATCACTAAGCCATATTTCTTTCTTGACATAGACATGACATTGACAGGACCAAACAAATCCATGTGAAGGAGTTATAGTGGTTCAGTGATGTCAGTTATTGTCTTCTTCTTGTGTGATGCCCTCTTTGACTTTCCCTTCTCACATACTTCACAAAGTCCATCAGGACTGAATTCCATCTCGGGCAATCCTCTCACCAATTCCATCTTAACCAAACAATTCATGGTCTTGAAGTTCAAGTGGGAGAGCTTCTTTTGCCATAACCAACTTTCATCTGGAGAGGCTTTACTATAGAAACACATTACTTGACCATCTGCAGAATTCCAGTCAGCTACGAACAAATCACCCTTTCTAACTCCATTGAGAGTCATCTTCTCATTTTTCTAATTAGATATCAAACACTTCTCCTTCTTGAACAACACTTCACATCCTTTGTCACAGAATTGACTGATACTGAGATGATTGTGCATAAGATCATCAACCAGAGAGATTTCTTCAATGATGACATTGCTAATTTCTAAACAACCATATCCCGTAGTATAACCTTTGCTGACATCTCCAAAAGTAACCATTGGGCCAGATTTTTCAACCACCTTTAATAGCAGGGCTCTATCTCCAGTCATATGCCTTGAAAATCCATTGTCCAGAATCTACATGACCTTCTTCTGCTTTATGCCCTAAAAACAAAAGTGATTAAGTTTTCTTTGGTACCCAAACTACGTTGGGTCCAGAAGACTTAGAAGCATTTGAATATATAACTTTTCTCTTCACAAAATTGACAGGCTTAACAGTTTTTGCTTTATCATTGACTGTTTCCTTATCACTTTCAGAAGCACCAACAGACTTGCTCTTGGGTTTGATGACAGGTGCCACTTTCCTAGCTTTAGGAGGGCTTACAGTCTTTGATCTACCAGTGTTCTTACTAACATGCTTATCATGATTATGAGATATATTATGTGAGTGTGTGGAATCAAGATAAATGTGCATGAAAGATAATACACATGGCATGCAAACAGATTTATTACACTTAGAAACTTTAGGCATGTTATGCACATAAGCATTCTTAACATTGTCTAATTTAACCTTTCGACAAGCATGAGTAAGGTGACCAGCAGAACCACAATTGTTGCATAACTTCCTAGGGCCATTAGTTCCTATCCTGCCATTTCTACTTCTATTTTTCGTATTCTTGGAAGTAAAACCTAGTCCGGAAAAAGATAAGTCAGAGTCACTAGCAACAGACGTAGGTTTCTTTGCCTTTTGTCTCCTTGAGAGCTCGAGATCCTCAACAACCATCTCATGATGAATATAAAGATTATCTTCATCAAAGGGCTCAACAGTAGTGTTTTTAAATAGAGGCTTCTTAGCTTCCTTAAGAATATGAGGTGTATCAGGGGGAATTAACAACTTTCTCTACAGGGTCATTTTCAACTACTTGTTTCTCAGAAGCTTTTTTAAGTTCGTCGTAGTCTAGACCTATTCTAACCTTTCCACCTACTACTTGATCAGCTATGTTAGTCACTTAACAATATAGCAAGAATTACAGAAGGGGGGTTGAATGGAATTCTTGAACCTTTTTCTTAAAATAAAAATGTTCAAACTCGAATATAAATATAAGTATTTTGATTAGCACAATGCGGAATAAAAACTTAAGTGAATCAAAACATAAGTAATTAAAAACAAAAGTCTTTAAAAAACTTTCTGGTGGGTTTAAACAATTCCACCAAGGATATATATTATATCGAGAGAACTCTGTGTGCAAGAATGCTCACAGCTGCTTACAAATTTGAACTAATGAGAATACAGAGAAATGCTAATAATTCTGCTTACAAATGTTTCTCACTTTTTGTATCTCAGATCTTAGTTTCTATTTGCTACTTCTTGGTTTATATAATACCAAGATTACAAAGTCAAAAGACAGGATCATTATAAAAACTATCGGGTCTAATGCTTTGTTACTTTGTTCTCTATTACCGAGTTAATAAGGTTCCTCATTCCATTTGCATACACTTCGACGCATGTGACCAGTTGTCACTGTCAACTGATATTTGAATTCTTTATTCGTTGAGTACATGATCATCCGTCGACTTTATGATCATCCGTTGATGGATTCATTGATCATCTGTCGACTGCTATATAAAACATCCGTTGATAGCCATTTGATCATCCATTGATGGCTTTGTTAATCATCAGTTGGTAGCTATTTTGGCACTTGACTTTAATTCATTTATGCAGAATTACAAGGCATCATCTATGTACAATTAATCAACCTATTCTGCATATCTAGTTAAAGTTAACATGACTTATATGCTACTACAGAATCTATACAAAAGTGTATGCAGAAATGTGCTACAGACTCATTATTACATAAGCTGCTCACTCGATGGATAATAAGTCATCATCCGTCGGGACTATAATGAGTTATCCGTCGGGACTATAATTCTTATCCGTCGAGTGTTACATTATTTCACTAAGTAAAATCTACTTAGGTGTTTTATTTATGAAATCATCAAGTACACAACATATGCACAACAATCTCCCACAATTTATGTCTACTGGAATTGTAGCCATAAATTAAGAGATACTTGATGATAACAAAACATCCTAAACATACAGCTTTAAAGAAAAGTAGATAATACTGAAAGTGCTTTAATTAATCAAAATGTGCAAAGTTTAGATCACAGTCATTTCAAGATGCTCCTCTAGCCTGAGCAGATTTTTCTAGTTTCTTGAAGGTCTGGATCTTCTTCCAAGCTTTCTGTTGTTTTCATCAATTTGATTTTGGAGCTGCCTGTGGAATTCCAGTTCATCAGATTCTGAGAGATTTAGCTTTTCTTGCATTTCAAGAGAGTCTCATTGCTGGAGATGCTCAGTTAGTCTTCTAATTTGAAGAATCTTCTCACACCTTTGTCATCCATGAAATCCATCAGCCAGTAGGGCCTTAGATGCACTCTTCTCCCTGTGTAAGGGATGATTAGAGTTTTTGGGAGTGCATCTTTAGCTCTAACACTCCTTAGTTCTTCAATCTTCTTCAATACTAGTCTTCTTGCAGTGACATTGAACCCAAAGTTCTTCTTGAAGGATGAATAAACTTTAATCAGTACCGATTGGCTCTCTTGAAGAATCCTGTGAAGTGGCCACTGAATCTCCTTTCCTCCTTTGTACTTGAACACTAACCTTTCAGGTAGGTTTCTGTATGCATCAATTCCCCTCACTTCATCTAGTTCATCCAGATAGAGGTTTAGATCAAAAAATTCTTTGATGTCACACAAGTACAAGTAGTCTTCCTTATTGACTTTGGGCTGAGCTTTGACTACAAATTTGGATTTGAGGGGTGACAATTTCACTTTCTTGACTGCCCTTGACTTTGTCCTTTTTGGCTTGCTAAGGATTGGTAGACTGAAGTCAGGAATTGGTATATTGTCCCATTCTGTTAGCTCATCCTTGGGCACAATAGGTTCACCATGAATGTTCCTGTAGGGATCCACTACCCTTATATCTTCAAATACCACAGAGGGCTTTGATGTTTGAGTTGTAGCTGGTGTGGGTTCCTTAGGAAATTGATCTCCCAATTCCTTGTCAATAATATCCAGTTTCCTTTTTGTTTTTTAGCCAATTCTTTCTTTCTTGGAGATTTCTTCTTTTCTTCAACTTGTTTCCTTGATTCAGTAGCTTCAGATGGTTGAGAGGGAATTTGTTGTGATGAATTCACAGCCTGTAGCTTGGCCAAGATAGCAATCTGCTCTTTCTTTTATTTATCCTTCTTTGTATCTAGAACAGCTTGCTTCTTTTCCTGTTTTAATTTGGCTTTTTCTTCTCTCTTTGCTTGAGCAAATTGAGGATGTCCAGCTACCACACAAATTTCCTTTCCATTTCTGAATATCTTAACAATTCTCCTTTTTGAAGCTGAATTAGTTGGATCTTTATAGAAAACAATTGATCGTGACAGAAAATTCTTCTCATCAGGATTGGGTGTCTCATACACAATGTCCAAGGGGTTCTTCAAGGATGATTTTAAGTAGTTTGCCCTTGGTTTAAGAATCATTTCAGCCTTTGGAGACTTGATGCAGGAAGATTGTCCTCTTTCCAGATAGTTCATGCTCATCTCATTCAAACTGATTTACTTGACTTGAGAATGATGGATGGCTGATTTAACTGGCTCCTTGACAAGTTGGAACTTCTTCTGTATCACCTCATCAATCTTTTCCCAGTTGACTAAACTCAACTTTTGTTTCTCAACAGCTTTCAAGTTGGCTGCTGCTGCCTGAATCAGATTTATGCCATCTGCAACTGGTGGCTTTGAGACAGTAATTGAGGATACAATTACTTTGCTGATTTGTATTTGAAGTTTCTCCCCCTCATTTGGTCCTTTCTCCCCCTTTTTGTTATCATCAAGTTGAGGAGTCAGGCCTTGTACTTTATCCAGTTGCATGAGAAGACTGGTATGAGACTGTTAATTTTGAAGAATGGTGACCACAGAGTTTTCAATACCTTGAACTCTGTTTTCCAATTTGGTCAGCCTCTTTTCAGCATCTGATTCTTTTCTCAGTCTCAGTAATAGATCCTGCATGGTACCATATGGCATGACTGAATCCAGCTTTTCAGACTTGTAGGTCTTCAAGTCAGCTATATCCTTTTTGAGTTCATCCACACTCAGATTCTGTCTTAACTGCTGTAGCTTCATGAGATGTAGAGAATCTAGGTGAGCTTGAAGAATAGCCTTGGTACCAGCATTTGAGCTCTTCTGAATGGCCTTTTGGATAGACATGATTTGTTTGACCAAGGAGACATTAAATTGTCCTGGTGTAGACTCCTTTGTCAAGGCCCATTCAGGTAAATCTGAAATAGAACTTGGGCCTTCATCTCCCCCTAAGTTCATGCTTCCATCAAATGAAATAGGGTCATCATCATTAGAATTTACTCCAAATTCTTCAGATGGCTCACCAGCTGTAGGAGGCATTAAATTGACAGCAGCTTTATCCCTTTGTAGAGATTCTGAAGTATGCACCAGATTCAAAGTCTTTTCTGCCTCCTCATTGCCCTGAGCAGCCAATAGTTGATAGCTGACACAGGATGAGTAAAAGTGTCAGCATCCAAGGAAATGTTATCAATTACAGCTTTGTAATGTTGCTGAAATTGTCTTTCCTTAACAGCATCATCCACAATCATTGACTCATGAGCAATGGCTGGATCCAACCTTATACCCTATGTACCTGCTTTTCTCTCATGTTCTCTCTTTTGTTGCATCAGGGTCTCACCCTGGCTCCCCACCCTCACACCCTCACCTTCACCTACTAAGGTGGGACTCCTCTCACTCCCTTTTGCCAATCCTGAAGAAATGGATTGTAGATTTTCACTCATTTCCTCTCCTTTTGCCTGGAAACAACCCAGCCTCTCACTCAAGACACTCTCCTCTCTCAATCCTAAGAGTGACTGTACAACCACTAAATCTTCTGCACTTGAAATAATTGAAGTTTGAAGTTGTACAGAGATACTCGATGGATGAGTGATATCCATCGAGTGAGTGGTAATGCTATCCGACAGATAACTGCTGTTAGGCTTATCCGTCGGGATACAATCACTACTCGATGGATGAGCAATATCCATCGAGAGAGTAGAAATGAATGAGTTGGGAAGAGAAACTATTGTTGACTCTGTGCTGATTGAAGATATTTGGGGCACAGATGTCACAATAGTTTCTGAAAGAATTGGCAAGTGAGCCAACAAATCATCTAAAAGATGATGCTCACTTGTACTAGATTTTGGCTTCCCCGACAGAGTTAAAGAAGGGGAATCAGGAATTGATGTGTGTATCATATCCACATCCAGAGAGTTTGTTGGTGAGTATGGTGTATGAGGTGCTTCTATAACTAGAGATTTTGGCTGTGACTCCACATTTATTGGAGCCACATCAAACTGAAATTGAGAGAGTGCATGGACTGTGTCTTTTGCACCAGTTTGCACTCTGTGTGTGCCCTGTGCATCCCCAGAGGTTTTAGATTTCTTCTTTCTTGTATAAGTTTGGGGTGAGCTTGTGTCCCTAACCATTTTGGCCTGTGCTCTTGGCTGAGAGCTTTGTTCAATAACCACATCCTTTTGGGAGGATGCGGTTAGAAGTGAGCTTTTATCCCTTTTAAGCACTACAGTTTGTTGGGAAACTGCAGTGTGGCTAGGCTGGGATTCACTCAACTCTCCAACCTTATTCTTGGGGTTTCTTTATTGTTCACCCCTTCCCTCACCTAACTTACCCTCCTTCACACTCCCCTTTTTGGCTTTGGTGGATTTTTCAATTGGTAACTTTTGAGAGATACCATAGGGGGTTTTCTTTGATTTGGATTTGGAAATAGTAGTAGGTTTGACACCTTTGGTAGGCAACTATTTGGTCATTGGTACAGTTGCCATAGCTACTCCTGAACTCAAAGAAATTATGGAGGTTAGAATAGTTGTAGGGATGGATGAACTTACCTCACTTACCTGAGGTGCCTGCATTACAGGAAAGTAGAACATTGGCACATCCTTGTGATGATTGGCCCTGTTCAAATCTGCAATGAGTCGTCTCTCTTGAACACAACAATCCAGTTTGTTGTTAGGGTTCTCAAGCAAAATCTCTTCACAGAGGTGGTTAGCCAATAACATGAAAAATCTAGCATAATACACATTTTTACCTCTTTTAGCTAACTCACCCAATTTAAAACCTAACTTAAATTGGACAAGGTCACTGAAATTGTAAAATTTATCTGTAACTAGCGTATATAGCATGTTAAGCATGGAAATATTCACTGAATCAAAATTACTGATTTTTCCAGAGAAAACCTTAGTAACTACATCACACATGAAACTCCACTCCTTCCTAAGACCCATTCTCCTAATATCACTCAGTTTAGAAGTAGAAAGTGCATAATGCATGGAATTAAGCATATTGATAATATCAGTGTCATTGTGTGGTGAAGTCACATTGTTATCAGGAATTTTGAAACATGCTTTTATCACATCACTATAGATACATAATTCTTTACCTTTGATGGTTAGAATGATGGTCTTGTCAGTAAAGTTGTAGATAGCAGTGGTCCACATCTCTTCAACAACTTCACAGAAGATTGTGGGTGATTCTAGCATGGCGTAATTGAGCTTGCAATTCTTCACAAAGTCCATCATCTTGTGGTAGTCCTCTGATTGCTGAATACCTTTATTGACCAATGCAGTGAAATTGTTCTTCTCATAAATAAACCCAGTTTGAGACATAATCTTTACTACAGGTGCCATTGTTAGAGAATGAAAGTTTGAAGAGAAGGAGAATAATTGCTTGAGAGAGAATGAAATTAGAGCAGTTGAATTTGAGAATGATAAAAGAAAATAATTGCAATGAAATAAGCTTTTATACTATCTCAAAAATAACTGATTAAAATAATAAAGTAAAGTAAATTAACAAATAGAAATTGCCTAAAATAGCCGTTTAAAAATAAACTGTAAAAATTCCACCCATTATCCGTCGTGTTATGCTTACAGACTGTAAGTATACTCGATGGATAATGTACAGGGAATTAACGGCTGAGATTAAGACAATTCGACGGATGAGGATAAACTATTATCCGTCGATATATAAGATATTCCAGAAAAGTAATTGATTTTTATTAGCAAATAGTGTGTCGACGGATGACTAAACTCGATGGATGAGGGTCATCCGTCGAGATGTAAATTTTGACTTAGCCAAAAATTTCATCTAGAATTGAAAAATCAATTAACTTTTGGGCTGCATTTCAACTTGCAAAATAACTCAGATAGATTTAAGAGTAATTAAGCATACCTAACTCACTTACCAACCTCAAAAAGGTGGATTCATCCAGTGGCTTGGTAAAGATATCTGCAAGTTGCTTCTCACTTGGAACAAAATGTAGTTCCACAGTACCATTCATTACATGTTCCCTTATGAAACGATACTTGATATCTATGTGCTTTGTCCTTGAATGTTGCACTGGATTTTCAGTGATGGCAATTGCACTTGTGTTATCACAGAAAATAGGAATTCTCTCAACTTGCAAACCATAGTCTAGCAATTGATTTTTCATCCATAAAATCTATGCACAACAACTGCCAGCAGCAATATATTCAGCTTCAGCTATAGAAGTAGAAACTGAATTTTGCTTTTTACTAAACCAGGACACAAGCTTGTTTCCTAGAAATTGACAGGTTCTTGTTGTACTCTTTCTATCAATTCTACAACCTGCATAATCTGCATTTGAATAACCAGTTAGATCAAAACCAGAATCTCTAGGGTACTAAATGCCAAGGTTTGGTGTTCCCTTGAGATATCTGAAAATTCTCTTAATAGCTATCAAGTGAGATTCTCTAGGATCAGCCTGAAATCTAGCACATAAACATGTAGCAAACATTATATCTGGCCTACTAGCTATTAAGTACAGAAGTGAGCCAACCATGCCTCTATAACTTGAAATATTCACAGACTTTTCAGTAGTGTTTAATTCAAGCTTAGTTGCAGTACCCATGGGAGTTTTTGCAGATGTGCAATCCATTAGATCAAACTTCTTTAAAAGATCAAAAATATATTTAGTTTGACTAATGAATATTCCATCACTAACTTGCTTAACTTGTAAACCAAGAAAGTAAGTTAGTTCTCCCATCATACTCATTTCATACTTACTTTGCATCAATTTGGCAAACTTTTTGCAAAGTTTCTCATCTGTAGAGCCAAAAATAATATCATCCACATAAATTTGAACAAGTATACTAGAGCCATTAACATTTTTGAAAAATAAAGTTTTATCTACAGTACCTCTTGAGAAGTGATTTTCCAAAAGGAACTTTGATAAAGTGTCATATAGGCTCTAGGTGCTTGCTTCAGTCCATAAAGTGCTTTCAGAAGATAATAGACATATTCTGGAAAATTTGGATCTTCAAAACCAGGAGGTTGACTGACATATACTTCTTCCTCCAATTCTCCATTCAGAAAGGCACTTTTGACATCCATTTGATAGACTTTGAAATTGGCATGGGCTGCATAGGCTAAGAAGATTCTGATGGCTTCAAGTCTTGCAACAGGAGCAAATGTTTCATCAAAATCAATTCCTTCTTGCTGACAATAGCCTTTAGCAACCAATCTAGCTTCGTTCCTGACTACTATGCCATTTTCATCCATCTTGTTTCTGAATACCCACTTGGTATCTATTGGATTCTTTCCTTTAGGCTTAGGTACTAGCTTACATACATTATTCCTTTCAAATTGGTTTAGCTCCTCCTGCATAGCTAAAATCCAATCAGGATCCAACAAAGCTTCTTCTACCTTCTTTGGTTCTTCCTTGGAAAGAAAGCTGCTGTATAGACATTATTCCTGAGTTGCTCTTCTTGTTTGAACTCTAGAAGAAAAATCACCAGTGTTAAGCTCAAAGGGATGATCTTTTGTCCATTTCCTTTGTTGAGGTAGATTAGCTCTAGATGAAGAGATCTCATTGTTGTCTTGATGTGTAATTGAGTTTTGACTAATTGAAACTCCCCCTGAGTTTGTGAATCTTTGATTTGAGAAAGGGGAACTTTCTCTAGGTGATCTGTCTTGACTTCCTGCACCTTTTGATAACCCGACGGATGGTGAATTTTGAGTACCGACGGATGAAGCAGGTTGTCTCCCGACGGATAACGAAGATTGCCTTCCGACGGATGAAGCATTGTGCAACTCAACAAATGTTGAGTTTTGTACTTCATTAGTGGTAGATTTATCTGCATTATCCTTAGATACATTCTCTTGATCACTTTCATCATCACTGTCATCACTAACCATCTCCATATTGTCAAATTTGAGGCTCTCATGGTAATCTCCATCCTTCAGTCCTTCAATCTTTTTATCATCAAACACAACATGTATTGATTCCATAACAATGTTGGTTCTTAGATTGTAGACTCTATATGCTTTACCAATATCATATCCAACAAAAATTCATTCATCTGCTTTAGCATCAAACTTCCCCATTTTGATCAGTTTGATTTCTCAGGATATAGCATTTGCAGCCAAAGACATGAAGAAAGTTTAGAGTTGGCTTCTTGTTCTTGAACAATTGATAGGGAGTCATGCATCTTGCTTGATTAACCAGAGAAATATTCTGAGTGTAGCATGCAGTATTTACAGCTTCAGCCCAGAAATATGTTGGTAGTTTAGATTCTTCAAGCATTGTCCTTGCAACTTCAATAAGTGATATATTCTTCCTTTCCACTACTCCATTCTGTTGTGGAGTCCTTGCTGCTGAAAACTCATGCAGAATCCCATTTTCCTCACAAAATGCTCTCATGACAGAATTCTTGAACTCAGTTCCATTGTCACTCCTGATTCTTCTAACTTTGAAATCAGGATGATTGTTGACTTGCCTTATGTGATTGATGATGATTTCACTAGCCTCATCTTTAGACTTTAAGAAATATGTCCAAGAGAACTTTGAGAAATCATCTACAATTACTAGGAAAAATCTTTTCCTTGAGATGGACAATACATTGACTGGTCCAAACAAATCCATGTGAAGCAGTTGCAAAGGCTCTTCAATTGTTGAATCAAGTTTCTTCCTGAATGATGCTTTGATCTGCTTCCCTTTTTGGCAGGCATCACACAGTCCATCCTTTGAAAACTCCACTAGAGGAATGCCTCTTACCTGTTCTTTCTTTACCAGCTCATTCATGGTCTTGAAGTTTAAATGGGATAGCTTCTTGTGCCATAACCAACTTTCATCCTGACTTGCTTTACTGAGAAGACAAGTTATAGACTCTGCTTTGGATGAGTTGAAATCAGCTAGATACACATTTCCTTTTCTCACACCAGTGAGTACCACTTTGTTGCTTCTTATATTAGTCACAACACAGGCTTCTGAGTTGAAGGTTACTGAATTGCCTTTGTCACAAAGCTGGCTGATACTCAACAGATTCTGTTTGAGATCATCCACTAATGCAACCTCCTCAATGATGACATTGTCCTTTGAAATCAAGCCATATCCCACAGTATAACCCTTGCTGTCATCTCCAAAAGTAAATCTTGGGCCAGCTCTCTCCTTAAACTCTGTAAGCAGGGTAGAATCACCAGTCATGTGTCTTGAACAACCACTATCCAAGTACCAAAGATTCCTTCTATTTCCCTGCACACATCAAAATCAAATCAAGTTGATTTTGGTACCCAAGTTTCCTTGGGTCCTGCCTTGTTAGCTTTCTTTTTCTGTTTCTTAGGTCTTGTCTCATTTGACTTAGGAATTTCAGATTCATCCTTAGTCATTTGGGTTGGACCTTTGAAACCATTCATTGCAACAAAATTAACATGCTTATTATGACTAACAGGAAATGGCATGCTTGGTGTAAACATGTTATTCCAGTAAGGCATGCTAAATGGCATTTGTGGCATACTATATGCAGCATAATAAGGATTAGGTGCAAATGGCATATTAGCAAACTGTGCATTCATGTTCTGTGTAGGCATAGCATTTACAGGCATGGGAGGAATGGCATTCATGTTAGGAAATTGAGACTGAACAGACATGGGAGTAGGCCTGGAAGATTTGCAATTAACAGATAAATGATTTACACTACCACACTTGACACATATTTTTCTAGGAGCATATTTATTTGGTGTGTAGTTATTGTGTTTGTTAATCCATACTTTACCATTCCTATTATTTTTTCTTTTAGTCTCTGTTTTTACCTCAATTTTCTCAAGTCTGTCACTTAACTGTTTGACAGTCATGTGACCAATATTAGCCTTTTTCCCTTTCTTAACTTGACTTGACTCTCCTAAAACAAAGTTCTTGGAAAAAGAAAGACTCGATTCCTTGAACTTTGGTGATTTGAGCATGAACATCCCTGGATGTTTTCCAAGCTTTAATCACCTCTTGTTCACGCTCGAGTTACTTCTTTAAAATCTCTTTCTTTTTCAAGGACTCAGTTAATTCCTCCTTAGCAATCTTACACTCAATTCTTAATTTCTCAAAATCAATAAACTGAGACTCAAGCACATTATTCCTCTCATTTAAAAACAAATTGTTTTCTTTGATTTTAGCATTTTCTTTAGTAAGAGACTTAAGTGTAACACGCAAGTGATATAACTCTGTAGACATGTCATTTATGGCATCATTACACCCAGCTTTAGATAAATATGCAAGGTTTGTGGTAATTACCTGATTGCTTGAGGAACTTGTCTCTGTCTCATCAGACTTGGCCATTAGGGCTAGATTGACGTAGCTGACATCTTCATCTTCATCCAGACCATCTGCTACCCAGTCATTTTCTTGTGTAATAAAAGCCCTTTCCTTTTGTTTGAGTATATTAAAGTATTTTTGCTTATAATCCACAGACACAAACTTTTTCTTACTGGAATCTAACTTTCTACACTCATTGGCAAAATGCCCTGCCAAGCCACATTTGAAACATCTGAATTTTGACTTATCCACCATGTTTCTATTTGGCTTGGCTGCTCCAAAGTTCTTCTTGAACTTGAGCTTGGCAAATCTCCTGGAAAGAAATGCTAGGTGCTCATCAATGTCCTCCATGTCATCTTGGCTCAGTGAATCTTCACTTTCTACTGCAAGCCCCTTGCCCTTGTTCTCACAAACCTTTGAAGTTGATTCAACAACTTCCATCTTCACTTCCTTCTCCTTTTCCAACTCAGCAACTAGTGCAATGGATCCTCCTTTCTTCTTTCCTCTCTCCATCCTTTCATCCTGCTCTATTTCAAGCTCATAGGTTTTCAGGATGCCATATAGTCTCTCCAAAGTAAACTCCTTATAATCTTGTGAGTTTCTTAATGAGACTGTCATTGGTTTCCATTCCTTTGGAAGAGATCTAAGGAATTTCAGATTAGAGTCTTTAGTCTGATAGACTCTCCTATGCAACTTAAGAGTATTTAGTAGTTTTTGAAACCTACTAAAAATGTCAGTGAGAGACTCACTTTCCTCATTGTGAAAATGCTCATATTGCTGAATCAAGAGCCGCATCTTATTTTCTCTAACTTGCTCAGTGCCATCACAGATTATCTGTATAGTATCCCAGACTTCCTTGGCAGTTTTACAGTTGATAATGTTGTCAAACATGTCTGCATCAACTCCATTAAACAGAATATTCATGGCCTTTTTATCCTTCCTGACTTGTTCAATGTCAGGATCAGACCATTCATGCCTTGGCTTGGGAACTGATGGCTCGTTTCCTGTTGCAGCTCTCATTGGAACGTGAGGGCCTCTTTCTATGCAGTCCACATAGGCCTCATCTTGAGAAAGCATATGAAAATGCATCTTTACCTTCCAATGATGGTAATTATCTTTATCTAGAAAAGGAATCTTGACTCCAACATCCTTTTGTTCATCTTGCTGAATTATTTTGATCTTTAAACTCTTTGTTGATTTAGAGCTTGCTCTGATACCAATTGTTAGTCCCTTAACAATATAGCAAGAATTACAGAAGGGGGGTTGAATGAAATTCTTGAACCTTTTTCTTAAAATAAAAATGTTCAAACTCGAATATAAATATAAGTGTTTTGATTAGCACAATGCGGAATAAAAACTTAAGTTAATCAAAACATAAGTAATTAAAAACAAGAGTCTTTAAAAAACTTTCTGGTGGATTTAAACAATTCCACCAGAGATATATATTATATCGAGAGAACTCTGTGTGCAAGAATGCTCACAGCTGCTTACAAATTTGAACTACTGAGAATACAGAGAAATGCTAATAATTCTGCTTACAAATGTTTCTCACTTTTTGTATCTCAGATCGTAGTTTCTATTTGTTACTTCTTGGTTTATATAATACCAAGATTACAAAGTCAAAAGATAGGATCATTATAAAAACTATCGGGTCTAATGCTTTGTTACTTTGTTCTCTATTACCCAGTTAATAGGCTTCCTCATTCCATTTGCATACACTTCGATGCATGTGACCAGTTGTCACTGTCAACTGATATTTGAATTCTTTATCCGTTGAGTACATGATCATCCGTCGACTTTATGATCATCCGTTGATGGATTCATTGATCATCCGTTGACTGCTATATAAAACATCCGTTGATAGCCATTTGATCTTCCGTCGCTGGCTTTGTTAATCATCCGTCGGTAGCTATTTTGGCACTTGACTTTAATTCATTTATGCAGAATTACAAGACATCATCTATGTACAATTAATCAACCTATTCTGCATATCTAGTTAAAGTCAACATGACTTATATGCTACTACAAAATCTATACAAAGGTGTATGCAGAAATGTGCTACAGACTCATTATTACATAAGCTACTCACTCGATGAATAATAAGTCATCACCCGTCGAGACTATAATGAGTTATCCGTCGGGACTATAATTCTTATCCGTCGAGTGCTACATTATTTCACTAAGTAAAATCTACTTAGGTGTTTTATTTATGAAATCATTAAGTACACAATATATGCACAACAAGCTATGAGCTTCTTAGCAAGATTTGCTGAATCAGTAAAAGCATGCAATTTAGTTTCTAATTCTGCATTCTTGTTCCTTAGCTCTTCCTCTGTCTCAAGGTGCTTACTAATTTTAAGCTCTAAATATTTATTGGTTTGCTTAAGATTCTCAACACCGACCCTATCTAGAACTAACTTATCATTTTCATCTTTAACTTTGTTTAGTTCTACTTTAAGGTCTTCAACATCAAGCAGAGTACATCTTAGTATAGTACTAATATTTCTATACACTTCTTTTATGGCATCATGTTGCTCAATGCATTCCTTTATATTACATCATGCCTTAAGATAGTGATGAGAAACAACATTTCCATACACTAGGACAGTCTGCCTGAAGGCGACACAGTGTTCATTCTCACACAAGTTATCAGGAGGTAAAACACGAATAGTTGGAAATGTTACCTGAGATAAAGATTCTGCCATCAATGCAAGATTTCCATATTGCTCTTCTTCATCATCAGTGTCATCCCAGCTCTTCCCCTCAGCTATGTAAGATTTCACTGGATACTTCCTTGAGCTACTTGAGTCCTTCTTCTGATAAGCTTTGCCTTTATCCTTTCCTTGCTGAGACTTTTTGCACTAAGTGGCAAAGTGCCCAACCTCATCACAGTTATAGCATCTGAACTTGCTTCTATCAACCATCCCTGTCTTGTAACCTGATCCAGAAGATGAATTTGACCTCTGACCACAGTTGCTGCTTCCAGATCCACTAAAGCCTTGCTTTCTTCTAAACCTGATGTTACTGAGCATCCTTGCTAGATTGGCCATAGTAGGATCTTCCATGCTTTGCAGCTCCTCAGTGGTGTAGTAGTCACTTGGACTCCCGGAGAGGTTTCCATCATCCATCTCAGCCTCCAAGAGCGTTTCAGCTTTAGACTTAGGCTTTTCAGCAGTAATCTCAATCTCTTTGATTCCACTAGCTACAAGAGCAGTTATCTTGAGTAGTTCAGTTTTCTTGCTATCAACTGTTCCTCCACCATAAATGATTTTCCTTTGTTCCTGCTCCATTTCATGAGTTTTCAGCTTACCATACAACTTCTCAAGTGTCATGGTTTCAAAGTCAACACGCTCATGAACAGATGAAGCCTTGTTCTCTAGATGATGAGGTAGGACAAGCATAAGCTTCATGTTGACTTCTCTCTGAGGATAAGTCTTGCCATGAATACTTAATTCATTTAGCAGCTTGTTCAGTCTTTCAAAGACCTGAGCTATACTTTCTCCAGGAAAGGACTTAAATGCCTCATATTGTGAAGTCAATATATCCAATCGATTCTGCCTAACATCTTTTGTTCCTTCCATAAGCATTTCTATGGTTTCCCACATGTGCTTTGCACTCTCACAGACCATAATTTGGTGACTCATATCATCATCCATCGAATCCACCAAAATAAGCTGTAGGCCTTCATCCAGAGCTATCAGTTCTTTGTCACAAGCACTCCATTCTGCTTCAAGGCATGACATTCTCATATTAGGCAACTCCGGATGATCCTTTATTGGCATATGTCTTCCTTCTCTCAATACTCTCATATACTCTGGATTCGATGCCCGAATATACAATAGCATTTTCTCTTTCATAGATTATATCTCGATTTATCAAACTGAGGAACCTTGATACTACTAACTTTATGAGAACTCATCTTTTTAGATTTGAAAAAAATTTGCAATAAACCGTCTCAAAATATGATAACCCAATCAGTCAACAATACCAAACTAGTCAAGTCAAAACCAACAAACCCAAATCAACTCTACATACCGAAAGTACTCTCAGACACCGTACAACCAAAATCAACAACAAAACTTGCTAATCTAACGGATCAGATCTGTATATCGTTCAACAAGCTCTGATACCAATTGTTAAGTCCAAATATACATACGAATGGGGGGTGAATGTATGTTTTTCATTTTTCGTTAATTAATTGCAGCGGAAAATAAACCTCGAAAATGAAATAAACAAACACAAAAAGATTCACGGAATAATTCTTATTGTTAAGAAATTAAACCGTAAAGGTTTGCTTAAAACTCCGAATATAAATAATTTGAAGCAACAAATATAGAGAGAACCAAAGTATTAGCAATCAATTTGGGATTCTATCTATCACTCTAAAAATTCAAAGCTTCTATTAAAAGATATTAAATACAATCAAGAGAGCTTTAAATAATGAGTGATAGAAGTTTGTAAGGCTTTAATTGTGTGAAATAAATTGGGCATCACTTCTCTCCTTAATTTCAATAAATGAAATTAACTAACTCTACAAGAAAAATTCTGCAGAGCTTTAATGGTGTTTTTGCTGAGAAGTTCTATTTTCCAATCTTCTGCAAATTTGGTTTTGTAGTGGTAGAATTGTAGAAAAAATGAAGGAGACTACGTGGACAATTTTTATCCATGTATTTGAAGTGGTACATCTTGCAAGAACATTCTATATGACGATAAAGAGCAAAAGCAGTTGCCCAACATAATTTATCAAATTTCTCTGGCGATCAGTATAGCCGCCTTTGCCTTAACTGTTTCAATCGCCAATAGAGACTATATGACATGGTTCTCTATGTTTGAATAAACAAAAGAGGAGGTGGTAACACATGCAGCTGCCAGGAGAGAGAACAAGTCGCAATATAAAGAAAAAAAACAGCCGCCTTTTTTACTTGGTAAATTAACGTCTGTGGCGACCTGATATACAATACTTCCTCCTATTGAACTTGTGCTTGTGCAAAATAAGATAAACACATCCTTTTATTTTGCCGAACTGTATCATATGCATGCGGTTAAACTGAGAAGCAAGGCAGCCAGGAGATGTTGTTGTTTGTGGAGCACCACTGTAAACAGAAGGGTAGTCGCGCGTCTAGGCGCCACGCGCGCGTGTTGGAGAACTCCAGCAAAACAAACAATGTTTGCCAGTTCCTTTCTTTTGATTAAAGAACGAAACAGAGTTGCATTTGTTTATACTTCAGCCAAGGAAACGATCGCCTGGTTTCTTTATTAATAAACCTGCCAAACTGCTTTCTTTTGTACTTTGCATTTGTTGAATAAACAACTTGTACTGCTTTTGCTTCTTTTTTTTGAATATGCAAGTCACGCGGGCCCCACGAGTTTTACCAGTAAACTGAAGCTCCCAGACTTGATCTTTTATTTTGCAAACTTCGGTTTCCTTTCAATTGTACATGTTTACTGAAATTCTTTTGCAACATTCTTTGTTTGCAAAATAATCCGAATGATTTTACTTAAGAAAATAAATAAAATATTTAGTTAATAAAATATATAAACAAATGAGTACAGTTTTATTTATTTATTTAATTAAAAAAATATTAATTTATTTTCCTAAAATTAAGTATTGATATTAGATTAAATTAATAAATGACTGGAATTTCATTTATTCATTTAATAATAAATCAATCATTAATTCACTTATTTTCAAATCAAATGTGATATTAAATTAAATAAATAAATGAAATTATTCCATTTCTTTATTTTAAATAAAACATCAGTCATTGATTAAAATATAAATCCTGTAAATCCTTGAGTTGTACTCCTCTGTATCTACCGGCCTTCTAATCTCCGAGATTTGTACCTTAATATATATTTCCAGACTCCTCGAGTACAAAAACCACTTAACAGCGTTCCTAAAAATAATACTCCATTTCCCTCTCAGGCCTTCGTATTATACCCGTATAAACCACTGTTAAGTCTTCTACCAAATATAACCA
This sequence comes from Apium graveolens, assembly GCF_009905375.1. Taxonomy (NCBI): domain Eukaryota; kingdom Viridiplantae; phylum Streptophyta; class Magnoliopsida; order Apiales; family Apiaceae; genus Apium; species Apium graveolens. The sequence goes on from NC_133650.1 coordinate 186,537,113, forward strand.
ACTTCACTAGGAATCCTTGAGGTCTTTACACTGATTCTAACAACTGCTTTGAATGACTCCAACCTTATTCCTCCGATACCTGAACATATTAATGAAATTCATACGGATCATTGTTGACGTTTTCTTCACTCCAGCTAAAAAACCTTTTATGCATATACCCAATAACCAATCTGTGCTGATTCCAGTGGAACATAGATTATTTCAAAGTCCTTATTCTATATTGAGTTATCCAAACCAGTATTGTTGAGATAAATATACAGCTTCAATCTTGCTCAACACTGCTTTTCTTGAAGTGTTTATGGTGATGAATAAAGTAAATTAAAATATTGTAGTTAAAAGTGTTAGTATTGAATTTAGAAAGATAAAAGAGTGAACACAAATATTTCAAAACTCACTGAATTTTATATTAAAATTAAGAATGTTTTGCTACGAAATTTCTAGGCTCTTTGTTGATAAAGAGCTTAGCTTTTTCCTTGAGAGAATACAAGATTTTCTTATCTGAATTTTTACTCCTAACAAAGCATCCAGTGTTTATTCTATAGAAAAGTAAACAGTGGTTATTACACATCATGCATTAGCATGTACTAAACCCTATTTTTGGATAATCAAATCTTTCTATTTCTGGCTTAGTGTATCTTTGCTAATCTTGCACGCCTGTGACTTTACTTTGCCTGTTAATCTTAGCCTTTGATCTTGTACTCTTCAAGCTGCTTTTGTAGACTTGTCAATCCAGCTGATTAGATTGTTTGTTGATTGATAATCTTGGATATTGAATTGGTCTGAACTTTGTACTTTGAGTTTTACTTCGAGATCTCCAGTTTGGTATATAGAGAACTTGACATCTCGATAAGTATATTGGCTTATCGATATCTCTAATCACTCTATAGTTGTTTTGACTTATCAAAGTATTTGAGTTCTCTATAAGAGAATTTGGCTTGTCGAGATCTCTCATCTTCATGTCTTCACTTTTGCTTATCGATAACTATGAGTTCTCTAGTGTCAACTTGGCTTATCGATAATTGTGAGTTCTCTAGTGATAAATTGGCTTATCGATAACTCAGAGTCCTCTAGCGAAGAAATGACTTGTCGATATCTCCATTCCTCATATCTTTAAATTTTCTTGTCGATATCTCTGAGTTCTCTAGTAGCTTTTCCTGACTTGTCGATAAGTCATTCTTTATTTCTCGAATGACTTCTCAATAACACTTAATCTGTGACTTGTAGAGATCTTGACTTAGAATCCTTTTTTCAAAACAAATTTATACAACTCCAAGCTTCTTCATAATTCTTCTGAGGCATGATCTTCTTCATCTTCTTCCAGATAGAATTCTTAGTCTTGACATCGTTTACAGAAAAAGACTCCAGTCTACCCTTGAACATTTTTACAGACTTAAGTGATACAATACAAAATGCAAACTTAGATTACAATACAACTTACTTAGGGTTGTCAATTTGACTAATTTTTGTTATTGTACAGGCATGTCTTGCACAACAATCTCCCCCAATTTGTGAGAAGATTGGTTATCACAAATTTATGTATGTTAACAAGACTAACCCCAAGCTACAATGGAAAATAAGACTAATTCATAAAAATTGACACAAATACAACATTATACAATAGGAAATTTCTTGAGTTCAAACAGTGACATGCATTAGACAAAGATTGTGTCTTTTGTTTCTTCTCTAATGAGGTCCTTTAAATATACAAGAATTTCAAATTCCTCTATAATTGGTGTCCCTCTCAGAGCTTTCACAGGTTTGAGTGTGTCTGGATTTGGATAACCATCTAGCAAATCAATCCAAAACTTTGAGAATGTTCCAGCATTGACATTTAGAAATCTTCCATCCTTGGAAATTCTACTCATTCCTTTTGCCTTGAGTTCTTCTGATCTTTTAATGTACATTTCAATCTCCTCATCATACTTCCTTATCTTCTCCTCATATTCAGCCTTATTCCTCGCTCTCCTTTCCTCCCTTACAATCAACCATTCAGCCAAAACAGATCTCCATGCTCTGGTTACAGTGTCCTTGTCCTTTAGTAAGCTTATCACTCTCTTAATTTCTGTGGGTGAGAAGGTATCCATTAAGTTGCAGCCAATAAATGTGAAGGACCCATCTTCATAGTAGATTCTTACTTTCCTTAATGTTATAACCCAAACCCTGACTATTTCCTCAGCTAGTTGTTGAAAGTAGTCTTCATCTGAGATGCACCAGTTTAGAGGTAGAAAATCACTTTGCTTGTAACAGTTCCAGATGGCCCTTTCAGAAACTTGCACTTTTTCAGTATGCTTAGCTTTCTTAGATTTCCTCCCAACAGGCTTGTAGTGAACTTTGAGTGATGGCTTGACAAAAGGTAGGTTTGCGATTTTCTTGAGAAATGTTTGGCTTGAGGTGATTGGTATTTTTAGAAAAGTGTTAGCAATTTGTTTGTATAGGAATTTAGGCTTTGAGGTAGGAGGTGGTTCAGTATATGAGTTTGTTGGCTTTGAAGGTTGAGCTTGATTTGTTTGGATTTTTAGGGTTTGTTGGTGTGGTCCTGAGCCATCTTGCTTTTTCTTCCTTCTTTTCTCATCCCCTTTCTTCTTTTCATCATCCTTCTTCTCTTCTTACTTCTTGTCCTTGCTGCCAGTTGCTTTTGAAGATTGACTTGGATTTGAGCCAGAAGGTTTTTATTCATCATGCTTCTTCTTATCATCATCCTTGTCATCTTTTAGATTATAGTCTGTTATAGGCAACAAGGTCTCTGCATTTTGAAGATATCTCCCCAAGATTCTGATCATTTCCTCATCTTCAGGCTTCTTGTGAATTTTGGTCTTCAGATCAGTTTCAAGAGTCATAATTAATCTTGGATTGTTCCTTACATAATTCTTAGTAACTGTGAAGTATCTACATTTTCTGTTTTTTGGAAAGATTTAGGCAATCCCCCTGCTTGGATGGAGATAGGCCTCAGGAAAAACAGCTATCTGAGCATTTTTGAGTTCCTTTAGCAGCTAGGTGTCCTATGGAATTACTCTGTGCACTTTGTCAATCATCACATCCATCTTAGATGCTCTCAGTTTTTGAGTATTGGTGAGAGATGTCTGGAGACATCTGTTCAGACCACAGTCATTCACATTTATGATAATCCTCTTTTCCAGAAAGTTATCAATCTTGACAATCACCACTCTTATGAAGTTTATGTTGTTGGCCAAGGCTTTCTTGTATGTGATGTAGTTGTTGTGGAGAGACTCCCTCAAAACTAACAGAAGTTTATTAAATTTCTGATCTTGACAAGGTCCTTTTGCAGCTTTTAGGAGTCTATCTAGTCCAACATCTTTTGAGAGTTGAGCTTTAGCAAAGTTTGTGGTTGATGTACTAGTCTCCTTTGACCTACCGACATTCTTGGATTTTTGAATCCTAGCTTCTATTTCCCCCTTAGTCTTGGTGACAGGCATGATTAGGGGAATTGGTAATTATGGCCTCACAGACTCAAGGAGTACAGGCAGTGGGATGTTGAGTTTGCCCATGATGGCTCCTAAAGCAACAAAAATTTGCATTTATAGGTGCTTGTGGGAGTCCACCAAAGCTTGAATGTCTGCATGTTGACTATGCACCAGTGTAGTGAGAGCATGCACTTGAGTTGTGAGTTGGTCATTGGAGTTTTACATATTTGAGACTTGACCTTGGAGAGCTTGAATCTTTAGATTTGTTAATGTAGAGACAGGTTGAGATATGGAAGTAGATGTAGAAACCCCAAAAGTGTCCTGCACAACCTTCTTAATTTCATCCATGAGCAAGGCTGAAGGAGTGTATCTGCTAGTATGCATTTGATCCAACTTCAGTCTTGTATCATTAGATTTAATGATGTGTTGTAGAACTTGTGCATTTAGGGCCACAAATGAAGTTTTGAGATTTTTGACACTTGTCTCTACTCCACTCATATCATACCTTGACATCTGATCAGCAAAATTGGAGAATTTGTTTTTGATTTCAGTCTGAGAAGGGATGATTTGATCCATCTTTTCCCTCACCATCTTCATTATTTTGTCTTGATGTCCACTCAATGTGATTTGAAGTGCCTTTCCATAGTTGTGGAATGCCTTGATTTGAGCTTTGTATACATCATTGATGGCATCATACACTTCTTGAGGAGTTAGGGATCTAGCATTGCTTCCTAGAATAATGATATACTCATCCCTGAACTGAGCTAGCACAACATCCATTTCAATAGAAAATTCCTTATACAGCCAAGCATCACAGTTTACATCCTGACCAACTTCATCAATATTTTTAGCTTGATTTTCTTCAACATCAGCCTGGTAGGTGAGCATGATAGCTTGGTAGTCCTGATTTGACATGTTAGATGTGAGCAGCTGTTGTGAGATTTATGCAAGGCCTCCAATCTGGTCAACTACAATATCTTCAGTGGTTGAAGGTTGATTTTTAGTTTCTTGGAGCCACTGGGAGATGAGGTGAGATGGTTGAGGTTGAGATTGGGAAGTTGAGGGTTGGTTTGAAGGATCAGAACCACATGTGACAGAAGTCACAGTTTGACTTACAGATTTCTCTATGTTTATGACAGGGTGTTATTCCTCACAAGTTGTGGGAACCTCCATTTGAATTGGAGGGGATTTGATTGTGTTACTGTCATTTGCAACAGTCTCAAACCCTTGTGTGTCTTTCACTACACTGTCACTTAAATGTGTTATACTTGCCTCCTCTATGACAGGATCATTGGAAATTGTACTCCTAGCATCAATTTCTAATTCAATTTCTGCTAAGGTTTTGAGGGGAGTTGTTCTTGGAACAGGAACCTCCAATTGAATTGGAGAGGATTTAGATAGCTCCCCCTCAGGAGTACTACTCTCAAACCTTTCATTCTATGAAGACTGATTTGCACATGAAGGTGCAGTTTCAACTACCATGGGGTCTTCAGTGAAAATTGATGAATCCCCCATGTATGTGATGGTGTCATCAAGGTCTACCCCAGCTAGTAGTCTCTCACCATCTGAATTTAGTGTTTGGGTGGTGAGTAAGGTTTCTTGAACCAAGTCACTTGAAAGGGGCAACAGTTGAGGATTTGATTCAAGTGTTTCAGTATAGGAAGAAGAAATATTAGATATAAGAGTTTGAAGTTTCGGACTGCGTGTTGGCAGCTCCCCCTGAATGGATGAGGGAGTTTCAAGGGATGTGCTCTCCTTGTGTGTGCCATCCTTAATTCTTCTACCATACCCTTGGATTTGTTTAAGTGTTGGTTGTGCAGACTCCTTACAAGATGCATTGGGGAGAATGCTTTTTTCAATATAAACACCCTATTGAGAGGATGTCTCTAGAATCTGTTATGTCCCCATTCGTACAACTGGATCCTTTTGGGAGGATACAAAGATGGCTTGAGTGGTCAACTCAGTTTTCTTAGCCTTCTTTGTTTTTCTGACCAAAGGTGACTGTTATTCGCTAAACATGCGCTAATAATTCATGCAAGTATACGCGTTCACAAGTAGTATAAGATATAAATCAGATTCATTCCCACAGAGACTGGCTTTGGTTAACTAATTAATCTATGCACTTAAGCAATAATGTATGGTTATTATTCAATGCTAAGACGATAACAATTGAGGTTATTTATAACTAAGGATTAAGTAACAATTATAAACTAAAAGAGTAAAGAGGGTTGTATATTACATGAGACAAACATGGGATTCTAACTTCATTAAATACTTCATTCAATAGCCTCTTTGCTCTTAAACTTATCATGTAATGGTGATGATACTAATCAGACAACACGAAACTGATAAACGCCAACTTTCGTTGCACGAATACCATACTAACAGACATCCACAAAAGAGATAGAAGCTGAATAGACACCAATTATATTGAGACCCTATATATCTATAGAATTTGATAACATAACGGATTAAGCACAAGTTATCTATCTTGATTACATAGGGCAAGTAAGATGGTTAAAATTACTTACACATCATGCATAACAAATACATGAACCTACGCTAGCATGGCAAGTTCTAAACCCTTAATTCACTTTCCCTTCATTAAGAATTAACACACTATCTTATAAGTTCACGACGCTCATAAGACGAATACGGACAACCAATACTAGGTTATCATACAATCACCACACACCAAGGCATCGAAACAAATTAAATAAAGAAATCCTTAAATAAATCCGCTAGAACACCACGATAACGATTAACCCATAATCGGACTCATCATCAACGTGGGTTTCGATGAAAGCATGGTATAATAAACGTAGTCTTTATAACGAATAATCAAACAAAGTTAACACAAGAGTATAGGTTCACCAAAACAAGAAACGAGCATCCAAGATTACAACTCAAAACAAAGATTCACAAGAATAAACTAGATCGTCTTCGCCTTTGTTAATTTGTGTTATAGGTCTCTTACCGTCTTCTCCTTAGCTCTGATATGTCTCTCCCTTGAAAACGTCCTTTAATTGAATATATATAACAGCCCCATGTAATCCAGAAGTCCTCCAAGTGTAATTATAATAGAATCATGATTCTTTGAATTCGCACCGGCACGACCGCATGCTATCACAGCGCGGGCGCGCTGCCTTTCTGGCATCCTGGCGCGGGCGCGCGCTTGACCAGCGCGGGCGCGCCGTACCTCTGAAAAAACTTCAGATTTCTGATTTTCTTTGCTGCTTCGAGTCGGCTTTCCACGATCTTTTATTCCAACACCACCTTGACACCAAATTAGCACCAAAACAATGCTAATTCACCTGATTACCTAGATAATGCCTGAAATGCAAAAATACTAGAAAACACGTTAAAACACTTAACAACTTGAGTACAAATGCATCAATTCAAAGCTTAATAGAGCATTATAAAGTGTCATAAATGCCACTCAACATACCCCCAAACTTGAATCGATGCTTGTCCTCAAGCATAAACAGACTCAAAGAACAAGAAACAAAAATGCATGAATGTAACTAAAATGAATGTAACGATCCCAATAGAATAACTAAACCAATCAACGAGCAACATCTCAACAAATATAGTAACTCGCACAAAGATCAATCAAATCATACAAATCAATTTACAAACTAGAGACGTGCGTGAGTGCAAATGCTTACAGATATACTATCACAAGTAGATCAATAATCATGACTCACTACTGTAACGCCCTCCAGACCCGGGGTATAAATCTGGGGGTTACAAGCTAATCACCAAACCTATACAAGCTTATTGATAAATAATAAAGAAATGAAACTAAACCCCTTAACAACTACCAGGATGTTTCTAGGTTGAAGTATGAAAACAAGAACCACTAACTACTTTTATTACAAACCAACATTCAAAATCTCATAAATTTTCTTTATTACAAACCATTGTCTAACTCATTTTAAACTAAGTTCAGCTTTTATTCAAACACACATACTATCTATTAACACTCCACCTGCTCGGGCAACTCAAAGCTTTCTTCCTGGATAGGGATCAACACCTTGGGTATAAGAGGATCCCGAGGCTTGACCCGCTTCTTTACCACTCGTGTTCTGACGGGTTTCATATTCCTTCTTAACTGAAATAATAAGGTGAATAACAACAAAAAGGGGTGAGCCAAAATTGCTCAACAAGTCTACCAAATATACACAATGTTAAAGCAATATAACTGAATCCGCATCCCAGGTATGTCTGCAAAGATATAACCTCATAAGAATCAAAAAAAGGCCATTGCTGGCGAATATAAACGAACTACACTGGATTCAAGTTCACAGCTATACCCTGCTGATCAGCTAGAATACAGTGTAGATCTATATCTCACTATATAGATCCCGTCGGGCACCCAGGCACTACGACCCATCTCAAGGATCCGGTTATGTTCCGGTCCTTAGGATTAAGTAACCTTAATCCCCAAAAGTAATGTTATCCAGTCCTTAGAATAGCAACCGGAACAATCGGTATACTTTGACATATTCTAATCACCAGAATATATTAATAATTGTAAGTTATAATTGGAATATGAATAATAAATTCAAATGAAAAGAATAATTTAAGAATCGAACTGAGATATGAATAAAGGAGTTAAAGTAATGCAAATGTAATAAGAATCTGAAGAGAATATCACTATTTCGGAAAATAGAATAGAGGAGAAACTTGCCTTCTGTGCGACTTACTGCAACTAAATCACTTCCGTCTATTTCCTACTTGACCTGCCTTGCTGGCTTAGTTTCTGTTAGCAAAATAGATTGGTTAAGTCATTTTGTACTTCGGTTGTACCTTAAATCGACTTCATTTTGTTCCTACTATTTACCCATACGTTTATAACAAACTCGAATATTACATATAAACAAGTAAGACTCGATTAACCACATAATACACATAAGCACATAAACACATAATTATTTTTATAGTTAAAATAATTTTTAGAATCGAAATCGATTCGCTGATTGCTCCGTTGATCACCTTCTGCTTCATTTCCCATTTTTCCGTAATTTTTCGAACTCGTCTCGGCACGCATTTCGACTGATAATCAAGCAATCAATAAAATCAACTAATTTCGAGAAGAAATTAGGTTTTCATATTATTTTTAGTGAAAAGAATTCATTTTTCTGAGTCAACAGGCTTTCGTTTCGTTCAATTCGGACTAACGGTTGAGTTATTATCAATTAAACACTGATAATTCAATATAAATAATTATTACTAATTTTTAAATCCCAAAATAATTTTTGAATAATTATTTAAGAAAAATCAAAGTCAAAAATATTTTTTTTATAATTTTTGGAGTTAAAATGAAGAAGTTATGATTTATCGAACATTATGTGACTAATTATCGAAATAATTAATCAATTTTTAAATATTTAATAAATAAATAACTAATAAATAATTAATAGATAATTATTTACTAATTTAAAATAATTAATCCATAATTATTAGGATTAATCACAATTTATTGTAATTATTTACAACTCAATCGATTATCGGTATTTAATTATACGATACGAATAATTATTACGGTATTCTTCGAATAATTATCGCTCGAATAATAATTTTTAATTATCGAATCACTACTAGTATAGATACGAGTTACACGTAATATTCATTAATTATCGGATTATTAATCGTATTATTTAATCCTTATTTATTAATTAATTACCTAATTATTAATTAATTAGATAATAGTTAAATAATTAATTAAGTAATTAAATTCGAATTATTAAAATAATTCAGGAATTATTAATAATATTTTTCAGAATTTAAAACTGATTTTCTGATTTATAAAATAAAAGTAAATAATTAAAAACTCGGAAACAGTTTCTGGAAAATGGAATTGAGGTTTGGTGGATCAAAATCTGGTCTGAAATAAAACAAACGGGTCGGGTCCGGGTTAATCGGGTCCTCAAGAACTGCCCCACCGGCAATGACGCCGGTGGGTTTTCCGGCGAATGAATCCGGCCTAAACAGCGATAAAACGACGAAATCAGTTGAGGGTTTTCATTCCCCGTGCTTCTAGGAACTCAATCCCACCGTCATCTTCTATCCCCGTCGCATGGATCGTTTTATCCGGCCAAAAACAGAGTAAACGCCGGCGAGCTTCACCCGAGTCCGACGTGCTCGATTCCCAGGGCAAATAGGCATCGTTCAATTCGTTTCTTGGCGGGTTTTCGTTCAGAATTTTACCAGGAACATAACAACATCAATATCATAACCTATCAATCCCTACAACGATTTCTCCGGCTAAAACAAGAAGAATTCCGGCCAAAACCCAAACTGACCATTTCGTACATGAAAATTTGCAAATAATATATCAAAACAAAGCTTATGAGTTCTACAATCAAACCCCTATATTCAAAACAATCACAGATTCTTGCAAATACAAAAATGAACTAATTAAAGTTTACATAAACCCTAAACTAAGAACAACTATCTAGAACATAACTCCGATCAATTAACTATCACCAATCAATTGTAAACAAGTAAAGGAAACTATATCAAGCATCAAAATCAACCCAGAACCCCAGAATCAAAAACCCCCAAATCGGGTATAAACCCTAGAATTACGAATTGAAAATCAACGTAATAAAACACAAAATTGATGACAGAATTAGAAAGTAGGGATCAAGAGCTTTCGATTGAGTACTCACATGTCTGATTTGGAAGTCAGAATCACAATCAAATTGCTGCTTGAATCTCAAGAACACCAAACCCTAATTTCTGAATTTAGGAATAATTGGCAGAATTATGAATTAATTAATAATAATTAGGGTATTTATAGTATAAAAAATAATACTCCTAAATAAAATTAAGGGGCTAATTATACATCTAATAAAAATATTTGGCCCTAATTTTTATAATTTTTGGGTATTAAAATTTAATTTATAAATATTTTATATATACAATATATATGCCAAAAATTCCCAAAAATTGTGAATAATTCAAAAATATAAAGAAATGGTATAAATAAAAGTCCTATAATTTTATAAAAATAAAAATGTGATTTTTGTGGGGTTTTTAAAACCCAATGGGGCCCGGAAAAGTCATTTTTCGTAAAACGAGAAAATTTATAAAATATCTAGATGTTCAGAATATTGTGATTGTAAAAGCCGTTTGATGAAAAATAAGGCCCATTATTTTATTTGAAATACTGGCTTTAAAATCATTATCTGGGTTGCAAATGTTTGAAATGAAACCTATGAATACGGTATAAAACATCTGAAAAATACCTTAAAAACACGGAAATGATACAGAATACACGTAGCACGTAACAATTAGGGTTTAACAAATAATCACACATAACTGACATATTAATACATATTTTATTATAAATATGATATAATACAACGTAAATTTCCCGGTCGTTACATTCTCCCCCCCTTAATAGGATTCTGTCCTCAGAATCTTTTATGAAAACAAATGAGGGTATTTCTCTAACATTTCACTTTCAAGTTCCCAGGTTGATTCTTCAACCATAGGATTTCTCCACAACACTCGCACTAAATATACAGACTTATTTCTCAACACTTTCTCTCGCCGATCTAAAATTCTTACCGGCTGCTCTACAAAAGACAAATCAGGTTGGATATCTATCGGTTCATACTCTATTACATGTCTAGAATCAGGATTATATCGCTTAAGCATTGACACGTGAAACACATTGTGAATATGTTGCATATGAGGCGATAAAGCTAATTCGTATGCAAGCTTTCCTACTTTCTTCAAAATTTCAAATGGTCCGACATATCGTGGCTTCAATTTACCCTTATTGCTAAATCTAGTCAATCTTTTCCATGGCGATATTTTAAGTAATACGTGTTCTCCTTCCTGATAGTCCATATCCTTCCGTGCTTGGTCTGCGTATTTGCGTTGCCTGTTTTGCGCTGCATCGAGTCGTTTCCGAATAAGTTCAATCTTTTCCTTTGTTTGCTGAATTAATTCTGGACCCAAAATTTTGCGTTCTCCAACTTCATCCCAGTGTACTGGTGATCTGCATTTTCTCCCATATAGTGCTTCATACGGTGGCATTCCAATGCTGGCGTGATAGCTGTTATTATAAGAAAATTCTACCAAAGGTATATGTTCATCCCAGCTGCCTTCAAAATCGATCGCACAAACTCGTAACATGTCCTCAATCGTTTGGATAGTTCTTTCACTTTGCCCGTCGGTTTGCGGATGATAAGGGTACTCATGTTTAATTTCGTTCCAAGGCATTCTTGAAATTGTCTCCAAAATCTTGAATTGAAACGAGGATCTCGATCAGACACGATAGATATTGGAACTCCATGTCGCATCACAATTTCTTTAAGATACATGTGCACTAATTTGTCGAGCGAAAATCTTTCGTTAATTGGTAGAAAATGTGTCGATTTTGTAAGTCTGTCAATGATTACCCATATCACATCATGATTTGCCTTAGTCCTTGGTAGTCCTACCACAAAATCCATCGCTAGATGTTCCCATTTCCATTCTGGAATGTCTAACGGTTGCAATAACCCGCTCGGACGTTGATGTTCCGCTTTAACTCGCTGGCATGTGTAGCATTTACTCACCCATTCTGTTATTTCCTTTTTCATGTTCGGCCACCAGAAGTTTTCTTTCAGATCGCGATACATTTTTGTACTTCCTGGATGAATGGAATATTTCGAATTGTGCGCATCTCGCATTATTTCTTCTTTTAATTCTACCACATTAGGGATCCAGATTCTCGACGCAAAGCGTAAAATTCCTTCACTATCTTTCTGAGTTGTGATCTCTTCTCCCGTCAGGTCGTCATCTTGACTCATCACTTCATCTTGACAGCGGCGAATCTTCTCTAACAATTCCGGTTGGAAAGTCATAGTGTAGATAGCTTCTGCAGATTCATTGGGAACACGAATCTCGATTTCCAATTTGTCGAATTCCTTGGCCAATTCTTCGCATGAAGTTAACCAATTCAATCTTTCTTTCCTGCTCAACGCATCCGCTACAACATTTGCTTTTCCTGGATGATAACTGATTGTAACATCGTAATCCTTTATCAATTCTAGCCATCGACGTTGTCGCATGTTCAGTTCCTTTTGTGTAAAGATATACTTCAGACTTTTATGATCCGTGTAGATTTCGCATCTTTCACCGTAGAGATAATGTCTCCAAAGCTTCAATGCAAATACAATCGCTGCCAATTCCAGATCATGCGTAGGATATTTCTGTTCATGAGGTTTAAGTTGTCTCGAAGCATATACGATGACGTTATCGTGTTGCATCAATACACATCCTAGCCCGTGATATGAAGCGTCGCTGAAAATAACGAAATTCCCTTGCTCGTCTGGCAATACCAGTATTGGTGCGGTCACCAACCGGTTCTTTAACTCTTGAAAACTTTCTTCACACTTATTATTCCATTCAAACTTTTCACTTTTTCGAGTTAACTTGGTCAACGGTGTTGCTATTTTCGCAAAATCTTTGACAAACCTTCGATAATATCCTGCCAATCCCAAGAAACTTCGAACTTCTGTTGGTGTCTTTGGTCGTTCCCAGTTCAACACAGCTTCAATCTTTGCTGGATCGACTTGGATGCCTTCTCTACTAATGATATGCCCTAGAAATTGTACTTCCCTTAACCAGAATTCACATTTTGAGAATTTTGCGTATAATTGCTCTTTCCTCAGGATTTCCAAAACTATCCTCAAGTGTTCTGCATGCTCTTCTTCTGTCTCGGAGTAAATCAAAATGTCATCAATTAAAACAATTACAAACTTGTAATAACCCCCAAAAAATTTTCAACTTTTTGTAACCCTTGTGAATAGTGTTTTAGCTGAATGAGAAAACTTTTCATGCCACACTATGTAGGGGTTCTGTCATTGATCTTCTGGGATATTATTAGTACTCTATGTGGTATATAAGTGTATGTAAAGATCGTCAGAATCCAATTCCGAACACTTGGATTTTTCCCGGAAATCCACTAGATACGGAGAGAATTGAGTATAAGGTAACAGGATAAAAAGGATTAAAAGTAAAGGATTATAATAGAGGATCATAAAAAAGAATATAATGTATTGAGAAAGGTTAAGGGAACCTAAGTAATAAGATCCCGGGTATGATCCTTCAAACGATAAACGAAAATGAAAGTTAAGCGAACCGTATAACAGATCAGCGGTCATTAGGCAAACAATTAGAAGGTTAAGCAAAGGGATTAGAGGGAGTGATGTCACCCAACCAATGAGAAGAGGACAAGGAGGGAAAGATGACATCACAACATGACATAGGCATGACATGGGAAGGAAGGAGGTGTGGTTGAATGAGAACCACACAAATTTAAGGGCAACAAGGTAATTAACTAAATCAAACACAAAAACAAATCAACCAAGCCAAGAAAATTCATTCTTCATCAAAATCAAAAAGAAACCAAGGCCTTGTTCATCTTTGCTCTCGGCTTTTTACTATTCCAAAGGCAAGAAATTTCAAAAATTCAAGATCCAAGCTTCCTAAATTGGTGAGTTAATTCCCTAATCATCTTCATGCTTAGTTAGGGCTATATCATGAGTTTAAGCCATCAATTCCTTCTCAATCTTCTTCATTTAATCAAAGAAGAAGACTATGAATAGTGTTTTCAAGTTTTTAACTTGAAATTTTTCTTGTTTTCCTTGAAGATCCAAGCATTCCTAAGACTTCTCAAAGCTTCTTAAGGCTTCCTATCTCCTCCCACCACTTCAAGGAAGGTATATCATCTCCAAACCCTAGATTCCTATGTATTATAAAATGATTTTGATTAGTAGGGTGATATTGTAGCTTGATGGTTGTGATTTAGAGTTTGGGATTGAAATGGTATTGAATCGGATTGGTAAATCTTATTGTTTTGGTTAAAAGAATGTAGTATAGTTAAATTCAAGCTTAGGCATAAGTATGAATGTTAAAATTGAATTGGTTGGGGTTGTTATGATGTGATAAGGATGGATGTTGGTTGTATGTTGGATTTGAGGTTGAATTGGGTTGGTTTTGAATGGTTTTAAATTGGGAAATCGCGTAAACATAGCCGTCGTAACGTCCGATTTTCTTTAGACTGTTTTTGTGCATAACATTAGGACCCGAGAACCCCCTGCTAGATTATGACCATTGCCATTTTTAGATAGCTCATGTTACGAGCTTCGTTTTGATATGTAGTTCGTTCAATTCCGATGCACGGTTTAGGAGAAACGACCGTTTCAAGTAACGGCGTTTCGCAAACAAAACTTTTCCCCTCGCCTTACTTTGAAACCTTGGTTAAGGACCTTAAATGACTAATTGGGGTAAGAAACATTTATGGTAAGTGTGTTAGGCAGTTGGTAAGATACTCGCGAAGGAATCGCCTTAAAACTTGTAATGGTTAAATTATAAAAAATGGTGGAGCCGAGGGTACTCGAGTGACTTAAGAGAATCAGTAAGCGCAAAGCGAGTGTTAGAGTCTAAGGTAGTTAGAGTATAGATTTACAAGTGACTTTGGTTTAATTCCAACTTACTTGTTGTTTATAGGTTACCAGACTCGTCCCGAGCCTTTTATCACCCCCAGTCGCTCAGGCAAGTTTCCTACCCGTTATACTGTTGTTGTGATGTATATATGTATATGCATTATCTTGTGATAGATGCATGTTGGTTAATTAGCAAATTTTGCGATATATTGAAGCATGCTGATATGGTATATATATGCATGCCTGTTTCGTATTCTTGCCATATATATCTGTTGGTTCAGTTGATAATACCTATGCTAGAGAATAGCGGTAATTTGCATATACCCTTAGTATAGGGACCCAAAGGTGAAAACATTTTCTAAACCCGGGAGTCGAGGATCCCGAGTAGATTTTATATATATATATATATTTATATATATATGGTTATAGTTTTCAAAACTATTAATGGAATAAGGTTTATTCGATAACTTTATTTTATTAATAAATATTATCTTGAATATTTATTCGAGGACTTATGACTCCTTTATATTATTTATTGAATATTACTTGGATATTCATTTGAGGATGTATGACTCCTTTATTTTATTTAATGAATATTATTTATAATATTCATTCGAGGTATTATGACTCAGCTTATTATTTAATGAATATTATTTCGAATATTCATTCGAGGGCTTATGACTCAGCTTATTTATTTATTGAATATTATTTCGAATATTCATTCGAGGGCTTATGTCTCAACTTATTTTATTTATTGAATATTATTTGAATATTCATTTGAGGATCTATGACTCCGATTATTTGCTGAGATATATTCTTTATTTTATTAAAGAATAAGGTGTCGATAATCAAACTCACTTTTGATTATTCGAATAAAGATAGTACTTTCGTATAAGTATATCTTTGGATATTTAATATTCATTTCAAGTATAAGTTTCAAAACTTCTATTTCAATTATTTTTTATAAAGATTATTCTTTATGAAAATATTATTTAAATAATAATATTCAGATATTTTCTAATATATTGGGACTGATTTATTTTGTTAAATCAGCATCACTCCAAACATTCTTAAAAATGTTTTGCGAGTCTTCAAAATAATTTTTAAAAGTTAGAGTGGATCCCAAAACTCATTTTTATATTTAAGATCCTCCTTTCGAAGGGGATTTAAATACTCTCTCAAAACCTGAGGGATCCGGCTCTGTGGTGTGTTTTATATTCGCAACAAGGTTGCTGTTTTGTTAAATGAATCGATTACTTACCCAACACTCGGGAAGTAAAATTCTTGGAACAAGTTAATCCATTAACAGGCATCGCCTGGGAAATATCGGTGAGTTCTCCTTTCCAACTAGATATGACTTCTTGGTGGAGCCATATCAACAAGTTTCTACTTGGGGAAAGGGGGAACGAGCTTTACGTTTCAGAGTCATGGATTTCATCTGAACTAGGAGTGGCGTAAGTGGTCGAATGGCGCCGGCCCAGCCTTATTATATTGGCCCAAATGGCCTGGAAGTTCCGCTAAGGCGGTCCATTCCTTAGGAGTTCAGTGTTCGGTTGACAAGTAAATCCGACAGGTTCTCCTCTACATGTAGAAAATGGTGGGGTTGCACTACTACGACTGATCATCGTAAGTGGTCTTCCTGGCGCGGCAAACTCCCGTAATGAGTTCATCATCTAATTGGATATTTCTGCAACACTACCCAGAGCACTTCGATAGAAAGGCTACGGTTGGGCGATTGTTGAGTGTTGGCAGGGTCAAGTTTTCAAAATGATGTTTGCATCAAATGAAGTATCTCGTAACTTCATTTTATTTTGATGATATTTTAAAGATTTAATCTATTCAAATCTGGTCTTGTAGTCTCATCTACGTGATGAACTTTTGAAACTAATTATAACTTGAACGGTGGTAGTTCAAGTAGTATTTGGAAAAGATATAAGTATATTGGAATATCTTGTAACTTCATTTTTTAAACTTATATCTAGTAAATGATTATCTTATGCATGACAAAGATTTTCAGAAAAACGTTGAGACAAGGTTAGATATATGAGATCACCTTGCAACGATATTTTTATACAGTTATACACTGGAACTCTGTGTGTATTATGCATGGAAGAGGACTTCCCATATTTTGAAAAGTATATATGTATATATATATATACTGAATATTTTGCGACTTCATCGCATTAAGATATCAACTTGGTTCATTTCTTTTGGCCAAGACTTTCATGAGTACTATGAGAAGGCTCATATATTGTTAATCATTATACATATTATTTTGGTGGGCTTGCTGCTCACCCTTGCTTTCTTCTTTCATCACACAACATCAGATAGACAAGATGAACAGGACCAAGCTCCCGATTCGTAAGTAATTAGGAGACGTTCCGCAGTTTTCTAGAAGCACTGATGCCGCCATAGCTGAGGTAGGAACTACCAATAGGCTAGGCTTTCAACTTCTGATGTACCAGATTTATGTATATTTATGAATTGTAATAATGGCAAAGAAATGTAAATTTATTCAGAAAACCTTTTAAGGTGTATTGGCAGATAATTGTGGAATATAATGACTTGTGTTTTTTTTTTGGATGTTCATCTCTGAGACTATAACGTGTGGTGTGTGTGTTTATTGTGGGGTCACAGTACAGAGTAGTTGAGTAATTATTAAGATTGGGTGTTATTAAGGGAAATGGAACTCGTGACAACCCGGATCCCAGACCCCGGATTTGGGGGTGTTACAGAAATGGTATCAGAGCTAAGCGTTATAAACCTCAGAGATGATGGGACGTTAAGATAATAAGTTCACTAAGATAATAAGAACTCTTGCCAAGTTCATAGTCGGACTACCTAACGTAGTACTGACAGTTAAAACCCTTATGGGAACCCTTATAAATGTAGCGATAGAAGCGTAGTTCGTTATCGTATATAGTAGCGGGACTCCGAACCCTGAGGTTGAGGAGCAACAACGCGATGATGTTTTATTACTCGTTGGGGATCAGATTATGGATCCGATAGAGCGTCCTAACGCAGGACCGGATGATGTTGATATTGAGGATGTAGCGGTTGAGGAGGTTGTCCTAGAAGGGATAGTTGTTGAGGAGGATCCCAAGGAGGATCCTGACAAGATTGGATAAAGGACCACTGATGAATTGATGACCATGGTTAGGTCGACTACCAGAGGTAGGATTGGTCGGTCACTACCGGAGGTTCGTTCAAGTTTGTAAAGATGGTAGCCCCTTTAACGCGGCTTACTCGTAAGACTGAGAAGTTCGAATGGATAGAGAAATGCGAGAACAACTTTTAAGATCCGAAGCAAAGGTTGGTGATGTTCCCTATGTTGGCGTTGCCGGATGGAAAATGAGATTTTGTGAAATGTAGTGACGCTTCGCATAAGGAATTAGGGCGCTTCATATACAGCACAGCAAGGTAATCGCGTACGCGTCAAGATAATTGAGGGAATATAAAAATTCGATATCCCCACCTATGAGCTTGGGCTCATGGCAATAGTTTTGCCCTAAAGATTTGAGGCACTACTTGTATTGAGAGAAGTGCGAGATTTACACAAGCCATAAGTGCTCTAGTGCATTTTCGCGTAGAAAGAGCTCAACATGCGCCAGAGAAGGTGGTTAGAGCTAATCAGAAATTATGATTGGGAGATTCTTTATCATTCGGGGAAAGCCAATGTGGTGGCTTATTCCCTTAGTAAAAAGGAGAGACTCAAGATGAGAATGCCTTTGAGAGAGTTTATAAGAGATTTTGAGAAAATGGAAATAGAAGTGAAGGTAACCGGAGCCGGTACCGAAAAGCTGTTTGAGATTGCAATACAGACCGAATTATCGGAAAAGAACATATTGTGCCAGAAAAAGTTATGAATGAAGGCAGAAAGCCAACAATTAGATAAAAGATTAATACCGAGAAAGATGATAAGGGAATAATGAGGTATTCCTATAGAATTTGGGTTCCGAAAGTTCAAGAGCTTAAGGATGAGAACTTAGATGAGAGCCATAGTTTGAGGAATAGGATTGAGGGCAAACCCAGAATGTGATAGTCAGGGAGGTTGCCATCAAGAAAGAAAGAACCCATAACATAATAGAGTGGAAAACAAGGTTTTTAATGTATAAGATAACCCCGATTATGGGAGAAGGTTGAAACATTTCATACTAAAGAAACAGAAAGTCGAGTAAGGAAATGAGACCCGAGATGGTACTCCTATACGACAATTTATAGACCAGTCTAGACAGAACTTAGACTATTATCCCCAACCACCACCCTGAGGAAATAATGCGGTGAGAAAATTCTTTCAGGACCTTTAAGTCGCTAAGCTCTCAGAGTTCCAAGGAACAAGCTGACCCAGTCGAGGCAAGAGCCTGGCAAAAGGAAATATAGGAATCATTTGAGATTCTAAATGATTGACGAATCACAAAAGACTGTTTTTGTCACTTACCCTCCTAAGAGAGAAGCCACCCGCTGGTGAAAGGCCAAGGAAGGCACGGAGCAAGAGATTATAATAAACTGATTTAAGTTCAGTCAATTGTTTTCAGGAAAGTACTTCCCAAGGTTATGGAGATAGTGTAAAAGCTTTAGAGCCAGAACAAAGGCAGACGAGTATGATGAATTATGAATCTAAGTTGTAAAAGTTGTCAAGATTCGTTCTGAGGACACGAATCCAGAATGACGGGATGTTTGAAATCAATGCTTATGTTATGTTGGTTCATGAAATAATGATAAGAGAAAGGAAAATAAAAAGAAACTGAAGTGGAAAGGAATATAAAGGCAATAGAGTTTGAAAAATGATAAGGGAGTTGGGCATGAGGAAACCCTAAAGACTCGTAGCAATAGAAATAGAAAAGTATGTAATCGTCAGGATGAGGGTGATTCACCATGAGTTAAAGTTGATGGTTAAAGGCATAAGAGATAAATATATTTTATCCCCTGTAAGTTGGGAGGATTTGAGGAAACCTTGAGATAGTTCGAAGGATAAATATTGAGACGCGGATAGACTGAGGAGACAAGGAAGTAAGAAATTAAGAAAATTGGATGAAGGAAGTGACCTTCAAGAATGTGAAGTGTAAGACCGGTGGCTTGATACCCAGGAAGGGAGACGCCATGTATGAAAGATATCCCAACATTGAGATGACTGTTGAGATAAACAACAAAAGTAAATAAGGATTTATTAAGAAGAAGTTCACGTTGAACACGACCAATATCTTCCAGATCATCCATGTGATCATTACCAAATCAGGAAAGAAAAACGGATAACCATTTTTATCTTTTGGAGGCCATGTGGATTGACCTTAACTTGAATAAGGATGCTATTGAGAAATTCGGTATAGACTATCGAGGTGGAAATGATTGAATAAGATACCCTTATCAGGGATATATGACTTTATTTATCCATGGAAGGATGCTTGTATCTTTTAAAGGTGGAATTAAGGATAGAACATCGGTAACTTAAAACGAATCCTAGGGGAATGCATAAAGGTTGGCATTTCACCCTTAATAGGGATAGTATGAGTTTTGACAGTATGAACTGGAAAGGATTAAGGTAATAATAACCTTTAAGGATCAGTGGAGAAATTTTTCAGAAGTATATAGATAATGGTTCTAGTATTAGTAAATGGTATTTTGATATGCCCTGTATATAGGGAATACAGGAGGAACGATTGAAGGATACCCTTAGAGGTTTTACAAGGAGAAAGGAAATATTCGAAATTCTCAAGAATAAAAATGTTGATAAAGGAGATATGACATAATTATAATGATGCCAAGTGGGGCACGTGTTAAACCACGAGAAGGTATGGATCGAACCAGTAATGGTCAAAATTGTTCAGGGCAATTAGGACTTAAGATAAAAGATGTTCTAATTATGATTGAGAGTCAGTCATGTCAGTGATTAACCTCTAAAGACTGAGGCAATAACTTATGGAAAAATGGTGTTTTTTTTTACTCATCAGATTTTAAGGAAAACAACTTCACATAAGCTATGATTGAAATAAGGTAGAAAATTTATTTGGAGGTGGTTAAAATGACATTGACTGTAAGGAAATTTTACTATCAGGAAAGGCCAAAGAGGTGGCCGACACTTTAAAGGTAAGAGGATAATTATAGGCGCTTGTGCCAAAGGAATACAGTGATGATGGTTAAAGCTATGCAGGTTGTATTATGGTTTGGAAGATTGACATTCCTTCTGATGACCGTGCAATACCCAACCGTAATAGTAGTTGATAAAGGTTTAATTCGTGTAATCGCCATGAGCGGGCTATCCATCTTAGAAGGTCCTATCTTGAGAATGATCCAGGACCATGTTTCAAAAAGGACTAAACAAACATTGAAGTTAAGTCTTCTATTGAAGGCATATGGTTAATAATGGTATTAACCTGCTATCGTTGTTTTCATTGAAACTCTTCTGCAATTTTATCTGCTTCATGTCAAGAATGTACGTCAGGATCAGGAGTGCTCTTCATGAATCATGAATGGTGATTATGTTACCTCCTTAGAAGAATTAGATACGAGATGTATTGACTCCGTATGGTTAGCTATTAAGACTTCATGGAAAATGAATGACTACATTAGGTCAGTGGTGGACCATAGTAATGCAGCAATGATTCTGCGAGTAATGAGCTGATTACAACCGTGAGAGTTGTATTGGAATGGATGTTGAGATTGAGTACCACTAATCGGGTCGTGGTAGTGTATAAGTTATCATTGATAGACTAATTAAGTAGAGTATCTACCTATTGAATATTTATTCCCTCTTATGAAAAGAGAGTCGTATTACTATACGAGGAAGGTTGCGGTGCAAGCATAGAATTCTAGTAACGACGATGTCTAGAATGAGATCCCAGATTCGATTTTTGATATCGAGGGAATTTCAAAGGTGATTGTGTATAAGCTCGAGGAAGAGCATGGGTCCATAGAATGATGGACGGAATAGTAAAAATATTTAGGCATGGGAAATACGATGCGATAATACTTGATGTTGATATATATACACATATGTTTTGTTCTCCTATGACAAACCTCTATAGTCCAGAGGTAGATTCCAAGCCAGATATTTGTGGCAGTATTTTTTTCATATACAATTCTCTTCAATTCCTTCTTTTCTCTTCTTTTTATTTCATGTAAGCTGAGAACAACAACCCTTCCAGAAGGGGAGGTATTGCCGAATGTCTATCTATCTGTGTGATAGAAGCCTAGTAGGATACCACATGTTGTTTAATTGCTTGTCAAGTACTAAAGGCTGGCCACCTTCTGTACTAACTATGCGATATAACAAGTGTTCATGATCATAGTGATCTCTCAACAAATTCCTTTACTTCTATATGATTGATCAAACTTTGGGAAAATAGAAACAGCTGAAAAAGGAGTAGTAAATCTATGGTGGTATTCGGGATGGAAACACATTCGTGATACTAAGGTTGACGTGGTTATTAAAAGGTTATAGAACGCTAACGAGCAAAAGTATAACCAGTATAATATTAGGAACGGAAGGTAGTAGCGATTACGAACTGGAAAAGAATGGGTATTGAGACGCCAAAGCTATAGTGCTAGAAGCTGTGATAAAATTCCATGCAATAGACTTGAAAGAATTTGGAATGATCACATAACGCGGATTGAGTTTTCTCACGACAATAGATCATATGTCAGTATTGAGATATCGCCTTATGAGATCCTTGAGGGAAGACAATGTCGATCTCCCTTATGTTAGGATGAAGTTGCAGAGCGCAAGATGCTCAGACCAGTAGTGGTCCAAAGGACCAAGGATATAATAGATCTAATCAGAGGACGGCTGGTAGTAGCCCAAGGTGGACATAAAAAGTATGTTGATTTGACACGAAAGGACAAGGAATAGGAAATAGGGGACCTAGTAATGTTAAAGGTATCCCTTGAAAATGATGGATGAGGTTCGGAAAGAAAGGAAAGCTAAGCCCACAAATTGTTGGACCCTTTGAGGTATTAAGACGGATTGGAAAGTTAGCTTACGAGCTAGCCTTACCCCCTAACTTGCAACAAGTTCATAATGTGTTCCATGTGTCAATGCTAAGGAAGTATCATCGGGATGCCAGACACATAGTGGAGTACGAGCAGGTGGATATGCAGCCAGATCTAACTTACGTGGAGAAGCCAGTAAGGATTATAGATAAGAAGGAGCAGGTGCTTCGGAACAAAGTGATCAAGCTAGTCAGAGTACTATGGCAGAATCATAATATAGAAGAATCAACTTGGGAACTAGAGAGCGCAATGCTAGAAAAGTACCCCCATTTGTTTTCTGTTTGATTCCGGGACGGAATCCTTTTAAAGAGGGGAGACTGTAATAACCCCCAAAAAAATTTCAACTTTTTGTAACCCTTATGAATAGTGTTTTAGCTGAATGAGAAAACTTTTCATGCCACACTATGTAGGGGTTCTGTCATTGATCTTCTGGGATATTATTAGTACTCTATGTGGTATATAAGTGTATGTAAAGATCGTCAGAATCCAATTCCGAACACTTGGATTTTTCCCGAAAATCCACTAGATACGGAGAGAATTGAGTATAAGGTAACAGGATAAAAAGGATTTAAAGTAAAGGATTATAATAGAGGATCATAAAAAGGAATATAATGTATTGAGAAAGGTTAAGGGAACCTAAGTAATAAGATCCCGGGTATGATCCTTCAAACGATAAACGAAAACGAAAGTTAAGCGAACCGTATAACAGATCAGCGGTCATTAGGCAAACAATTAGGAAGTTAAGCAAAGGGATTAGAGGGAGTGATGTCACCCAACCAATGAGAAGAGGACAAGGAGGGAAAGATGACATCACAACATGACATAGGCATGACATGGGAAGGAAGGAGGTGTGGTTGAATGAGAACCACACAAATTCAAGGGCAACAAGGTAATTAACTAAATCAAACACAAAAACAAATCAACCAAGCCAAGAAAATTCATTCTTCATCAAAATCAAAAAGAACCCAAGGCCTTGTTCATCTTTGCTCTCGGCTTTTTACTATTTCAAAGGCAAGAAATTTCAAAAATTCAAGATCCAAGCTTCCTAAATTGGTGAGTTAATTCTCTAATCATCTTCATGCTTAGTTAGGGCTATATCATGAGTTTAAGCCATCAATTCCTTCTCAATCTTCTTCATTTAATCAAAGAAGAAGACTATGAATAGTGTTTTCAAGTTTTTAACTTGAAATTTTTCTTGTGTTCCTTGAAGATCCAAGCATTCCTAAGACTTCTCAAAGCTTCTTAAGGCTTCCTAGCTCCTCCCACCACTTCAAGGAAGGTATATCATCTCCAAACCCTAGATTCCTATGTATTATAAGATGATTTTGATTAGTAGGGTGATATTGTAGCTTGATGGTTGTGATTTAGAGTTTGGGATTGAAATGGTATTGAATCGGATTGGTAAATCTTGTTGTTTTGGTTAAAAGAATGTAGTATAGTTAAATTCAAGCTTAGGCATAAGTATGAATGTTAAAATTGAATTGGTTGGGGTTGTTATGATGTGATAAGGATGGATGTTGGTTGTATGTTGGATTTGAGGTTGAATTGGGTTAGTTTTGAATGGTTTTAAATTGGGAAATCGCGTAAACATAGCCGTCATAACGTCTGATTTTCTTTAGACTGTTTTTGTGCATAACATTAGGACCCGAGAACCCCCTGCTAGATTATGACCATTGCCATGGTTAGATAGCTCATGTTACAAGCTTCATTTTGAAATGTAGTTCGTTCGATTCCGATGCACGGTTTAGGAGAAACGACCGTTTCAAGTAACGGCGTTTCGCATACGAAACTTTTCCCCTCGCCTTACTTCGAAACCTTGGTTAAGGACCTTAAATGACTAATTGGGGTAAGAAACATTTATGGTAAGTGTGTTAGGCAATTTGGTAAGATACTCGCGAAGGAATCGCCTTAAAACTTGTAATGGTTAAATTATAAAAAATGGTGGAGCCGAGGGTACTCGAGTGACTTAAGAGAATCAGTAAGCGCAAAGCGAGCGTTAGAGTCTAAGGTAGTTAGAGTATAGATTTACAAGTGACTTTGGTTTAATTCCAACTTACTTGTTGTTTATAGGTTACCAGACTCGTCCCGAGCCTTTTATCACCCCCAGTCGCTCAGGCAAGTTTTCTACCCGTTATACTGTTGTTGTGATGTATATATGTATATGCATTATCTTGTGATAGATGCATGTTGGTTAATTAGCAAATTTTGCGATATATTGAAGCATGCTGATATGGTATATATATGCATGCCTGTTTCATATTCTTGCCATATATATCTGTTGGTTCAGTTGATAATACCTATGCTAGAGAATAGCGGTAATTTGCATATACCCTTAGTATAGGGACCCAAAGGTGAAAACATTTTCTAAACCCGGGAGTCGAGGATCCCGAGTAGATTATATATATATATATATTTATATATATATATGGTTATAGTTTTCAAAACTATTAATCGAATAAGGTTTATTCGATAACTTTATTTTATTAATGAATATTATCTTGAATATTCATTCGAGGACTTATGACTCCTTTATATTATTTATTGAATATTACTTGGATATTCATTTGAGGATGTATGACTCCTTTATTTTATTTAATGAATATTATTTATAATATTCATTCGAGGTATTATGACTCAGCTTATTATTTGATGAATATTATTTCGAATATTCATTGGAGGGCTTATGACTCAGCTTATTTATTTATTGAATATTATTTCGAATATTCATTCGAGGGCTTATGACTCAGCTTATTTTATTTATTGAATATTATTTGAATATTCATTTGAGGATCTATGACTCCGATTATTTGCTGAGATATATTCTTTATTTTATTAAAGAATAAGGTGTCGATAATCAAACTCAATTTTGATTATTCGAATAAAGATAGTACTTTTGTATAAGTATATATCTTTGGATATTTAATATTCATTTCAAGTATAAGTTTCAAAACTTCTACTTCAATTATTTTTTATAAAGATTATTCTTTATGGAAATATTATTTAAATAATAATATTCAGATATTTTCTAATATATTGGGACTGATTTATTTTGTTAAATCAGCATCACTCCAAACATTCTTAAAAATGTTTTGCGAGTCTTCAAAATGATTTTTAAAAGTTAGAGCGGATCCCAAAACTCATTTTTATATTTAAGATCCTCCTTTCGAAGGGGATTTAAATACTCGCTCAAAACCTGAGGGATCCGGCTCTGTGGTATGTTTTATATTCGCAACAAGGTTGCTGTTTTGTTAAATGAATCGATTACTTACCCAACACTCGGGAAGTAAAATTCTTGGAACAAGTTAATCCATTAACAGGCATCGCCTGAGAAATATCGGTGAGTTCTCCTTTCCAACTAGATACGACTTCTTGGTGGAGCCGTATCAACAAGTTTCTACTTGGGGAAAAGGGGAACGAGCTTTACGTTTCAGAGTCATGGATTTCATCTGAACTAGGAGTGGCGTAAGTGTTCGAGTGGCGCCGGCCCAGCCTTATTATATTGGCCCAAATGGCCTGGAAGTTCCGCTAAGGCGGTCCATTCCTTAGAAGTTCAGTGTTCGGTTGACAAGTAAATCCGACAGGTTCTCCTCTACATGTAGAAAATGGTGGGGTTGCACTACTACGACTGATCATCGTAAGTGGTCTTCATGGCACGGCAAACTCCCGTAATGAGTTCATCATCCAATTGGATATTTCTGCAACACTACCCATAGCACTTTGATAGAAAGGCTACGGTTGGGCGATTGTTGAGTGTTGGCAGGGTTAAGTTTTCAAAATGATGTTTGCATCAAATGAAGTATCTCGTAACTTCATTTTATTTTGATGATATTTTAAAGATTTAATCTATTCAAATCTGGTCTTGTAGTCTCATCTACGTGATGAACTTTTGAAACTAATTATAACTTGAACGGTGGTAGTTCAAGTAGTATTTGGAAAAGATATAAGTATATTGGAGTATCTTGTAACTTCATCTTTTAAACTTATATCTAGTAAATGATTATCTTATGCATGACAAAGATTTTCAGAAAAATGTTGAGACAAGGTTAGATATATGAGATCACCTTGCAACGATATTTTTATACAGTTATACACGGGAACTCTGTGTGTATTATGCATGGAAGAGGACTTCCCATATTTTGAAAAGTATATATGTATATATATATACTGAATATTTTGCGACTTCATCGCATTAAGATATCAACTTGGTTCATTTCTTTTGGCCAAAACTTTCATGAGTACTATGAGAAGGCTCATATATTGTTAATCATTATACATATTATTTTGGTGGGCTTGCTGCTCACCCTTGCTTTCTTCTTTCATCACACAACATCAGATAGACAAGATGAACAGGACCAAGCTCCCGATTCGTAAGTGATTAGGAGACGTTCCGCAGTTTTCTAGAAGCACTGATGCCGCCATAGCTGAGGTAGGAACTACCAATAGGCTAGGCTTTCAACTTCTGATGTACCAGATTTATGTATATTTATGAATTATAATAATGGCAAAGAAATGTAAATTTATTCAGAAAACCTTTTAAGGTGTATTGGCAGATAATTGTGGAATATAATGACTTGTGTTTTTTTTTTGATGTTCATCTCTGAGACTATAACGTGTGGTGTGTGTGTTTATTGTGGGGTCACAGTACAGAGTAGTTGAGTAATTATTAAGATTGGGTGTTATTAAGGGAAATGGAACTCGTGACAACCCGGATCCCCGACCCCGGATTTGGGGGTGTTACAAAACTTGTCCAAATATTTCTTGAATATCCTGTTCATCAAATCCATGAATGCAACTGACGCGTTTGTCAAACCGAATGCCATTACAAGAAACTTATAATGTCCATATCTCGTGCGAAACGCAGTCTTAGGAATATCTTCAGCTTTAATCTTCAATTGATGATAGCCTGATCGTAAATCTATCTTTGAAAACCATGCCGCTCCTTTTAGCTGATCGAACAAATCGTCGATTCTCGGTAAAGGATACTTGTTCTTGATAGTGAGTTTATTCAACTCTCGATAGTCGATGCATAATCGCATACTGCCATCCTTCTTCTTCACAAATAACACTGGTGCACCCCATGGGGATACACTAGGTCGTATAATGCCTCGGTCTAGAAGATCTTGCAGTTGCGTTGACAATTCCTTCATCTCGACTGGAGCCATTCGATACGGAGCTTTCGAAACTGGTTCTGTACCTGGTGCTAGATCAATCGTGAACTCGATTTCTCGATCTGGTGGTAACCCTGGAAGCTCATCTGGAAAGACGTCCGGATACTCACATACAACTGGAATGTCTTCTATTCTAGGACTTCCTTTTTCAGTATCTAACACGTAAGCTATGTACGCCTCACATCCTTGTCGAAGCAATCGTTTGGTCTGCATCACGGTGAGAAATTTCTTCCACTGTTTTTCGCCTTTGAATATTACCGTTGCATTTTCCGCAGTTCGCAATTTCACTTTCTTATTCGCACAATCTATTTGAGCCTTATGATACGCTAACCAATCTATTCCCAAAATCACATCAAATTCTCCTAGCTTAAAAGGAATTAAGTTTACAGAGAAATGATGTCCAGCTATTTCTACATCACACGCAGAACATACTCGATCTACTGGAACTTGGTCGTCATTCGCTAATTTTATAATTAACGTCTCGCCCAACCATTCCATTTCACAATGTAACTTATCAAGAAATTCTTCAGAAATAAATGAACGAGTAGCTCCAGAATCAATTAATACTTTTGAATCTACGGAGTTCACCAAAAGCGTACCTGCAATCACACTTGGATTCTGTACTGCTTCTTTCATGGTCATGTCAAAAGTCCTTGCTCTGGGTTGATTTGGCGGCGGTGGCGGAGGTAATGCCAATACTTTCAGAATACTGGCTGCCATTGCTGGTCCTTTACAATTCCTAGCGATATGCCCTCTCCTTCCGCATTGATAGCAAATGATTTCTGTTGTTTTTCCTGTCGGACATTCGTTAGAGTAGTGCCCTTTCTGCTTGCATTTGAAACATGTCACCTCTGCTTTAATACATACGCCGGTATGCTTGCGTCCACAAGTTTTGCAATACAGCACTGAAACCTTAACAATTCCCTGCTGGTTGGAGACTTGGAAATGATTACCTGCTTTTTGTGTACCCTGTCCTATCCTTTTGAAATTCAGATTTGCCCGGGCTTGAAATCCCGGCTTTCTGTTGAAACGGTCTTGGAAACTTCCCTGTCCTCTGTCTCGTTGAGATCTTTCACTTTCCCCTTCGATGATCAAAGCTTTCTGGACTACAGTGGTATATGTTGCTAATTCAAAAACTGCAACTTGTCCGCGTATCCATGGTCGTAATCCTTCTTGAAACCTCTGCACTCGTTTCCCTTCAGTGTCCACCTGTTCCGGAACAAACCTAGCCAACTCATTAAATTTGGCTTCATACTCTGTCACAGACATACTTCCCTGCTTCAGCTCTAAAAACTTTATCTGCATCTGATTTCTTACGTAGCGAGGAAAATACTTCTCTAAAAATAATTCTTTGAACCTATCCCAAGCAATAACATCTTCACCTTCTAAAGCCTTTTTAGATTCCCACCAATAATTTGCCTCTCCCTTCAACAAGTAACTAGCAAAATCAGTCTTCTGGTCCTCACCTACCTTCACTAGTACAAAAGCTTTCTCTATTTCCTTTAACCAGGTGGTAGCTTTAATAGGATCAGTAGACCCATCAAATTTTGGAGGTTTAACTGACTGAAACTGCTTAAAAGTAACAACAGGTTGAGGCTCAGGACGAGGTGGTTGTGGTAACATTTGTTGTTGTATCTGCTGTTGCTGATGCTGCATCTGCTGCTGCATCATTACCATCCGTTGTTGCATCAGATGGAACATTTGGTTCATGGTTTCATTAGTCTGGCCTTCAGAATTGTTGTTAGAGGTCTCAGCCCTAGTCTTTCTTTTTGGTGCCATCTTTTTCTGATAATAAAACAGGTGATATTTATTTAACAGTTTAATAAACAATTGACAGTATGTAATGGAAACAATTTATCCTGTATTAATAACATGGTTTATTTAAAGAAAACAGTTACTAAATGTAAAAACTAGAAATGTAAACAGTTAAATAAAATGTTTATTCTTTTTCTTTTTAGTTTTTTTTTCAACAAGAATTATAGTATAAAAGACTGTAAAGCAATAAAGTGAAAGTAAATGCTGTAAAACTGGAATGACTGAAATTTAAATAAAAGATATTTGAAAAGTTCAGCGTATATATATGACACCAGCCTCAGGTGTAAATGCTTGATACAAAAAGTCTCGCTCTGCTGGTCATCACTACGGCTACCAGTCACACTATCGCTACAAGTTAAACTACTACTACAAGTTAAACTACTGATACACACATGCACACTACTCACTAGGTTATACTATGCTGCCTCTATATACACATGTACTCTGGAGTCACCGTCTCAAACCATCTCAGAACCCAGGCGGAATACGCCTAAGCTCCTCTTTAAGTGCCTGGACTAAAGTCTGTGCCAAGCGGAATATACGATAGAACTCTGCAAAAGAAGGAGGTCCATCATGGGTCAACTCATCAAGCTCCCAAGTAGCGCTCATCAATACTGACTGTAGTCGCTGCCTCATGTAGTAAT
The DNA here is from genome assembly GCF_009905375.1 of Apium graveolens. Classification (NCBI taxonomy): domain Eukaryota; kingdom Viridiplantae; phylum Streptophyta; class Magnoliopsida; order Apiales; family Apiaceae; genus Apium; species Apium graveolens. The sequence goes on from NC_133650.1 coordinate 186,567,601, forward strand.
CTGGCTGTAGGGCTGCTAACGGTCCTCTGTCCCTCTGATCAAACAGATGCATAATCTCTCGACACTGTGCCCGCCAATACTCCATATCATCCCTCATAACTCTATACTCATGGTATGGTACCATATGCGGCTGAGCAATCTGACCTACTGACTCTTGGGAAGGAACCCTCGGAATACCTGCACCCGGCTGTGGTAAACCTAACTGTAGATCCACATCATGCTCTCCCATCCCCTCGACTGGAATCATCTGAACTATGTCCGGCTCTGGGGCATGCACTGGTATAGGAGGTAACAATGGTAGTGGTGGTAATTCCTGCTCAATACCTGGTATAAACTGATACTCAATAGGTAAAGGAACTATCGGCTCGAAGAACTCAAAAGGATCAAACATCTCTATGGGGTCATGAACTATCCCCTGAACTGGTGGTACCGGCTCCTGTGGCAATGATGGTAGAGGTGGTAGAGGAGGAAACATATACTCAGATACTGGAGGTATAACTGGTGCTGCTGGCCCAGTGACTGTCCTCTCGGAAGATGCAGAATAACCAGAAGATGCCATCTGATAATATACCAAAGAAAAGAAAAGGTCACTAAATAATTCTAAGATTTATACTTTCCTATTCTAATCTGACCTAAATCCTAACACTATTTTTTCTAATCTGACTATCCCTATCATATGTGATCTCTCTATCCTATCTTAATCCTAATGTTCTTATTTTCAGGGACCAAACCTACAGCTCTGATGCCAAACTGTAACGCCCTCCAGACCCGGGGTATAAGTCTGGGGGTTACAAGCTAATCACCAAACCTATACAAGCTTATTGATAAATAATAAAGAAATGAAACTAAACCCCTTAACAACTACCAGGATCTTTCTAGGTTGAAGTATGAAAACAAGAACCACTAACTACTTTTATTACAAACCAACATTCAAAATCTCATAAATTTTCTTTATTACAAACCATTGTCTAACTCATTTTAAACTAAGTTCAGCTTTTATTCAAACACACATACTATCTATTAACACTCCACCTGCTCGGGCAACTCAAAGCTTTCTTCCTGGATAGGGATCAACACCTTGGGTATAAGAGGATCCCGAGGCTTGACCCGCTTCTTTACCACTCGTGTTCTGACGGGTTTCATATTCCTTCTTAACTGAAACAATAAGGTGAATAACAACAAAAAGGGGTGAGCCAAAATTGCTCAACAAGTCTACCAAATATACACAATATTAAAGCAATATAACTGAATCCATATCCCAGGTATGTCTGCAAAGATATAACCTCATAAGAATCAAAAGAAGGCCATTGCTGGTGAATATAAACGAACTACACTGGATTCAAGTTCGCAGCTATACCCTGGTGATCAGCCAGGATACAGTGCAGATCTATATCTCACTATATAGATCCCGTCGGGCACCCAGGCACTACGGCCCATCTCAAGGATCCGGTTATGTTCCGGTCCTTAGGATTAAGTAACCTTAATCCCCAAAAGTAATGTTATCCAGTCCTTAGAATAGCAACCGGAACAATCGGTATACTTTGACATATTCTAATCACCAGAATATATTAATAATTGTGAGTAATAATTGGAATATGAATAATAAATTCAAATGAAAAGAATAATTTAAAAATCGGACTGAGATATGAATAAAGGAGTTAAAGTAATGCAAATGTAATAAGAATCTGAAGAGAATATCACTATTCTGGAAAATATAATAGAGGAGAAACTTGCCTTCTGTGCGACTTACTGCAATTAAATCACTTCCGTCTATTTCCTACTTGACCTGCCTCGCTGGCTTAGTTTCTATTAGCAAAATAGATTGGTTAAGTCATTTTGTACTTCGGTTGTACCTTAAATCGACTTCATTTTGTTCCTACTATTTACCCATACGTTTATAACTAACTCGAATATTACATATAAACAAGTAAGACTCGATTAACCACATAATACACATAAGCACATAAACGCATAATTATTTTTATAGTTAAAATAATTTTTAGAATCGAAATCGATTCGCTGATTGCTCCGTTGATCACCTTCTGCTTCATTTCCCATTTTTCCGTAATTTTTTGAACTCGTCTCGGCACGCATTTCGACTGATAATCAAGCAATCAATAAAATCAACTAATTTCGAGAAGAAATTAGGTTTTCATATTTTTTTTAGTGAAAAGAATTCATTTTTATGAGTCAACAGGCTTTCGTTTCGTTCAATTCGGACTAACGGTTGAGTTATTATCAATTAAACACTGATAATTCAATATAAATAATTATTGCTAATTTTTAAATCCCAAAATAATTTTTGAATAATTATTTAAGAAAAATCAAAGTCAAAAATAATTTTTTTATAATTTTTGGAGTTAAAATGAAGAAGTTATGATTTATCGAACATTATGTGACTAATTATCGAAATAATTAATCACTTTTTAAATATTTAATAAATAAATAACTAATAAATAATTAATAGATAATTATTTACTAATTTAAAATAATTAATCCATAATTATTAGGATTAATCACAATTTATTGCAATTATTTACAACTCAATCGATTATCGGTATTTAATTATACGATACGAATAATTATTACGGTATTCTTCGAATAATTATCGCTCGAATAATAATTTTTAATTATCGAATCACTACTCGTATAGATACGAGTTACACGTAATATTCACTAATTATAGGATTATTAATCGTATTATTTAATCCTTATTTTTAATTAATTACCTAATTATTAATTAATTAGATAATAGTTAAATAATTAATTAAGTAATTCAATTCGAATTATTAAAATAATTCAGGAATTATTAATAATATTTTTCAGAATTTAAAACTGATTTTCTGATTTATAAAACAAAAGTAAATAATTAAAAACTCAGAAACAGTTTCTGGAAAATGGAGTTGAGGTTTGGTGGATCAAAATCGGGTCTGAAATAAAACAAACGGGTCGGGTCCGGGTTAATTGGGTCCTCAAGAACTGCCCCACCGGCAATGACGCCGGTGGGTTTTCCGGCGAATGAATCCGGCCTAAACAGCGATGAAACGACGAAATCAGTTGAGGGTTTTCATTCCCCGTGCTTCTAGGAACTCAATCCCACCGTCATCTTCTATCCCCGTCGCATGGATCGTTTTATCCGGCCAAAAACAGAGTAAACGCCGGCGAGCTTCACCCGAGTCCGACGTGCTCGATTCCCAGGGCAAATAGGCATCATTCAATTCGTTTCTTGGTGGGTTTTCGTTCAGAATTTTACCAGGAACATAACAACATCAATATCATAACCTATCAATCCCTACAACGATTTCTCCGGCTAAAACAAGAAGAATTCCGGCCAAAACCCAAACTGACCATTTCGTACATGAAAATTTGCAAATAATATATCAAAACAAAGCTTATGAGTTCTACAATCAAACCCCTATATTCAAAACAATCACAGATTCTTGCAAATACAAAAATGAACTAATTAAAGTTTACATAAACCCTAAACTAAGAATAACTATCTAGAACATAACTCCGATCAATTAACTATCACCAATCAATTGTAAACAAGTAAAGGAAACTATATCAAGCATCAAAATCAACCCAGAACCCCAGAATCAAAAACCCCCAAATCGGGTATAAACCCTAGAATTACGAATTGAAAATCAACGTAATAAAACACAAAATTGATGACAGAATTAGAAAGTAGGGATCAAAAGCTTTCGATTGAGTACTCACATGTCTGATTTGGAAGTCGGAATCACAATCAAATTGCTGCTTGAATCTCAAGAACACCAAACCCTAATTTCTGAATTTAGGAATAATTGGCAGAATTATGAATTAATTAATAATAATTAGGGTATTTATAGTATAAAAAATAATACTCCTAAATAAAATTAAGGGGCTAATTATACATCTAATAAAAATATTTGGCCCTAATTTTTATAATTTTTGGGTATTAAAATTTAATTTATAAATATTTTATATATACAATATATATGCCAAAAATTCCCAAAAATTGTGAATAATTCAAAAATACAAAGAAATGGTATAAATAAAAGTCCTATAATTTTATAAAAATAAAAATGTGATTTTTGTGGGGGTTTTAACACCCAATGGGGCCCGGAAAAGTCATTTTTCGTAAAACGAGAAAATTTATAAAATATCTAGATGTTCAGAATATTGCGATTGTAAAAGCCGTTTGATGAAAAATAAGGCCCATTATTTTATTTGAAATACTGGCTTTAAAATCATTATCTGGGTTGCAAATGTTTGAAATGAAACCTATGAATACGGTATAAAACATCTGAAAAATACCTTAAAAACACGGAAATGATACAGAATACACGTAGCACGTAACAATTAGGGTTTAACAGATAATCACACATAACTGACATATTAATACATATTTTATTATAAATATGATATAATACAACGTAAATTTCCCGGTCGTTACAACTACTCAACAAGGCAATCACAAGGTTATAAATAAAATAAAAAGATAGACTCAAAATAACTAATAACACTTCGATTCTTATATAGGATTTTTATATGGATTCATGCTTTTATTCAAACAAAACAACACACATATGTTTATTTGATCGTGCAATGAGTGAGGTGCACAAAAGACTTATACAATAGTACCCATGTAGCGAGTGTTAGGTTAGCGGATCCCAGACTATAAAAGCCTTAGGTCACTAGGCACAAAGTCCCCTAAGAACTTAATAACTCGAGTACTAAAGAGCCCACTCGTGATCAATTATACATAACACTTATATTTTTTCTTTATTCTCTTTTTTTTCAATTTTTTCTTTTCTTTTTTTTTCTTTTTAATTTCTGAACGAGTGCATTTCGCTCCATCTCGTTCAACCCTAGACTACTCATATAAATATGAGCCATCTACTAGCCATTTGACACCTAGCCACCACAACTAGCAATGGAATCCAATTTTTCTCCAATGTCTAAAAATCCATGTTATTTTATTATAAAGAGAATATCCTAAATTTTAAAGATAAACAAGCGATTAAACCTCGACAAACAAACAAACCATGATCATGATCTAGCACTTAAGCAACCTATAAGACTTAGTGAAATACAAGTGTCTCTAGCATGCAAATAAATTATATAGGACTTAACATCACTAAATACGACATCACTACACTAGCATCAATATCACAAATTAATTGGAAAAATCGTCTAAGTAATCATGTTATAATGCAAATGCAGGAACTATATGAACAAACTAACATAAAAACTACCAAAAAAATAATAATAATAAAACTACATGGAAAAATATGCACTAAATGAACTAAACTATCATGAATATGCAAACTATATGTGACTCACACAAAACATATTCCTTCAACTACTACCCCCAAACTTAAAATATTCACTATCCTCAATGAAGGTAATAGTAAGGAATTCAGGCATACCTAATCAGAATCAGGCTCCTCACCCTCAAGGGGTTGAGTGTCAGGTGTGTCCGGAGGTGGATACACGAAATACTCACCAAAAACTGGCCACTAGATGTCAACATCGGTGGCTCGAAAAGCTGTTCCCAATGCTTGGGTGAGATCACGTGCAAACCTATTGTGGATGTCATGCATCGCATCCATCCTCCTAGCCAGACGCCTGTACTGCGTCATGCTCTTGCCAGCTCCCAAATCAGCTCCTTCCTCCTCCTCATGTTCCTGTTGCGATGGCCCTGCCTCATCTCCTAGCTGAGATCTCCATGCAATCCTGCTCGCCTGAGTAGCCCCTGCAGCTGGCCTCCCACCAGGTAGTTGGTCAAAAGTATAACCAAGCCCCTTCAGATGTGGCTTGCCTCCATCCCATTCTTGCATCGTATCCAAAATAGTATTGTCAATAGGAGCACTTGGGATCTGCAACTGCTCATGTGCGGGCCAATGAACACCAACTGCCACGCACAGTTTCGTCACAACGGACACATACGGAATAGACCCCGTGGTACTCCCTCTCAAGAACTTCAGGATACCCTGATAAATCATCATCCCTAAATCCATATAATCGCCCTGAAGAATGCCCCATAACAGCCATGCATGCTCCCCAGTAATCTCATGCACATGCGAAGATAACATGAAGTTAGCATAAATAAACACGTTCCATGTACGGGAAAACCTGTTCATGCTGGAAGATGGGAATGTAGAATACTCGGTTGTACCCCTCTTAATATTCCAGTGAGTGTCGGCCTGGATCATCGTAACAATAATAAGATCCAGATCAAAGTCCTCTGGAGTCTTATCATTCCACGTGTCTTACCCGGACTTCCTCACGGGCTGCTCAATCACCGTCTTGATAGCCTCTGCACTGTACTCCATAGTCCTCCCTGGAACCACTGTGAAACCATTCTTCTCAGCCTTCGTGTTCGCATAGAACTCGCGAACAACAATCATGGGCATAACAGCGGGTGCCTCGCAAAAAGGAACCCAGCCCATCTCCAGAATCATCTCCAATAGCTTACCATCCTTTCCTGATGGCAGAAAACCTCGCTCCTCGATGATCGGCTTCGAGAGAAGCCTCGTATACTCTGCTTCAGCCTCGGGAGTAGAGAAACTCGGCCTTACACCACCCACACTTGAAGAATCAGTGGTGGTGTTGCTGCTTACTTGTGTTCTTTGTCTCTTGGGTGCCATTGAAATTGAGTAGAAAGAATAAGAGTTGTGTTTGAGAGAGAATTTGAGTGTGAGAATTTGTGAAGTGGTGAAGAATTTTGTGTATGAGGTGTATGCATATATAGGTGGTGAAAAGAGAATTATATATGGAATAGAAGTGGGATTTGATTATGGGAATAATGGGAGTAATGGGTTTGATTTGGAGAGGGAAATTAAAGGATGTGGGGGAGTAAAATTCGGTTGGGAATTGATTTTGTAGCAAAAATCCCGAATTTCCCCCTTAAAACTGCCTTTTATTTTTTTTTCTGAGTCTGGACCTCGACGTGGCCACGCGTTAGGACAGTGCGGGCGCGCGCTACTTCTATCAAACCGGCGCGGCAGGGCACTGGAACAGATTGGGCGTGCCGTGTTTCTGTGTTTTCAGCGCGGGCGCGCACTAGGACAGCGCGAGCGCGCCAGACTTCTGTAGTCACTCCTGAATTTTTTTCCGTTTTTTGATTTTTTTGTGATTTTCTCTTTTCTTCTTACTTCCTTTACTAACTAATGTACAACAAACTTGGGTTGCCTCTGAAGAAGCGCTTGCTTTATGTCCTTAGCATGAAGTAGAACTCGAGATCAAATGGACAATAAAACGGCACTAACCACCTCGCGGTTTGCCGTGTCACCATAATAATGCTTCAACCTCTGACCATTTACCTTGAATGCTTGGCCCATATCATTCTCAAAAATTTCCACCGCTCCATGTGGAAACACAGTTTTGACAATAAATGGCCCTGACCATCTTGACTTCAACTTTCCAGGAAAAAGACGGAGGTGAGAGTTAAACAAAAGAACTTGTTGCCCCGGCATAAATGATTTGAGTACTAGACACCGGTCATGCCACCTTTTGATTTTCTCCTTATACATTTTGTTGTTCTCATAAGTTTGTAGTCAAAATTCGTCAAGCTCATTCAATTGAAGCATCCTCTTCTTTCCAACTGCATCCAAATCCAGATTCAATTTCTTCAAAGCTCAATACGCTTTATGCTCCAGCTCCACCGGCAAATGATACCCCTTACCATAAACCAACTTATATGGTGACATCCCTGGAAGAGTCTTGTATGTTGTTCGATATGCCCTGTTGGGTCACACAACACTGTAGAAGGGGGTTGAATACAGTGTTTACACAATCAAATCGATTTCAACACAAGTATGTAACAAAGATCATGTATATTTAATAAACTCTGTTACAATATGAACTGTTGTTCTCTCTCAGTGATGAACAAATATTACTAAGAGCTGCTAGGTTACATGTATAATCTTCTCGATAATGATAACTCATATAGTGTAAACCCTAAGCTGTGTTTATATAGTACACAGTTACAAGATATATTCTAATTGATACAGAATATAATTCTGTCTCCTAAAATATATCAATCAGATATCTTCTACAAGTGTTATAGTCCTCTAACTCTTTCCATGCATATCTTCTATTATTTTAGTCTCGACCTTCTCCTGTAAATCAGCTTCATTCCTTAACTAAAAGTCTTCCTGCACTTAAGTACTGATATGTATCTTCTGATGACTTAAGTTCTGATATTAAGTTCTGACTTCAGTAAGTCCTGATTTTAGTAAGTCCTGATATGTCCTGTTGTTAAGTTCTGAAAACTAAACATAAATCATATTAGACATGACATCTCAAATATATCTAACAATCTCCCCCAACTTGTAAATTATGCAAAATATACAAGTTAATAGATTTGATGATGTCAAAAACATTTAAGTACAAATGCAAATAAGAGTTTAACTAGATAACTAACTACAACTTACAGTCCTTGTAGCTGTTACCAATCTCACCGAGTCAATCTAAATCCAAAGTGATTCTTGACAAAGTTTGATATCAGCTTTTCTTCTTTAATCCTCAGGTCTTGAGATAGTGTAGTCTTGACTTGCTTCAAATCTTCACCTTGACTACCAATCTGGTAGATTACAGTCCTTAAAGCGAAAATATGGTTTCTTTCTAAACCATCATCCAGTCTTATTACCATTGGATGATAAGAATCTTCATTATAGCATAGATATTTCTCCTTCAGAATCACTTCAAGTTTAGCAGAATCCTTCTTCATTGGAATCTCACTTCCATCATCTTCAACAATATTAGGAATAAATTCTGTAACCCTTGAACCAGAAATTCTAGCTTTATCTCTTATGGTCTTCAATATGAAATTTGACCATCTCCTGGTCTTCAATATCAGACTTTATCTCTAAAAGATATTAAAAGAATTGAAGTTCTTTCAAATATTTGTTCAGCAAATCTGATTCTAACATCTGATATGTCCTTCCATCTTCAAGAAATAGAATCATATTTTCTTTGACATTATGCTTGTCATGAGCATCCAGTACCACTTGAATAGAGATAACCTTATCAAGGTGCTTCTGTGTAACATCTTCAAGAGGTCTGTCAGTCAATAGAAATGGATCTCTAGTAGCAACTTCAACTCCTGTCTTGATCTTAGCTTCATCAGAACCTAGTCCAGCCCTGTCTCTTGGTTCTCTAGCATTTAACCCAATAGTCAATAAATCAGACAATAATTGGCTTTTCTTTGGATCTGATGGTTTGATATTTTTCCATAGAAGTTTCTTTTTATCAGCTACTTTCATCTTGTCTAAATCAACTTGAGCTATGTCAGAGGTTGATGTCTTGATAACTCTATCAGAACTTGCTGTTTCTGTTGTAGCTTGCAGTTCTTCACTCTGAACAACTTGAGCCTTGTCAGAGGTTGTCTTGGATTCTTCAGTTATCTTCCTTCTTTTCATAGTTTGAACATCTTCATCTTCAACAAGAGTATCATCATGAACTTGAACCAGTTTGCACGCAGTTTTCATCAGAATTTGAGGAATTTTCATCTCCTGTGGCTTTATTGGTTCATCAACTTTTCCCTTTCCTTTATCTTTGGCATCAATCTCAATCTGTGATCTTGTTTTGGGCTTTGATGCCTCAATATTTGATTTCTCCTTGATCACAATGCCTTTTACCTTAGGCCTTGGAGGTTTCTTTGCAACATAAGCTTTTAACTTTAGATTTATCTTCTCAGCTTTAAATCTAGCTTATTCCTCCTTGAGATTTTCTAAATCCATTCCAGGATTATGTTTCAGAAATAGTCTTCCAGCAATCTCTTCATCAAGTGTCTGAATCTTGGGATCCTTGTAGTAGACAGTAGTCTGCTTTCCCTTGAGCTTCAGAGTTTGCAGAACCTTCTGAGAGTCTTGACTTCCACCTTGAATCAGAATATCAGGCTTTTTCATCAGACTTTACTCATCAGAACTTGATATCAAATTTTGAGTTTGAGCAGCTTCAGAACTTGTCTTCTTTTGAATAGAAGATTTGCTCATCGGTAATTAGTTTCCTAGAAGAAACCTTGCTGCTTTGACCTTGACCCTTGCTAGGGTTTCCCTGGTCATCTTCATTATTATCTCTTTTCTTCAGTATCTGAGTATTAGAGCATTTAGACTTAACTATCTTCTCCCCCTTTTTGGCATCATCAGGTAATAGGAGAGAGAGAAGAAGTTCTACTGAAGATTGAATTTCATCCAGTTGAGCCTTTTGAGAATCTTGATTCTGCAGGACCTCAGTGATTTGGGCCTATTGCTGTTCTTGAATCTTCTCAATGGCTTCAACTTTCTCAGAAATAGGTCTGATAAACCTATTTTTATCAAGCTTGGTCTCCATATCCAGCTTTTCAGCCTTTTCAAGAATTTTGTCAACCTTTTCATGAGTTGTAGAGTGTTGACCTTGAAGAGTCTTGACACTTAGAGCTGTGACTTTTAGTTGAGTATTAAAATCAGAACTTGTCATCAGCTCATCAGCCTTAGCAATGAGCTCTGTCAGAACTTTAGAGCTTGGAATGAAATCAATTTCATTCCACTTCTTGGTCCACTCCACACCTCTGTGAGTATCTTCCCAAGGAATAGGTGCATCCTGTTCAACAAATTTTTGGATCAATGCCTCCTTTCCAAAAATAGGAGCTTGAGTATGTACTGAAACACTGTCTTCAAAACTGGAAGAAGACTCATTATCCTCTGACAGTAGTAGAGTATGTGAGGCAACTGGAGATTCTGGAACAACTTCATCTAAATTCTGATCATCAGAATTTATCTCCAGAATAGGAGTTGTTGGTATCTCAGCCTGTAGAATAGGAGAATTGACTGTAAATGGTTGAACTGCTGTTGGAGCTTCCAGAAATAAAATAGTAGGAATAATCAGCATTTGAAGGTCAATTTCAGGACTTAATCCTGAATCTTCAATGGTTGTTTCTCTGACTGGAGAGGCAGTAGGAGTGATCACTGTATCATTAGCAGTGTCTTTGTCTTGAGCTGGAGGTGGCAAAGATTCAATCACAATTGGCTTTGAGATCAGAGATTCCTGATCCCCTTCCTCAGCTTCAGTAGTGTTATGCATATGTTGTGAACTTGATGATTTCATTAACAAAACACCTTAGTAGATTCAACTTAGTGTATTATGTAGCACTCGACAGATAAGGAATATAGTCCCGACGGATGACTCAATATAATCCCGATGGATGATGATTTATTATCCATCGAGTGAGTAGTTTATGTAACAATAAGTCATGTAGCACATTTCTGCAAACACCTTTGTTTAGATTCTGTAGTAGCATATAAGTCATGTTGAATTTAATTAGATATGCAGAATAGGTTGATTAATTGTACATAGATGATGTCTTGTAATTCTGCATAAATGAAATGAAGTCAAGTGCCAAATAGCTACCCGACGGATAAACAACAATGCTACTCGACGGATGATCAACAAGGCAACTCGACGGATGATCATGTACCCGACGGATAATAAATTCAAACATCTGTTGACAGTGACAAGACAGTCACATGCGTCGAGTGTATGCAAAAGGAATGTGGAAGCCTATTCAACTGGGTTTTTGAGAACAAAGAAGCATTTCCATTTCCATGCTATTATGAAGATATTCAAAGATGCTGGAATAGAGTAATGAAGTAGCATAATATTAGACTTGATAGGTTTTGTTTTATTATCTTGTCATATTACTGTGTAATCTTGGTGATATATAAACCAAGAGTAGCAATTAGAACAACAAGAAGACTAAGCAAGAAAATTCTCAGAGAAACATTTGTAAGCTGTATCTTTAGCATTTCTCTGTAAGTTTAGTTGTTCTTATTTGTAAGCAGCTGTGAGCTATTCAAGCTTCACAGAGTTCTCTCGATATATATATATATATATATATATATATATATATATATATGTCTCTGGTGGATACTTTGTAATCCACCATAATCCACCAGAAAGTTTTAAAGACTTGTATTTTTATTACTTTGTGTTTTGATTCATATTTAACTTGATATTCCGCACTTTGCAAATCAAAATACTGTCATATATATAAATATTAAGTTAGAATATTTTATATTTATGAAAAAGGTTTAAGAATTCCATTCAACCCCCCTTCTGTAATTCTTGTTGCATTGTTAGGGACTAACAATTGGTATCAGAGCAAGCTCTTGAAGAACAAAGAGTTTAAAGATCACAACAAACAGTAAGATGAACAAGAAGGATGTTGGAGTCAAGATTCCTTTTCTGGACAAAGATAATTACCATCACTGGAAGGTAAAGATGCATCATCATTTACTTTCTCAAGATGAGGCCTATGTAGATTGCATAGAGAGAGGCCCTCATGTACCAATGAGAGCTGCAACTGGAAATGAGCCATCAGTTCCCAAGCCAAGGCATGAATGGTCAGATCTTGATATTGAACGAGTCAGGAAGGACAAGAAGGCCATGAATATTCTGTTTAATGGAGTTAATGGTGACATGTTTGACAACATCATCAATTGCAAAACTGCCAAGGAATTTTGGGATACAATTCAGATCATCTGTGATGGCACTGAACAAGTTAGAGAAAACAAGACGCAGCTACTAATTCAACAATATGAGCATTTCCACTTTGAAGAAGGTGAAACTCTCACTGATATCTTTAGTAGATTTTAAAAGCTACTAAATGCTCTTAAGCTGCATGGAAGAGTCTACCAAACCAAAGATTCCAACCTCAAATTTCTGAGATCCCTACCAAAAGAATGGATACCAATGACAGTCTCTTTGAGAAACTCACAAGAATACAAAGAGTTTACACTAGAGAGACTGTATGGCATCCTAAAGACTTATTAGCTTGAAATAGAGCAAGATGAAAGAATGGAAAAAGGGAGAAAGAAAGGAGGATCCATTGCACTGGTTGCTGAGTTAGAAAAGGAGAAAGATATGAAGATAGAAGCTGTTGAGTCTACTTCAAAGGTCTGTGAAAACAAGGGCAAGGGGCTGGTTGCAGAAAACGAAGATTCTTTGAGCCAAGATGATATGGATGACATTGATGAACATCTAGCATTTCTTTCCAGAAGATTTTCCAAACTCAAGTTCAGGAAGAACTTTGGAGCAGCTAAGCCAAATAGAAACATGGTGGATAAATCAAAATTCAAATGTTTCAAATGTGGCTTGGCAGGGCACTTTTCCAGTGAGTGTAGAAAGTCAGATTCCATCAAGAAGAAGTTTGAGCCTGTGGATTATAAACAGATATATTTTGAGTTGCTCAAACAAAAGGAAAGGGCTTTCATTACACAAGAAAATGACTGGGCAGCAGATGGTCTCGATGCGGATGAGGATGTCAGCTATGTCAATCTAGCCCTAATGGCCAAGTTTGATGAAACAGAGACAAGTTCTTCAAGTAATCAGGTAATCACCACTAACCTTGCACATTTATCTAAAGCTGAGTGTAATGATGCAATAAATGACATGTCTACGGAATTATATCATTTGTGTGTTACACTTAAGTCTCTTACTGTAATAACCCCAAAATTTTTAACTTTTTGTAACCCTTATGAATAGTGTTTTTGCTGATTATGCTGAATAAGAAAACTTTTCCTACCACACTTGTAGAGGTTCTTTTATTGTTATTCTGAGATCTTATTAGTACTCTATATGGTATATAAGTGTATGTAAAGATCGTCAGAATCTAAATTCGAACACTTTGATTTTTCCCGAAAATCCACCAGATACCGAAAGAATTGGGTTTAAGGTAATATGATAAAAAGGATTTAAATTCAAGGATTATAAGAGAGGACCATAAAAGGAATATAATGTATTGAGAAAGGTTAAGGGAACCCAAGTAATAAGATCCCGGGTATGATCCCTCAAACGATAAACGAGAACGAAAGTTAAGCGAACCGTATAACAGATCAACGGTCATTAGCCAAGTAATTAGGAGTTAATCAAAGAGGTTAATGATGATGATGTCATCACACCAACAAGAAGAGGACAAGTGTGGGAAGATGACATAGGAGGATGACATAAGCATGACCAAAGAGAAGGAAGTGTTGGTTGATTATAAACCACACAAAATTTACCATGGTTAAAAGGTAATTAAGAAAACAAAAGGCAAAACAACCAAGCAAAACAATTCATAACACAAAAACACAAAGTTGACCTTCATTTCCAACAAGAAGCTCTCGGCCTTTGTCCATTTCAAAGGAAGAAAAAACTCAAATCCAAGTTCCAAGCTTTGTTAATTAGTGAGGTAATTATCTAAGGTTCCTTGTACATAGATATAGATATCCTATAAGTCTAAGCTTCAAATTCCTTCACAATCTCTTCCTAAAATTCATGGAAGAAGAGAGTGAATAGTGTTTTTCAAGAACTTGAAATTTTGATCTTGTGTTTTTGTTAAGATAAAGCTTTAGTAAGGATTTTCCAAGGTTGTTTCAAGCTCATTAGTTACTCCTACTCACAAGGAAGGTATAATATCTTAACCTAGCATTGTTATTGAATGTTAAGAGCTTATTATGAGTAGTATAGTTCATGAGAGGCATGATTATTAAATATTTAGAGATTGGTTAGTTTTGTGATGTTTTTGGAGTTGTAAATCTTGAAGATTAGTTAATAAAGTTAAGTAAGCTCTTAATTCATGATTGAGAAGTAGTATAAATTGGAAATATTGAGTTGTTAGGGCTGTTGTAGTAAAGAATGGATGAAGTTTGGTTGTAGTGGTGATTGTGGGTTGAATTGTGAATTGATTGGAATGGTTTAAATTTGGTAATCGCGTAAACATAGCCGTCGTAATGCCCGATTTACTTTTGACTGTTTTTGTTCTTAACATCAGGACCCGTGAACTCACTGTTAGGTTTTGACCATTACCATGATTAGATAGTTCATGTTACGAGCTTCGTTTTGATATGTGGTTCGCTTGAATCTGATGTACGGTTTAGGAGAAACGACCTATTAAGTAACGGCATTTCACGACCGAACCATTACCCCTCGCCTTACTTTGAAACATTGGTTAAGGACCTTAAATGACTAATTGGGATATGAAAAAATTATGTAAAGTGGATTAGGCAGTTGGTAGGGTACTCGCGAAAGAATCGCCTTAAGATTCCTAATGGTTAATTTATTAAAAATGGTGGAGCCGAGGGTACTCGAGCGACTTACGTGAATCGTTAAGCGCAAAAGCGAACGTTAGGGTCTAATTGGTTAAAGTATAGATTCATAAGCGACTTTGGTTTAATTCCAACTTATATGTGGTTTATAGGTTACCAGACTCATCCCAGGACTTTTACCACCCCCAGTCGCTCAGGCAAGTTTTCTACCCGTTATACTATTGTTGTGATGTATACATGTATATGCATTATCTTGTGATAGATGCATGATGGTTAATTAGCAAATCTTACGATATATTGGAGCATTCTGATATGGTTTATATGCATGTCTGTTTCATAATCTTGATATCTATATGTTGATTTCAATGCTTATAATTGCATAATACCTATGCTAGAAATAAGCAGTAGTTGTGTATACCCTTAGTATAGGGGACCCAAAGGTGAACATTTTTCTAAACCGAGAGTCGATGTTCCCGATATAATATATATATATATATATATATATTTATATATATATATATATGAATAGTTTTCAAAACCATTAATCGAATAAGGTTTATTCGATAACTTTTTTTTATTTAATGAGTATTATTTTGAATATTCATTCGAGGACTTATGACTCCGCTTATTTTATTTAATGAATAATACTTTGAATATTCATTCGAGGCCTTATGACTCTGTTTATTCTATTTAATGAATATTATTTTGAATATTCATTCGAGGACTTATGACTCCGATTATTTACTAAATAATATTCTTTATATTATTAAAGAATAATGTTTCGATAATCAAACTTATTTTCGATTATTAAAATAAAGATAGTACTTTCGTATAAGTATATCTTTGGTTATTTAATATTCATTTCAAGTATGAGTTTAAAACTTCTACTTCTATTATTTTTATAAAGATTATTCTTTATGGGAATATTATTTAAATAATATTCAGATATTTTCTAATATATTGGGACTGATTTATTTTAATAAATCAGCAGTACTCCAAACATTCTTAAAAAATGTTTTCGAGTCTTCAAAATGATTTTAAAAGTTAGGGCGGATCCCAAAACTCATTTTTATATTTAAGATCTTCCTTTCGAAGGGAATTTCAATACTCGCTCAAAACCTGAGGGATCCGGCTCTGTGGTGTATTTTATATTCGCAACAAGGTTGTTGTTCTGATAAATAAATTGATTACTTACCCAACATTCGGGAAGTAAGTCCATCTATTGAGTCGGCATAAGCAACATGGGCTCAGTGGGCGTCCATGAAAGTGTAAGTGGCTCAGTGGGAGTCCATCAAATGCGTAAGTGGCTGAGTGGCAGTCCGGCATAAGGTCCTATTACGGCCAGGGTGATGACCAGTGGGGAATTCGTCCATCTACTAGTAGAAAAGGTTACTTATTGGTATCTTTTCCTGATCAGCAAGATATCGGGTTTATGCCAAAATTCTTTTCCTTTCCAAAATTCATTGGATATTACAAACTATGTTCATACTTTACATAAAAGAGGTTTCCAGGAAATGTATAAGAGATATATATGTGGATATATATATCGGGACTAAATAAAGTATCTCGTAACTTCATTTCATTCAATAATATTTCAAAGATTGAATCTATTCAAGTCTTAACTTGTGGTCTCATCTATGGGATGACCTTTTGAAACCTATTATACTTTGAACAGTGGTAGTTCAAGTAGTTTTCTAAAAATGGTATAAGTGTAGTGAAGTAATTGGTAACTTCATCTTCCTTTAAACTTATATCCATTAAGTAATTACCTTACACTTGATAAAGGATTCTAGTAAGTTATCCATTTAGATACTTGCATTATTGTTTACGCTATATATTATCTTGCGAGCTGTAATGCTTACTCTTGCTTCATTTCTTCATCACACGACAACAGTTAGGAAAGATGGCCAGACTCAAGCAGACCCAGCACAAGCGCGTGGGAAGCGTCCCGCGTCTTTCCGTTGATATCGTAGCTGCTATAGCTGCAGAGGTAGATCTATTTGTAGATCAGGCATTCTACTTTTGGGAATCAATTATGTATAATTATAACTTGTGGCAGATAATGGCAATTAACTGTAAACTTATCAAGTAATCATTTTGGGTTGTAATAACTTTTAAATTGTTGATTCAAGGACTTGCACTTATTTCAATTTCATCTCTGAGACTATAACGTGTTGTGGTGTGTGTTAGTGTGGGGTCACAACATGAGGTTATTTATTATTAATTAAGTTAAATGATATTGTGGAAAGAAAGACCGTGACGACCCGGATCCCCGACCCCGGATCTGGGGGTGTTACACTTACTTAGGAAAATACTAAAATCAAAGAAAACAATTTGTTTTTAAGTTAGAGGAATAATGTGCTAGAATCTCAGTTTATTGAATTTGAAAAATTGAGAATTGAGTGTAAAATTGTTAAGGATGAATTAACTGAGTCCTTGAAGAAAGAAGAGATCTTGAAGAAGCAGCTTGAATGAGAACAAGAAGTGATTAAGGCATGGAAAACATCTAGAGATGTTCATGCTCAAATCACCAAAGTTCAAGGTATTGAGTCCTTTTGTGATGCAGCCTGGAAGAAGAATAAGGAGAAGCTGGAACCCAATTTGGGTGAAGGAGTGCTAACAGATGTGGACTCGACGGATGATGAGAGTCATCCGTCGGATAATCAAAAGGATTATCCATCGAGTGATATAAATCCTCATCCGTCGGCTGTGAGCAAACCTATGAGTAAAGCCAAACTTGCCAAGTTAAATGAAAAATATGGATCAGTTTCCAAAAACTTCATTTCAGGAGAATCTAGTCAAGTGAAGAAGGAAAAGAAAGTGAATGTTGGTCATCTGTCTATCAAGCAATTGAATGACAGACTAGAAAAGATTGAGGTTAAAACAGAGGCTAAAAGGAAAAACAATAAAAATGGTAAAGTAGGGATTAACAAGCATAACAACTACACACCTGATAAGTATGCAGAATCTGTTACTTGTCTTCTTAGTAAAGCAAGTCAAGATGAAAGTTGGCTTTGGCACAAGAAGCTATCCCATCTAAACTTCAAGACCATGAATGAACTTGTAAAGAAAGAACTGGTTAGAGGCATTCCTCAAGTGGAGTTTTCTAAGGATGGACTGTGTGATGCTTGCCAAAAGGGAAAGCAAATTAAAGCATCATTCAGAAAGAAGCTTGATTCAACAATTGAAGAACCTTTGCAACTGCTACACATGGATTTGTTTGGACCAGTCAATGTGTTTTCCATCTCAAGGAAAAGATTTTGCCTAGTAATTATAAATGATTTCTCAAAGTTCTCTTGGACATATTTCCTTAAGTCCAAAGATGAGGCTAGTGAAATCATCATCAATCATATAAGGCAAGTCAACAATCATCCTAATTTCAAAGTTTGAAGAATCAGGAGTGACAATGGAACTGAGTTCAAGAATTCTGTCATGAGTTTTCAGTAGCAAGAACTCCACAACAAAATGGAGTAGTAGAAAGAAAGAATAGATCACTTATTGAAGCTGCAAGGATAATGCTTGAAGAATCTAAGTTACCAACATATTTCTGGGCTGAAGCTGTAAATACTGCATGCTACACTCATAATATTTCTCTGGTTAATCAAGAAAAATGCATGACTCCCTATCAATTGTTCAAGAACAAGAAGCCAACTCTAAATTTTCTTCATGTCTTTGGCTGCAAATGTTATATCTTGAGAAATCAAATTGATCAGAATGGGAAGTTTGATGCTAAAGCAAATGAAGGAATTTTTGTTGGATATGCTGTTGGTAAAGCATACAGATTCTACAATCTGAGAACCAACATTGTTGTGGAATCAATACATGTTATGTTTGATGATAAAAATATTGAAGGACTGCAAGATGGAGATTACCATGAGAGCCTCAAATTTGATAATGTGGAGATGGTTAGTGATGACAGTGATGATGAAAGTGATCAAGAAACAGTATCAAAGGATAATGCAGAAAAATCCACTACCAATGAAGCACAAAATTCAACATCTGTCGATTTGCAAAATACTTCATCCGTCTGGAGACAATCTGCTTTATCCGTCGGGAGACAACCAGCTTCATCCGTCGGTACTCAAAATTCACCATCCGTCGGGTCATCAAAAGAAGATGAAAGTCAGAATAGATCACTTACAAAAAATTCCCCTCTCTCAAATCAAAGAGCCATTAACATAGGGGGAGTTTCCAATAATCAAAACTCTATCACACATCAAGACAACAATGAGGCCTCTTCATCTAGAGCTAATCTACCTCAACAAAGGAAATGGACAAAGGATCACCCCTTTGAGCTTATTATTGGTGATGTATATTTTAGAGTTCAAATAAGGAGAGCAACTCAAGAAGAATGTCTATATAGCAGCTTCCTCTCTAAGGAAGAACCAAAGAAGGTAGAAGAAGCTTTGTTGGATCCTGATTGGATTTTAGCTATGCAGGAGGAGCTAAACCAATTTGAAAGGAATAAGGTATGAAAGCTGGTGCCAAAGCCTAAAGGGAAGAATCCAATAGACACCAAATGGGTATTCAGAAATAAGATGGATGAAAATGGCATAGTAGTCAGGAACAAAGCTAGATTGATTGCTAAGGGCTACTGTCAACAAGAAGGAATAGATTTTGATGAAACTTTTGCTCCTGTTGCAAGACTTGAAACCATTAGAATTTTCTTAGCCTATGCAGCCCATGCCAATTTCAAGGTCTATCAAATGGATGTCAAAAGTGCCTTTCTAAATGGAGATTTGGAGGAGGAAGTGTATGTCAGTCAACCTCCAGGTTTTGAAGATCCAAATTTTCCAGAATATGTTTACTATCTTTTGAAAGCACTTTATGGACTGAAACAAGCACCTAGAGCCTGGTATGACACTTTGTCAAAGTTTCTTTTAGAGAATCACTTCACTAGAGGTATTGTAGACAAAACTTTATTCTTTAGAAATGTTAATGGCTCTAGTATACTTGTTCAAATTTATGTAGATGACATTATTTTTGGCTCTACAGATGAAAAACTTTGCAAAAAGTTTGCCAAATTGATGTAAAGTAAGTATGAAATGAGCATGATGGGAGAACTAACTTACAACTCAGCTGATAAGACTATCACTTTCACTATTAAATGTAAGGAATTTTGTGTTAATAGTGACATTGTTAAAGCATGTTTCAAAATTCCTGATAATACTGTAACTTCACCACACACAGACACTAACATTGTTAATATGCTTAACTCCATGGGCTATGCATTCTCTACTTGTAAATAAGTGAAATTAGGAGGTTGGGTCTTAGGAAGGAATGGAGTTATTTATGTGATGTAGTTACTAAGTTATTTTCTGGTAAAATCAGTAATTTTTATTTAGTCAATATCTCTATGCTTAACATGCTTTACATGCTTGTAACTGATAAATTTTACAACTTTAGTGATCTTGTTATAATTGAGTTGGGGTTTAAGTTAGGGGAGCTAAATAAGAGGGGTAAAAATGTTTACTATGCTAGATTTTTAATGATGATTGCTAACCACCTCTCTGAGGATATTGTGCTTGAGAACCCAACCAACAAATTAGATTGTTGGGTTCAAGAAAGGAGAATCATTGCAGATTTGAACAGGGCAAACCATCACAAAGAGGTGCCACTCTTCTACATTCCTGTTATGGAGGCACCTCAGGTATGTGAGGTAAGTTCATCTGTCTCTACTCTTCCAGTCTCACACACTTCCCTGCATTCTAGTGTAGCTATGGCAATTGTGTCATTGACCCAACAGTTGCCTACCCAATCGGCCAAACCCAAAATTTCAAAAACTAAGACAAAGAAAGCCCCCTCTGGTGTCTCTCAAAAGATGCCAGTTGTAAAATCCAGCAAACCAAAAGAGGGGAGTGTGAAGGTGGGTAAGAAAGGTGAGGGACAGGGTGAACATCAAAGAAACCCTAAGGATAAGGTTGGAGAGGTGAGTGTTTCCCAGCCTAGCCACACTACAATTTCCCAATAAACTGCAGTGCTTTATAAGGATATAAGCTCATTGCTAGTTGCATCCTCCCAAAAGGATGTGACTACTGAACAAAGCTCTCAACTAAGAGCACAAGCCAAAAGGGTAAGGGACACAAGTTCACCCCAAACCTATACTAGAAAGAAGAAACCAAAGACCTTTGGGGATACACAGGGTTCACATACTGTGCAAACTGGTGCTAAAGACACAGTCACTGCACCTTCTCAAAGTCAGTTTGATGTGGCTCCAACAAGTGTGGAGTCACCGCCAAAATCTCTAACAATTGAAGCCCCTGAAACACCAAACTCTCCCACATACTCCTTGGATGTTGATATGATAAACACATCACTTCCAAATTCTCCATCTTTAACTCTTTTGGAGAAGCCAAAAATCCAAGCAAGTGATCATCATCTTTTAGATGATTTGTTGGCTCACTTGCCATTTCTTTTTGAGACTGTCGAGACATCTATGCCAAAATTTTCATCAATCTGCACAGAGTCTACATTTGTCTCCACTTCAAACTCATTTATTTCTACTCTCTCGATGAATATTGTTCATCCGTCGAGCAGTAATTGTATCCCGATGGATAAGCTTAACAGCAGTTATCCGTCGGATAGTCAAACTGCTAACCCGACGGATATCCCTTATCCGTCGAGTGTCTCTGCACAACTTCAAATTTCATCAATTATCACAAGTGCAGAAGACTTAGTGGTAGTGCAATCACTCCTAGGATTGAGGGAAGGGAGTGAAATGAGTGAGAGTCTGGGTTGCTCCCAGGAAAAAGGAGAGGAAAAGAGTGAATAATTGAAATCCATTTCTTCAGGATTGGAAAAAGTGAGTGTGAGGAGTCCCACCTTAGATGGTGAAGGTGAGGGAGTGAGGGTGGGGAGCCAAGGTGAGACCTTCATGCAACAAAAGACAGATCAGGAAAGAAATGCAGGTACAGGAGTAATAAGGTTGGAAACCATTGCAAGTGAGTCAATGAGTGTCAATGATGCAGAAAGGAAAAGGCTATTTTAGCAAGAATATCAAGCTGTTATAGATTCCATTTCCCTGGATGCTGAGACATTTACTCACCCTGTAACAGATTACCAAACTCTAGCTGTACATGGCAATGAGGAGGCTGAAAGATTGCTGAACTTGGTGCACACAACAAAATCTTTACAAAGAGTAAAGGATGCCATCACTGCTATGCCTTCCAACATTGGCAGTGATTTGGAACTGAATGAGACTTCTTTTGGGGATGATGGTGGTGATGATGAGGAAGAAGATAGCATGGACATAAGGGGAGATGCAGATATTCCTGCCTGGATGCTCATAAAAGAATGCTCCTACTCACATCTCCAATCAACACTTTTCAAGCTGATTCATGACACCCAAGCAGCCATTCAGGCATCTTCCAATGCTAGCACAAAGCAACTGCTCAAAGCACATCTTGAAGCACTCTAGCTGCATAAGATTCAATCCCTCCAACACAGTCAGAGTGTGGATGCCATCAAGCAGGAAATTTTTGAAGTCAGGCACGATGTTATAGAAAGGATGGATGCTAGACTCCCTGCAAGCACCATGACTGAAATTGCTCACAAACTAAGGAAGGAGGCTGATCTAAACAGGAAAATTGAGGCCATGGACTCAAGACTATCTGCTATAGAGAAGTCAATGGCCAAGATACTAACAATCAAGAAGCTCAAACTGCATTACTCCAACAACTGGTACCAACTCAACTCCCTCCCACACAACTTGATGATAACAAAAAGGGGGAGAAAGGATCAAGTGAGGGGGAGAAACAGCTTAACATTCAAGTCAGTAAAGTAATTATGCCTACAATTGCTTTCACCAAGCCACCAACAACAAACAGTATTGATCTCATAAATGAAGGAGCAACCATATTGAGAGCAGCTGAGAAGAAGCAGTTGAGTCCAATCAACTGGGAGAAAATTGATGAGGATATACAAAAGAAATTTGGGTAGGTAAAGAAACCAGAAAAATCAGCCATTCATCACTCTCTAAGTTAGGCAAATATCTGCGAATGAAATGAGCATGAAGAATCTGGAAAGAGGAAAACCATCCTGTATCAAATCTCCAAAGGCTAAGCTAATTTTGAAGCCAAGGGTGAACTATCCAAAATATTCACTGAAGAACCCCTTGGACACAGTGTATGAGACACCAAAGCCTGATGAAAATAAGCTGTTGGCCAGGTCCATAGCATTCTACAAGGATCCAGCTGATTCAGCATTGAAAAGAAGAATTGCTAAAGTTTTCAGGAATGGTAAAGAAATTTGTATGGTGGTTGGACACCCTCAATTTGCTGAAGCAAAGAGAGAAGAAAAGGCAAGATTGAAACAAGAAAAGAAGCAAGCTGCTCTAGATGCTAAAAAGGTCAAACAAAAGAAGGAGCAAGCTTCTATCTTGGCCAAGCTACAAGCTGTGAAACCTACACAACAAGTTTCTACACAACCATCTGAAACAGTTGAATCTCAAGATCAAATAATGCAAAACGAACCTCCACAGACAAAGAAGCCAAGGTACAAGCAAATAATCAAGAGAAAATTGGATTTCAGTGATGAGGAGATGGAAGGATACTTTCCCAAAGAGTCTATTTCTACAACAACTCAAACATCCATGCCCTCTGTGGCACATGAAGAATTCAAGATAGATCAATCCAAGAATTTTCATGGTGAACCTATCATTCCAAAGGATGAGCCAATAGACTGGGATAGTCTACCAATATTTGAACTCAGTCTACCTCACTTCATGAAGCCAAAGAAGACAAAGACCAGAGCAATCAAGAAAGTGAAGCCCTCAACTCTCAGATCCAAGTCCCTAACCAAAGCTCAAACCAAAGTCAACAAGGGAGACATCATGTACATCTGTGAGATCAAGGAATTTTCAGACTTAAACCTCTATCTAGATGAACTGGAAGAAGTTAGAGGGATTGATGCTTATAGGAATCTACCTCAAAGTTTAGTATTCAAGTACAAGGGAGGAAAAGAGATACAGTGGCCACTTCACAGGATCCTTCAAGAAAGCCAATCTATGCTGATAAAGGTTTATTCATCCTTCAAGAAGAACTTTGGATTTAATGTGACAGCTAGAAGACTTGTTCTAAAGAAGATTGAAGAACTGAGGAGTATTAGAGCCAAAGATGCACTCCCAAAGACTCTAACTATTCCTTACACAGGGACTATAGTGCATCTAAGGCCCTACTGGCTGATGGAATTCATGGATGATAAAGGAGTTAGAAGATTCTTCATATTAGCAGACCAATTGAGCATCTCTAGCAATGAGACTCTTTTGGAAATGCAAGAAATGCTGAATCTCTCAGAATCTGATGAACTAGAATTCCACAGACAGCTCCAAAATCAGATAGAAGAAAATAACATAAAACTTGGAAAGAGATCCAGATCTTCAAGGAAATAGATTAATCTGCTCAGGCTATAGGAGCACCTTGAAAATGACTGTGAGCAAATCTTTGTACATTTTTTTAATTGTAGCACTTTACAGTTTTATCTACTTCCATTTAAATTTGTATTTTTAGGGTATTTTGTTATCATCAAGTTTCTCTTAATTTATGGCTACAATTCTAGTAGACATATATTGGGGGAGATTGTTGTGCATATGTTGTGAACTTGATGATTTCATTAACAAAATACCTTAGTAGATTCAACTTAGTGTATTATGTAGCACTCGACGGATAAGGAATATAGTCCCGATGGATGACTCAATATAGTCTCGACGGATGATGATTTATTATCCATCGAGTGAGTAGCTTATGTAACAATAATTCAAATAGCACATTTTCGCAAACACCTTTGTTTAGATTATGTAGTAGCATATAAGTCATGTCGACTTTAATTAGATATGCAGAATAGGTTGATTAATTGTACATAGATGATGTCTTGTAATTCTGCATAAATCAAATAAATTCAAGTGCTAAATAGCTACCCGACGGATAAACAACAATGCTACTCGACGGATGATCAACAAGGCAACCCGACGGATGATCATGTACCTGATGGATAATCAATTCAAACATCTGTTGACAGTGACAACACAGTCACATGTGTCGAGTGTATGCAAAAGGAATGTGGAAGCCTATTCAACTGGGTTTTTGAGAACAAAGAAGCATTTCCATTTCCATGCTATTATGAAGATATTCAAAGATGCTGGAATAGAGTAATGAAGTAACATAGTATTAGACTTGATAGGTTTTGTTTTATTATCTTGTCTTATTACTGTGTAATCTTGGTGATATATAAACCAAGAGTAGTAATTAGAACAACAAAAAGACTAAGCAAGAAAATTCTCAGAGTAACATTTGTAAGCTGTATCTTTAGCATTTCTTTGTAAGGTTAGTTGTTCTTATTTGTAAGCAGCTGTGAGCTATTTAAGCTTCACAGAGTTCTCTCGATATATATATATCTCTGGTGGATACTTTCTAATCCACCAGAAAGTTTTAAAGACTTGTGTTTTTATTACTTTGTGTTTTGATTCATATTTAACTTGATATTCTGCACTCTGCAAATCAAAACACTGTCATATATATATATTAAGTTAGAACATTTTATATTTCTGAAAAAGGTTCAAGAATTCCATTCAACCCCCCTTCTGTAATTCTTGTTGCATTATTAGGGACTAACAAGTAGTATCCTCATATGGAGGCTTAGCCATGTGCCTTCCTACCCTCATTTTCTTTAATCTCCTTGATAGTGAAGGAGTTGCTTTAGTAGCATCAAAACTTACAGTTCTCTTTCTCTTCAAAGTATCATAACCTTCAGCTTCAGTATTTATCTGAGAAGTTTCCTTTTCAGCTGCTATCACTTTATGAAAATTGACATTTTCAGCTTCAACAGTCACAGGTTCTGATGCATGAACCTGTACTTGCTCCTCTTCACTATCAGATTCATCCCTGAGAATCATCCTTCTTCTCCTTGGTGGAGATTTAGGAACAGACTTTGCTCTCTTTGGCCTGGAAGATGAAGGTCTGACGGTAGGTGTTGATGGTTGTTGTTGTGAGGATTGTGATGGTTGGAAGTATGTTCTGATGGTAAGTTGAGTTGGTTGAGGATGAGAGGTGATTGGTTGTGTAGTGGTTGGAGGTGCTGATGGAGGTTGGGTTGGTTGGACATCAGGATATTTAGCAGTGTATGTGGCTGGGTCAGAGTTTACTAAAAACTGTTTGACTGATTGTGGAATTTGGAGGGGTCTTAGAACAGTTTTCTTATTATCAGTAGATAATAAGTCAATAAATGCTCTCTTAACAAGTTTAAATGGTTAAATCAACTCACTTGCTAGTTGGGGTGCATCAAAATTACAAAAGCTATAAATAAGTTGACAGAATCTAGCAAAATATACCTGTTAGGTCACACACACTGTAGAAGGGGGTTGAATACAGTGTCTAGCACAATCAAATCAAATTAAGAACACAAGTATGAAACACATAATAATATTATTAATAAAACAATAATACATTGGAACCGTTCTCTCTCAGTAATGAACAAATATCACGAGAGCTGCTAGGGTTACAATGAATAATATTCTCGATTAAGATAACACATATAGTGTAAACCCTATGCTGTGTTTATATAGACACACAGTTACAAGATAATCTTCTAATTGATATCGAACATAAGTCTGTATCCTAAAATATATCAACTAGTTATCTTTTCTTCCAAGTATTCTATTCTTCATAGAATTCTTCTTCATGCATATCTCTTCTTATTTTAGTCTCGATCTTCTTTCCTTTCAATCAGCCACCTTCCTTATCTGAAAGTCTCCTTAAGTCCTGATATTATCTCCTGATAAATATCTTCTGATAACTTAAGTTCTGATAACTTAAGCTCTGATATCTTAAGTTCTGACTTCAGTATAAGTACTGATTTCCAGTTAAGTCCCGATTTATCCTGTTAGTTAAGATCTAAAAACTAAACACAAATCATCATTTGACATGACATCACAAATATATCTAACAATCTCCCCCAACTTGTAAATTAGCATAATATACAAGTTCAATAGATATTTGATGATGTCAAAAACATTAAGTACAAATGCATGAGAATTTGACTAGATAACTACAACTTACGGTCCTTACAGCTTTACCATCCTTAAAGTCTGATATCAGCTTCAGTCTGTATATCCTTCAGAATTTAAGCAGTTGTAGATCTTTGACTTGGCTTCTGTATGTGATCTCTTTAATATCAGGAGTTGTTCTGAGATAATTCCTTAACAGACTTCTCTCGGCATATTCAAGTTCATTCTTCATCCTCCTTTTTGCATCTTTAAGTTCAACTGTATCTTCACCTTTTTGAAAGATAGCAGCCCTGAGAACATTTATTTTTGCTTTCCTTATATCCTGATCCAGTATGATGATATAGGCTTTATCAGACTCTAGATTGAATTCCAGTCCCTTAATACCAGAAAATGTAGTGATGATTTTTGCAGTATTATGCTTCATTTCAACAATATCGCCATTGTGATCTCTGTACTTAGGAAAATATGGCATGCCAGACTTTAAAGAGTAAAGTTTCTTCTGCCTTTGAATATCATATTTTAAATAACTGGCAGCACCATTTGTTGATCTTTTTTTCACTTGAAGCAGAAATAGAACATGTTGCAATTCTTCAAAATACTTCAATCGAATAGCATTCTCCCTAATCTGGAATACCCTCCCATCTGTCATAAAATATAACATGATATCTTCTTTCAAAATAGAGTGGTAAACCATTTGTACAGACTCCAATTGATTCAATCTTTCAGGAGTTATTCCTACTCCTGGTTCACTTAAGGAAGTTGGATCATTGGTAGTATTGTTTACTCTCTTCTCTTTAGAACTACCCAATCCTGATTTGTCTCTAGCTTCCTTTCCTCTAATAACTCATGCATCAAAACCACTTGATGTAGTCTTCAAAAGTTGAGTAGATTGTTGAGCTTTGGTAAAACCAGGTAGTAACATCCTTGAAGGTTTACCATGAGCAATGCAGAGGTTTCCTTTTCTTTATCTTCTGATATCAAGCCAACTTGAGCTATGTCAGAGGTTGCTTGCTTCACTGTAATATCAGATTTTTCTAAGTCCTGATCTTGAACAAGATGAGCTATGTCAGAGGTTGTTTGAATATATTTTTTCTTCAAAATCAGACTAGTATATTCATCAGATTTTGTTTCCAGATCCATGATTGGCATATATACCTTTACAGGTTCATCAATTTTTGCTTTGCCCTTGAATCTAGGATCTACCTCCACTTGTGATTTGGCCTTGGTTGTGAAAGGAATATGTCCTAAGTCCAATCATGTATTAGGATTTAGGAATAACTTTTATGTAATCTGTTTTGATTTTATTGATATTAATAAAGACTTGTTTTGTTTTTATTACGGGCTTTATCTATTTAAGTGTTTAAATAAGATATACCATAGTTTAGAGTAAAGCTTTTTATGGATTATGATGAGATCATAATAGTGAGACCTAAAAAGATGATAACTCTAAACTTAAATAGTTCCTGGTCATAGGATTACTAACTGGTAATTAATAATCCGCAAAGATCGGTACATACTATGCTTGCTTCATTATGAAGGATGTCTGTTCTCATAGACATTTGTGTGGTGACACTATAGCTAGTATGTAGGTGCTTATTATGGAATAAGTTCACTGAATATGACTCGCACAGCTGAACAACTGATGGAGTTCACTCACGTGTCAGCAGTTGTTCACTTAGTGATAGTTGTACAAGTATCCTTAGACTTGAGGTCATCATAGTCATCTTGTGTACACTGAACTATGCTTTGGTTTAGTTCTTAGTCTCCAGGGACAATTATTAGGGCTCTTCTGCGTATAGGAATTTTTATACGAAGATAGTGTATGATCAATAAAGGATCTACCCCTTCCAGTGAAGGAAGCGAATGTTCAAGGCTGATCCACTTATGCTAGTTCAGGAATCTCTGGCCAGAGTATATGAAATTAGAAAGGAGTTTCTAATTTGCATAGAACTACGCATAGTAAATGGTAAGCAAAGTGATTGAATTAGATAGGCTTGACACGAGATCCATGCCTTGTATTTAATCGGGAGATTGTAGGGTAGAAGGAGTTTATTGTACGGTAACTATTCACTGAATAGGTTCTTGGTATTCTAAGCAGTGAATTCATATTATCCGGATAGTCGCGATATGCTGAGAAGTATCCCTCACGATGTAGAATAAATGTGATTAATTAATTAATTATATTTAATAAATTAGAGAATTTATATAAATAATGATAAAATAGTTTTATTATTATTTATTTCTACTACCGTCTTAATATTGAACCTACAGGGTCACACCATAAAAAGAGAATGATTTAATGGTGGAGGAATTAATTAATAATGGCTAATAATTATTTATTTATGAAATAAATAATTAATTGGCAAATTTAATAATTGATTAAATGAGATTTAATTGATTATAAATTAATTAAGAAAAGTTCTTAATATTATTAATTAAGGATTTAATTTTTGGAAATTAAATCAAGAGAGAGAATTATTTCTAAAGTGTCTAGAAAAAGGATTAATAATTAAAAGGTGTTTTAATTATTAATGAGAATAATAAATGGGATAATAATAATATTATTTATGGGAAAATTTCAGCTGAAAATTTTGCCTATAAATACACTATTATAGACCCTATTTTATTCTTACCCACATCAAACCCGAAAACCCAAAAAGTTTGGAAAACCCAATTCTCTCCACCTCCTTCCTCCTCCTTAACATCGTTTTCTTGGTGGATACCGGTGGAGTGCTTCACATTGAGGAGCAACTGCTAAGGATCTCTGATCGTTGTCTCCGAATTATTTTTAAAGGTTAGATTCGATCCCTCGAATTTTTATTCATGATCTGTATGCTTTTATTTGGATTTTATATGTGTAAAAGTGTTTTGCCATGCCCCCACTGCGATTAAAATCCTACAGGTTGGCTCAGAAATTTACTTTTCTTTTATCACAATGCCCTTAGGCTTTGGAAGTTTCTTTTCAATAATAAAAGCTTTAGACTTGGATTTGACATTTTCTGCTTTAAGTCTGGCTTCTTCTTCCTTTAGACTTTCAAAGTCCATTCCTGGATTTTCTTTGTGAAATAGTCTTTTTAAAATTTCTTCATCCAGCTTCTGTATATGAGGGTCTTGATAGTAAACTGTTGTTTCCTTCCTCTTAAGCTTCAATGTCTGCATAAACTTCTGTGATTCTTGACTTTCACCCTGTATAGGAACATCAGGGTTTGTCAGAACTTGTTTACCAGAACTTATTCTTCTATCAAGATCAGAGCTTGATCTCTATGTAGAAGTTTCAGCTTTACTGGATGAAGAACCTTGACCTTGACCATGACCTCTACCCTTTTCAGAGTTTCCCTGGTCATCATTTCCATCATCATTACCCTTCAGTGGTTGAATAGATTTGCATTTGGACTTAATCACTTTCTCCCCCTTTTTGGCATCAGCAGGTAGAAGAAAAGAGACAAGCGATTCCACTGAGGATTGAATCTCATCGAGTTGAGTTTGCTGAGAAGCTTGATTCTTTAGAATTTCAGAAATCTGATCTTGTTGCTTCTCCCGAGTCTTTTCAATATACCCAATTCGGTCAAAGGTTGGCTTAAAAAATCTGTTCTTTTCCAATTTTACATTCATATCTTGCTGGATCAATGATTCTTGAATTTTGTTCACCTTGTCATGAGTTATTGAGTGTTGACCTTGAAGGTGCCTGGTACTCAATGCACTAACTCCAAGTTGTGCCTTGAAATCATCATTTATCAGCATTTCATCAGCTTTGGCCAGGTGCTCAGCAAGTATATTCTGAGTTGGAACAAAATCAACTGTGTTCCACTCCTTAGTCCACTCCTTTCCTCTAGGAGTTTCACTCCAAGGTACTGGAGCATCCTCTTTAACAAACTTCTTGATTATATCATCTTTGGATAGAGCTTGTTGAGGTGCATGTCCAGATGGACCAGTTGCATCAACATCTACATTTGTAGCAGCTTTACCAGTAATTTCAACATGTGCAGCATCAGAACTTACAGAGTATGCAGAATCAGCTTCCTCTGATAAAATGATAGTATGCGAGGCTATGGAGGTTTCAAAATCATCCTCTAAGTTCTGATCTGCCTCTAAATTCTGATCAACATTCAAATTCTGATGCTCTCCTAATATCTGATCTTCATCATCCAGATTCAGAATTAGTGTTGTTGGAACATCTGCATTAAAATCAGCATCTAAAATTGGTGTTGTTGGTGGAGTAACTTGAGTGGGTGGAGCTTCCAAGTACATAACATCAGGCACAACCAAGTTGTGAATGTCTATTTCATCACTTGTACCTGGATCTTCAGCATGTACTGGATCATTAATAGGAGACACATGAGGTGTAGGCACTTTCTCTGGAATATCCTCTTGTTCTTGAATATGAGACTTGTGAGCTGATTCAACAGTGGGAAGTAATTCAATTACTATAGGTTCAGTTGGGATCAGAGATTCCTGACCCCCTTCCTTAGCTGCTGCTTCCAGGATTTCTTCAGAGTGTGATGATTCACTTACAGCCCTCCTGGCTCTTTGCTTTTTAAGTCTCTTTGCTGAAGTAGAGACTTTGGGAGCTTCATCATCAGAATTTAGCTTTCTAAGCCTTTTGAGGGGCCTAGAACTCCCAGTTTCCATTCCTTTCTGAGGAGACACTTCCTCAGCTGCTTTAGCAACAGGTTCTGATGGTTGAACCTGTGCCTCATCTTCGGGTTCATCTCTCAAAATTATCCTCCTTATTTTCTGCTGTGACTGAGGTACTATCTTAGTCCTCTTTACTCTTGAAGAAGAAGGCTTCACAGGATGTGCTGAAGGTAGTGGTTGAGATTGAGGTTGGTGAGAGATGGTATGTTCTGATGGCTGTTATGTTGGTTGTGATGAGTTGGTGGGTTGGATATCAGGATAGACAAATGTATAGGTTTCTGGATCAGCATTTACCAAGACTTGTTTTACTGATTGAGGGATCTGTAAAGGTCTCAGCACCATTTTCTTGATATCAAAATTTAACAGGTCATTAAAGACTCTTTTTGCAAGTTTAAAGGATGAAATATGGTCACTGAACAATTGAGGTTCATCAGCACAATGGTAACTATATATAAGCTGAAAGAATCTAGCAAAATATACTACATTCCTATCTTCTGTCATCCTATTCCCTATAAAACCTAGCACAACACTGGCATAATCAAAATGAGTTTGATTGATAAGAGCATACCCGATTTGCTGACTCATAATGGGAATAGCATCAAAGTTGGAGCATTTATTTGTGAATGCTTTGGTGATACAGTCAAAAAATAACTCCATTCCTTTCGGATATGTGATCTTTTCAATTGACCTAGCTTGCCCAAGCTTTGCTCATATCCCAGACTGGCCATAAGCTACTGTAAAACAGGATCTTCCACTGTTGAGAATTTACAATCTTCAGGTAAGTGGAAAGCTTTACGAACAGTCGATTTGGTGACCATATACTCAACATCTCCTGATGTGAAAATTATGCTTGGAGAACCAGCAGCACCACCATCATCATATAACCCAGTTCGCAAGAACGTCAGCACTTTTTTGCCAGAAATAGATTGGGGTTCACTCAGAGCATACCCAATCTCACTATTAGATAAGAAATCTTGTACAAAGTGCAGATCTGATGAAGCTTCAGCCTTGTTCAAGATTGCAGAATAGTTATTTGGTACGAACTTGGCTCCATCAATAATTAAATCCTTGGGCGCCATCAGAAATAAGTGAGAAATAAGTGTGCCCGAAAGGTGTTTAATGAAATGTCTGTATAGAAAACCGTCAGAAAATGTGAGATAATAAGAGAAAGAGAAAGAGTGAATAGAATAGAAATGTGAATAAAAGATTTGAAAATCTTTTATCTCTTTTACTTAGACAACCCACGTGACAACAGTTATTGAGAAGTGGAACATACCTTACACCTGTCAGCCATGCAGCAGTTAAGAAAAAAGTTAATGGGCACGGTAAATAAGTAATGATTACTCTGCACGTTCAGTTTTTCAAAAAGAAACTATTCCCACTAAACAAATGATTATTACTGCTTTATCTCACATAGTCCAATATTCTAAAAAAATATAACCATTCAAGTATAGACTTAAAAGTAAACCAAGTAAATAAATACTGCCACGTGAGCATCAGAACTTGATTATTATCAGAATTTAAAAGTCATCAGAATATGGCTCCTTAACTCAAAAAGTGAATGTTTATTTCTGTAGTTCTTTACACAAATACTGATATGGTTTCAAAAGAACTTAATCATCAGAATTTCCATCAAAACTTGTCCTCAGAATTTATGCAACTGACACTTAAACTATTCATCTAAAACAACATTTATCACCACAGTAATTTTCATCATTCATATGGAGTGTAAGTGTGTGCATTAAGCTAAATATCAGATAAAGAGTAAAGTCTGATTCACTTCAGTACATCTTAGAAATAAGGCATAACTAAGAACTTTGCTCAAAATCTATCATTAGTCTGAAGTCTACTCTAGAATGAGTTTATGCATGAATCCAACTCAACTGTTTTGTGCTCATTTTATACATATTTTGAAATTCCTCTTTACAGTGGCTTCTCACTGTAAGTGAGTCACGACTGCTTATCAGAATTTATGCTATTATCAGAGTATTTCTCCAACAATCAGAGAATGTGAAAAGTCACCAAGAAAATTTATTTTGCTTTTCTAATGCATATTACTTAATACCAGCAATGCACTTGGGTCTTCCCTTTCATATATATTTTTCTCTAGATCTCAAAGGAGTACCTGATTTTTATTTCTTTTCTTTTTCTTTTTCCATATCTTTTGATAAGTGAGGTTTATCAGCACTTAGTACATCTATAAGATTTACAAACATCAGAACTTAACAGATAAGAAATATCATTCTAGTTTTTGACTTAGTAATAAGATACATAAAGTAAACATAACTAAGCTCAATATTCGAATTTGCTTGTGTTAAGAGAGTTCCACATAAATAATTACTTCAAACATGGGACCTTTAGTATATTAAAGACTACTAGGTCAGCATCTAGCACAGTTATCCTCATTGGATTGAATAGTCACAGAAACATTCATATCACTATCAGAGTTTAGAAATTCACATCAGACAATAATCAGCACTGGAAATTTCAATTTAAGCACAGACTACATAGTAATATCTGTAAATACTGATCATAAAGTCTGATGTATCAGAACATAAACTAAGCAGATTTAGAGAAAGAACCTGAAACCATTCCAAGTTCATTTACCAATCTTGTAAAAGTAGCTTCACATAGTGGTTTTGTGAAGATATCTGCTAGTTGTTGATCTGTTGGAACAAAATGCAATTCCACTGTACTTTCCATCACATGTTCCCTTATGAAGTGGTACCTTATACTGATGTGCTTTGTCATTGAGTGTTGAACTGGATTACCTATCATAGCAATAGCACTTTGATTATCACAGTAAATAGGGATTTTAAAAAATTCTAACCCAGAATCCAGTAACTGATTCTTCATCCAAAGAATCTGTGCACAACAGCTTCCTGCAGAAAAATACTCTGCCTCTGCAGTTGATGTTGAAATTGACTTTTGTTTCTTTCTAAACCAAGAAACTAATCTTCCTCCAAGAAATTGGCAGCTTCCACATGTGCTTTTCCTGTCAATTTTGCACCCTGCAAAATCTGCATATGTGTAACCTATTAGCTTAAAGTCTGATTCCCTAGGATACCATAATCCTAGATCAGTTGTACCCTTAAGGTACTTGAAAATTCTTTTCACAGCTGTTAAGTGAGGTTCTCTTGGATCTGCTTGAAATCTTGCACAAAGACAGGTAGCATACATGATATTAGGTTCTACTTGCAGTTAGATAGAGTAGTGAGCCAATCATACCTCTGTAATCAGTAATATCTACTGATATACCAGTATCCTTATCCAATTTTGTTACATTGGCCATAGGA
This sequence comes from Apium graveolens, assembly GCF_009905375.1. Taxonomy (NCBI): domain Eukaryota; kingdom Viridiplantae; phylum Streptophyta; class Magnoliopsida; order Apiales; family Apiaceae; genus Apium; species Apium graveolens. Next base: position 186,602,583 of record NC_133650.1, read on the forward strand.
GTGGATGCACTTGAACAATCTTGCATTCCAAATTTCGTCAACGAATTTCTGGTGTACTTAGATTGACAAATAAAAGTTCCTTCTTCATTTTGTTTGACTTGAAGGCCCAGAAAATAGCTAAGTTCTCCCATCATACTCATTTGACATCTTGACTACATTAGCTTGGCAAACCTTTTACAAAGTTTGTCATTTGTGGAACCAAAAATGATATCATCAACATATATCTGTACCAAAAGTAAGTCCTTTCCATGGTTGAGATAGAATAAAGTTTTATCAATTGTCCCTCTGTTAAATCCACTTTCCAGAAGAAATTGAGATAATGTCTCATACCATGCTCTTGGAGCTTGCTTAAGGCCATAAAGTGCTTTATCAAGTCTGTAGACATGATGAGGAAATTTTGAATCTACATAACCTGGAGGTTTGTTCAATATATACTTCTTCTTCCAATTCTCCATTAAGAAAAGCACTTTTTACATCCATTTGAAAGACTGTAAACTTTTTGTAAGCAACATAAGCCAAAAATATCATTATGGCTTCCAATCTAGCAACTGGTGCAAATGTTTCATCATAATCAATTCCCTCATGTTGATAATATCCTTTTGCAACCAGCCTTGCTTTATTCCTTGTAATTATGCCATCACAATCAGTTTTGTTTCTGAACACCCACTTTGTACCAACAACTGATCTGTTCTTTGGTCTTGGCACTAGGGTCCAGACTTTATTTCTTTCAAATTCTATTACGACCGGTATCTTCGTGTAATATTATTTGTGGATTTGGTATAATATTAAAGCCGAATGAAAATATATTCAATGATTGTATGTTTGTGTGAGTGCAAATTTCTGCATTATAAATTTGCTTTATGTAGTATATGATTTTTCAAAGCAAGAGTTTATTTAATTTCTTTATTTTTGATTTATAAGGAATATTCTAAGCCTTGGAAAAATTTTCTTTTAAAAAGTATTTTGTTCACAAATTTTGAAAATGATTTTATAAAGTCTCTAAAAATCCAAGTTATTTTATGGTATAAATTTTATAATTTTTGAACTTGTATTTTATTTTATAAAAATAAATCATTATAAATTTTAGTTGTCATATTTAGAAAATTACAAGAAAGCCCTTGCATGCAAACCACCCTCTCATTCTTTTCAAGGACAAAGAGGACAATTCCAACCCCACTAACTCTTATTTTTCTAGCCAATTTCCTTTTTTACCCTTGCATGCAAATTGAACCAAGTTCAAGTGGAAGGCTAATCATGTCAATTCCTAATTCCACTCACTTTTGCCAATACAAAAACCATAAAACAAGCAAATGCATTATCATTTCACTTCACTTCACTCACCACCACACTTTCTCCTCCCTCCCTCCTCCCTCTCTCACTCTCGACTTTTAGCCGAAAACCCCCTCCCCATTTTTTTTTCTTCATTCCTCAACCAAGCTTCTACTCTTTACACACATAAATGTTACTCCCCATACCATGATCACTCATATTTCAAAGAGTTTTGAGTAGAAAGTTTAAGTTTAAAGGTTGCATGTAAAGGTTTTAGTGAAACTCAAAATACAACCTTGATTCTTGTGAGTTTAAGGTTGTTTTGAGAGGACTACAAGGAATGGATAAGTGCTAAGTCTTGAGAAGGAAACTCTTGATGATTAAATGGCCATTCCCATCCATTTCATTCGGCCATGACCATATGGGAGCCGAATGAATGGTCCTTGAGATCATTCTTGTTGTTTTGCTCAAATTTTGCATGTTTATGTGATAATGACTTGAATTTTGTGGTGAAAATTTGATAAAACTCCTTGCATGCTAAGTGATCATCTAGGTATAGCTCATGCTAGGCTTGCATGTCAATTTTATGGAAGAATATATGTAGAAAATGTGTTGTTTTGGTTTGCAAAACCCGAGGACATGCATGCATGTGGATTTCTCTTAGAATGTTGTAAGATTTTGATCATTTGGAAAGATTTTGTTAGTGAACCTTAATTTCAGTAGGAATAATGTGTTAATATTGATTTATGTTTCTTGTTGCATGGTAATAATTCGTGGTTATCTTTTATAAAATGCATATCTTGTGGTTTCAAAAACTTAATGATTGGTGATTTGAGAAATGTGATCTCTTTTGTTTTGCCATAATTGTACCTTAGGTAAGGATGATCTCACACAAGGTTATTTTGAGAATAAGGGAGTTAGTTCAGTAGATTACCATGTATAAGTCTTGGTTTAAGTATTGGGATGTTGGTAGTTGAGTTTGTCAAGTCAAAACCTTGGAGAAATGAGAGTTATAGTTTCTGCAGAAAATCAGTTTAGTACCCTGAGGTTTAGAGTGAGTTTTGACCATATCATTGATGTGCACTTTGAGGCCCAAGCCACCAGAAGTTAGTATTGGGAGTATATAAAATGTTTTAGGAGTTGGTTGGAGGTTTGCATGTCTTTTGGTTAGGTGCACAAGTAGAATAACAAAATATGTCCAGCAGGGGACAGTTTTGTTGCAACTTAGAAATAGGAAGATTTGACCATGTCATGGGTAGGCCCTCATTAGGCCCTATTGGGCCTTAGTTAGAGGGAGTGTCAGAGAAGTTTTTCCAACCATAGTTCATAGGATATGAGTTAGAACCATGTGTCACAAGTTAATTCAAGTCAGGGCGTTTTCTGCCCAGAAAAACAGGGGAACCTTGGAATTTTAGCTTAGGCCCAAGAAGGCCCAAGCCAGGCCCTTGAGCCACATCAAGTTTGTGAGATTCCTTTAGGTCAGGAGAGTCTTTTGTAAAAGTTTTGAAGGAAAACTTGTACTTTAAGAGTGCCTAATGCACTCAAGAAACTATAGTTATCATTTTGAAATTTGCACCAGTGAGCGCTTTCACTTATCACATAGTTTTAGAACACTTAGAAGTGAGTATTAGGTCGACCACCATAGTTGTAAGATGGTATAAGGTCATTAGAGCTAAAGGCACAAGTGAGAGTCAATAGGTTTTGGATAATTTAGGAAAGGCACATCGAGATAGGAAGCCAAAATTAGAAGACCTTGTCTAGTTTAGCGACCAAGTGACATAAGATGTGAGTCGAGATCATCCAAGCCTAGTGTTGCATTATGGTATATATGGTGTTATTTGGTGTTAATATATGATATGTGAATATGTGGCTATGTGTGTACTTTTGTAATTTAAAAGTGAATATAAAATTAAGTGCGTATAGGCCTAAGTGTCATCCGTGTTTAATTTCAAGTTGTAAATAGGTTAAGATGGTAAGAATATATTATAATGAGGATTATTATTATTATGTAGGATCTCGAGACGAGGGAAAACTTGCCATAAAGGTCGAGTGAAGCTCCAGTTGCTCCTACCAGTCAGACCAGACCAGCCTTTCTCAAGGCAAGTGATTCAACTTGACCTTCGTATTTACTATAAACAGTTCATATATATATTGATGCAATTATCCTGAGTCATTTGATATGTTTTAAATCAAGCGTATCTTTCGTTTATCTTTGAATTATATAGAAATGCCATGAACCCTCGAGTATGTATTGCAAGTAGTTCAAAAGCCTTTTCACGATAGTTAAATGCCATGATAAAATGAAGAGTTGATATATTACTTGATTGATCCTCTTGATTAATATGCTGATGATTCCTAAGTATTGATATCTCATCCTGATACTCGAATCCCTATAGAACCTTACCTTGAACCCTGAAAGTCAGAAACTTATCAAAGTGATCCCTCATTGATTGATACCCCTCTTTCTTATCCTAAAGCTTGACAACTCTGATATATCCTGAGCTAAAAAATCATTTCTTCATACCTTAACACCCATAGTATTCATGAAGCTTATCTTCTTGATGATCCAACACCTGTACCTTGACGAGAAATCATTGCTTTAAGCCCAGTTTGGCATTACCCCTTTATATTATCCATTAGTCTCATTAAATTTTCCTGTCCAAGTTCTGACATATGAAAACCTTTTGGTTACCCTAATAGAGTAAAATTTTGTAAATCATGGCCCTGAGATTTAGTACCATATTTCCCGTGTTTCGAGTTGATCTATAATCCCTTAATAAAAATGTTTACTGTTAAAAGAGATTTTGTTATAATTCGACATCAGTTTTTGAAATAAATAAAATATGGGTTTTCAGTCCCAAAGGGGGATAAATGTTTTTCTTGAATAGTGGATCTGGACTGAGACGCGAGTCCTTTCCACACTTATATTAGGCTTAAAAGTTGCCTAGAGATTACCGTTAATGTTTTAGAACCCAACGAGGTTCGTGATTACTTCGCGGCTGATCACCGGCTGTAATCCGTAGCGCCATAAAATGATTTTGATTAAGACATGATTTTAAAATTGTTTTGATACAAGAAAAATGATGCCATCTCACATAGTTTTATCTCTCGTTACCATTGGTTATGTCTTTCCATTGTCATTCTTTAATGTATATCTCGATTTATGTTTTGTGTCGTACTGTTAGCACTTGTTGAGCATTTGGCTCACTCCTTGCTTTACCCTGATATTACAGCTAGCAGCTATGGTTAGATTCAAGCAGACTGCCCGTAAGACCTGTGATGCTGATGCTTATGTTCGAGCTCAGGTAGGATAAGTAATAATAGTTCGTGTGAGGACTCGATATTTAAAATCAGATGTAATAGTTGGTAGTGTTGGGCTGTTCCAAACCCTAAACTGTAAGATCTTGGAGTTGGTTGTGTATTCTTCTTTTAAAAATGTTGTAATAGTTATATTTAATTTGCTGTTTAAGTTGGGGGCGTGACAGGTTTTGGTATCAGAGCTACGGTTTAGAGTCCCTGGACAGCCCAAATAGGTTATAGGATATGTGTGTAGGTTATAGATAATATGCGAGAGAGTAGGTTAAGTAAATTATTATTAATACTCCTCTTATTGGTTGTCAGCAAAGGGACATTCCTCGTCATCCTTTGGGTCGGACGACACTATTGCTTTCACAGTGTATGCTGAGTTGAGGCGCGAGTTCGACATGCTTCAGGGCAAGTACGACCGACTGATAGACCGACTGAAGAACGTGTATCCGGACAGCCGAAACTACGAAGGGAAGCCCAAGGAGCAGATGACTGCGAGACTTGAGACCTTGGTTCAGTACGTCAATACTAAGCTTGAGGAGATGCCAGGGCACCGGGACCGTACCAGCCAATATGTCATTCAGATGGTGGCGGATGAGCTCCAGAGCATTGTGAAGACGTTTCGAGAGGAAAAGACTACCAAGCCCCGTTCAGATGGAGTGGAGCCTTAGTTCTTTCCATTTACCTTTCATGTTGTTGTACTATCAGACTCTATGGAATCCCCAATTGTTTCCGTTGTTTCCTTTAAATAAGCCTGTTATTCCTAGAATCAGACTTTGTCCCAATCCTATGTATTGTGACCTTTAAAATTTCAATAATTATGTTCTATTGTTCCATTTGCTCTCAACTGTTATTTTACGTTTTTATATGCATCATCATATCTGCTTAATTTGGAAACTTGAACCCATATGTAAATAAGAATGCCATGCGATACCCTCGAATCATTTTATCATTCATATATGTTTTGACATAACTCTTATTTCAGGATTATGCCTCCCAAAAAGAAGAACCCAACAACCACATCCACCACAGACCCAAATATTCTTCGACTACTGGAAACTTTGCAACAGCAAACCAATGCTATAGCTCAACAACAACTAACTCTTCAACAACGAATTGAAAACCAAGATAACCGTGAGCCACACCAACCACCTGAACCACCAGTACCACCTAGAGAAATTGTCACTTTCAAGGCTTTTCAGAATGTGAATCCACCTGCATTTCATGATACCACTGACCCAGTGATAGCTAACACATGGATCAAGGAGATGGAAAGGGCTTTTGAGTTGGTACCGTTAGGAGATGATCAGAAGACGCTGTATACTATTACTTCTTGAAGGGAGAAGTCATCTATTGGTGGGAATCAGTAAAAGCTATGGAAGTCACTCATCAGGTTTCTTGGGAGAGATTTAAGAAGTTATTTCTGGACAAGTATTACCCTAAGTACATGCAGAATCAGATGGAGCTAAAATTTCTTGGGTTGAAGCAAGGGAACATGACTGTATTGGAGTATGAGAAGAAGTTCACTGAGTTGTCAAGGTTTGTGACAAAGTATACCAGCACTGAGGAGGAAAAAGCAAAGAAATTTCAGCAAGGATTGGAGCCTTGGATCAGAGATAGAGTGGCTATGTTTGAGCTTGAAACTTATGCAGGAGTAGTACAGAAAGCTGCTCTGATTGAGAATAATGGGATGCAGTCGAGGAAAGAGAGGGATGATAAGAAGAGGAATGTTCCATTTTATGGAGAAAAGTCTGAAGCCGGAAGTTCACAAGATCGGAATGTAAAGAGGATTGGTTTCCAGAAGGGCGGAAATTTTCAAAAGAAAGGAAATTTGGGTAAAAGGCAAGAATCGAAGGGGAACAATTAGGCAAGCCAAGGGCAAGTTGGAGAAAACAGGTTCCAGAGGCCAGAATGCAAGCACTGCGGAAGAAGGCACCCCGGAGTGTGTAATAAGCTGAGCATGACATGCTACATGTGCAATCAGAAGGGACATTTGGTGAATGAGTGCAAGATGCCGAAGCCAGGAGTTACGTGTTACAAGTGTGGGAAGACTGGACATATAGCTAGGGAGTGCAAGGCAACCGGACCAGTCAAAGCTCTGATAAATGTGGCAAGTACCAGTGCAAGCGTGCCAGCTGAGGTATTGGCATTACCTCCACCACCTACACCAACCCCGCAAGCAACAGCAAGGACATTTAATTTGAAGATGAAGGATGTTGTACAGAATTCGGAGGTGATAACAGGTACACTTTAACTCAATAATGTCAAAGCTAAAGTATTGATTGATTCGGGAGCAACAAGATCTTTCATATCAGAATCTTTTGTTGATAAGCTTCAATGTGAGAAAATGATTATGAGTGAGGTAGTAAATGTGGTAATTGCGAACCAAGAGAAGATTCCTGTGAATAAATTTTGTCCAAAGTGTGAGATTGATATTTCGGGGTATAAGTTTTCAGCTGACTTGATACTCTTCAAGTTGGGAGAGTTTGACATAATTTTAAGAATGGATTGGTTAGGAGAGAATAACGCTCAGATTAATTGTAAGACCAAGAGAGTGTACTTAAAGACGAAGAGTGGAGATAAGGTAGTATTTAAGGGGCAGAGGCAAGATCAACTATTTCTTACAATTGTTCAGGCTAAGAAGCTACTTAGAACAGGTTGTGAGTCGTTCCTAGCTTATGTAGTGGATTCGGAAAAAGGCAGCCCCAGCATGGAAGATATCCCTGTAGTTAACGAGTTCCCGGATGTGTTTTCCGACGAACTACCAGGCTTACCACCAGATCGACAAATTGAGTTCGAGATCAACCTTGCTCCAGGAACGGAACCAGTTTCAAAGGCCCCATATAGGATGGAACCATCAGAAATGAAAGAGTTGGCGAGCCAGCTACAAGAATTATTGGATAAGGGAGTGATACGACCAAGTGCGTCACCATGGGGAGCACCTGTTCTGTTTGTAAAGAAGAAAGATGGGAGTATGCGTCTATGCATAGATTATCGGGAGTTGAATAAGGTAACGATCAAGAACCGCTACCCGCTACCAAGGATAGATGACCTTTTTGATAAGTTGAAGGGAGCAAAATGCTTTTCAAATATTGACTTGAGATCGGGATACCATCAATTAAAGATCAAAGAAGAAGATGTTCCCAAGACCGCATTCAGGACCAGATATGGGCATTATGAATTTCTAGTAATGCCGTTTGGACTGACCAACACTCCGGCCGCATTTATGGATCTGATGAATCGGGTATTTAAGAAGTATTTGGACAAATTTGTCGTGGTATTTATTGATGACATCCTTATTTATTCTAAGTCGGAAGAAGAACATAAGCAGCACCTCTGGATAGCATTGGAGATACTCCGACAAGAGTTTAAAGTACATTTTTACTCAGAAAGAGCTCAATATGAGGCAGAGGAGATGGCTGGAATTGATCAAGGACTATGACTGTTCGATAAATTACCATCCTGGAAAGGCGAATGTAGTGGCCGATGCTCTGAGTAGGAAAGAGAGACTGAATATGATGATAACATCAAAAGAGTTATCTGAAGAAATCGAAAGATTGGAATTGGAACTTTGTGCTTATGGAAAAGTCGAGAAAGTTTGTCGTGCAATGACCTTTCAGCCAACACTAGTGGAAAGGATAAAGAAGTGTCAAGAAGAAGTAATGGAGAAAGAGAAGAATCAATTATCTGGAGAGGAGATTAATACTCAAAGGGATGAGCAAGGGATACTAAGGTTTTCATCCAGAATATGGATTCCTCATGTACTTGAATTAAAGAATGAGATCCTCCATGAAGCGCACAATTCAAAATTTTCAATCCACCCGGGAAGCACCAAGATGTATCGAGACTTAAAGAAGAACTTTTGGTGGCCAAATATGAAGCGAGACGTGGCAGAATGGGTTGTGAAGTGATATACTTGTCAGAAAGTGAAGGCAGAACATCAAGGACCAAGCGGATTAATTCAGCCCTTAAAGATTCCAGAATGGAAATGGGAAAATATCGCTATGAACTTTATAGTAGGACTACCGCGAACGAAATTCGGACATGACGCAATAGAGGTTATAATTGATCGTCTTACGAAGTCGGCGCATTTCCTTCCAATAAATGAGAAGTCGTCACTGGACAAGTTGGTTCATCCGTATGTGCGCGAAATCGTACTAAGGCATGGAGTACCTGTATCAATAGTTTCAGACAGAGATCCCCGCTTTAACTCGAGATTCTGGAAGCAATTTCAGGAATGTCTTGGCACGAAGTTGAATATGAGCACGGCATACCACCCACAGACTGATGGCCAGAGTGAAAGGATAATTTAAACATTTGCAGACATGTTGCGCAGTTGTGCAATCGATTTTGCAGGAAGTTGGGACGACCACTTGCCGTTGATTGAATTCTCTTATAACAACAGCTATCATTCCAGTATCGGCATGACACCATACGAAGCTTTGTACGGGCGAAAATGTAGATCACCAACAAATTGGGATGAAGTAGGGGAAGGAAGAATTCTCGGCTCGGAATTAGTACAACAGTTGCATGACACAGTCAAGTTAATTCAGAAAAGGTTGCTTGCTGCTCAAGATAGACAGATGAAGTATGCGGATCCAGCGTGTAAGGATGTTCAATTCCAAATTGGCGAAGCTGTGTTGCTGAAGGTGTCACCTAGAAAAGGGTTGATGAGATTTGGCAAGAAAGGGAAGTTAGCACCTAGATACATAGGTCCTTTTGAGATTTTGAGTCAAGTAGGAAAGGTGGCCTACGAGTTGGCCTTACCACCTCAGTATCAGCATGTGCATAATGTGTTTCATGTGTCGTTGCTTAAGAAGTACAATCCTGACGCTAGCCATGTGATAGAATATGAACCTGTAGAAATTCAGGCAGACCTGTCATTTGTGGAGCAACCGGTTAAAATACTCGACTGGCAAGTAAAGAGTCTTAGGAATAAGTCGGTAAAGATAGTAAAAGTGCTTTGGAGGAACCCTAAGGTCGAAGAATCGACTTGGGAGTTAGAGTCTGATATGCATTCCCGGTATCCTCATCTGTTCTCTTAGATTCTGGGGACAGAATCCCTTAAGGGGGAGAGGATGTTACGACCGGTATCTTCGTGTAATATTATTTGTGGATTTGGTATAATATTAAAGCCGAATGAAAATATATTCAATGATTGTACGTTTGTGTGAGTACAAATTTCTGCATTATAAATTTGCTTTATGTAGTATATGATTTTTCAAAGCAAGAGTTTATTTAATTTCTTTATTTTGATTTATAAGGAATATTCTAAGCCTTGGAATAAGTCGGTAAAGATAGTGAAAGTGCTTTGGAGGAACCCTAAGGTCGAAGAATCGACTTGGGAGTTAGAGTCTGATATACGTTCCCGGTATCCTCATCTGTTCTCTTAGATTCTGGGGACAGAATCCCTTAAGGGGGAGAGGATGTTACGACCGGTATCTTCGTGTAATATTATTTGTGGATTTGGTATAATATTAAAGCCGAATGAAAATATATTCAATGATTGTACGTTTGTGTGAGTGCAAATTTCTGCATTATAAATTTGCTTTATGTAGTATATGATTTTTCAAAGCAAGAGTTTATTTAATTTCTTTATTTTTGATTTATAAGGAATATTCTAAGCCTTGGAAAAATTTTCTTTTAAAAGGTATTTTGTTCACAAATTTTG